>NC_057794.1:575232148-575558163 GCF_018294505.1 Triticum aestivum
TAACAACTCTTTGTTTATGGTTAGGAAACACAACCATCTTTGATTAACGAGCTAGTCAAGTAGAGGCATACTAGTGACACTTTGTTTGTCTATGTATTCACACATGTATTATGTTTCCGCTTAATACAACTCTAGCATGAATAATAAACATTTATCATGATATAAGGAAATAAATAATAACTTTATTATTGCCTCTAGGGCATATTTCCTTCAGTCTCCCACTTGCACTAGAGTCAATAATCTAGATTACACAGTAATGATTCTAACACCCATGGAGCCTTGGTGCTGATCATGTTTTGCTCGTGGAAGAGGCTTAGTCAAGGGTCTGCTACATTCAGATCCGTATGTATCTTGCAAATGTCTATGTCTCCCACCTGGACTAGATCCCGGATGGAATTGAAGCGTCTCTTGATGTGCTTGGTTCTTTTGTGAAATCTGGATTCCTTTGCCAAGGAAATTGCACCAGTATTGTCACAAAAGATTTTCATTGGACCCGATGCACTAAGTATGACACCTAGATCGGATATGAACTCCTTCATCCAGACTCCTTCGTTTGCTGCTTCCGAAGCAGCTATGTACTCCGCTTCACATGTAGATCCCGCCATGACGCTTTGTTTAGAACTGCACCAACTGACAGCTCCACCGTTTAATGTAAACACATATCCGGTTTGCAATTTAGAATCGTCCGGATCAGTGTCAAAGCTTGCATCAACGTAACCGTTTACAATGAGCTCTTTGTCACCTCCATATACGAGAAACATATCCTTAGTCCTTTTCAGGTACTTCAGGATGTTCTTGACCACTGTCGAGTGATCCACTCCTGGATTACTTTGGTACCTTCCTGCTAAACTTATAGCAAGGCACACATCAAGTCTGGTACACAGCATTGCATACATGATAGAGCCTATGGCTGAAGCATAGGGAACATCTTTCATTTTCTCTCTATCTTCTGAAGTGGTCGGGCATTGAGTCTGACTCAACTTCACACCTTGTAACACAGGCAAGAACCCTTTCTTTGCTTGACCCATTTTGAACTTCTTCAAAATCTTGTCAAGGTATGTGCTTTGTGAAAGTCCAATTAAGCGTCTTGATCTATCTCTATAGATCTTTATGCCTAATATGTAAGCAGCTTCACCGAGGTCTTTCATTGAAAAACTCTTATTCAAGTATCCCTTTATGCTATCCAGAAATTCTATATCATTTCCAATCAGTAATATGTCATCCACATATAATATCAGAAATGCTACAGAGCTCCCACTCACTTTCTTGTAAATACAGGCTTCTCCGAAAGTCTGTATAAAACCAAATGCTTTGATCACACTATCAAAGCGTTTATTCCAACTCCGAGAGGCTTGCACCAGTCCATAAATGGATCGCTGGAGCTTGCACACTTTGTTAGCTCCCTTTGGATCGACAAAACCTTCCGGTTGCATCATATACAACTCTTCTTCCAGAAATCCATTCAGGAATGCAGTTTTGACATCCATCTGCCAAATTTCATAATCATAAAATGCGGCAATTGCTAACATGATTCGGACAGACTTAAGCATCGCTACGGGTGAGAAGGTCTCATCGTAGTCAACCCCTTGAACTTGTCGAAAACCTTTTGCGACAAGTCGAGCTTTGTAGATAGGAATATTACCGTCAACGTCAGTCTTCTTCTTGAAGATCCATTTATTCTCAATTGCTTGCCAATCATCGGGCAAGTCAACCAAAGTCCATACTTTGTTCTCATACATGGATCCCATCTCAGATTTCATGGCTTCAAGCCATTTTGCGGAATCTGGGCTCACCATCGCTTCTTCATAGTTCATAGGTTCATCATGATCTAGCAGCATGATTTCCAAAACAGGATTACCGTACCACTCTGGCGCGGTTCTCACTCTGGTTGATCTACGAGGTTCAGTAGTATCTTGCCCTGAAGTTTCATGATCATTATCATTAGCTCCTCACTAATTGGTGTAGGTGTCGCAGAAACAGTTTTCTGTGATGTACTACTTTCCAATAAGGGAGCAGGTACAGTTACCTCATCAAGTTCTACTTTCCTCCCACTCACATCTTTCGAGAGAAACTCCTTCTCTAGAAAGTTTCCGAATTTAGCAACAAAAGTCTTGCCTTCGGATCTGTGATAGAAGGTGTATCCAATAGTTTCCTTTGGATATCCTATGAAGACACATTTCTCCGATTTGGGTTCGAGCTTATCAGGTTGAAGCTTTTTCACATAAGCATCGCAGCCCCAAACTTTCAGAAACGACAACTTTGGTTTCTTGCCAAACCATAGTTCATAAGGCGTCGTCTCAACGGATTTCGATGGTGCCCTATTCAACGTGAATGCGGCCGTCACTAAAGCATAACCCCAAAATGATAGCGGTAAATCAGTAAGAGACATCATAGATCGCACCATATCTAGTAAAGTACGATTACGACGTTCAGACACACCATTACGCTGTGGTGTTCCGGGTGGCGTGAGTTGCGAAACTATTCCCCATTGCTTCAAATGTACACCAAACTCGTAACTCAAATATTCGCCTCCACGATCAGATCGTAGAAACTTTATTTTCTTGTTACGATGATTTTCAACTTCACTCTGAAATTCTTTGAACTTTTCAAATGTTTCAGACTTATGTTTCATTAAGTAGATATACCCATATTTGCTTAAGTCATCTGTGAAGGTGAGAAAATAACGATATCCGCCACGAGCCTCAATATTCATCGGACCACATACATCTATATGTATGATTTCCAACAAATCTGTTGCTCTCTCCATAGTACCGGAGAATGGTGTTTTAGTCATCTTGCCCATGAGGCACGGTTCGCAAGTACCAAGTGATTCATAATCAAGTGGTTCCAAAAGTCCATCAATATGGAGTTTCTTCATGCGCTTTACACCGATATGACCTAAACGGCAGTGCCACAAATAAGTTGCACCATCATTATCAACTCTGCATATTTTGGCTTCAACATTATGTATATGTGTATCACTACTATCGAGATTCAATAAGAATAGACCACTCTTCAAGGGTGCATGACCATAAAAGATATTACTCATATAAATAGAACAACCATTATTCTCTGATTTAAATGAATAACCGTCTCGCATTAAACAAGATCCAGATATAATGTTCATGCTCAACGCTGGCACCAAATAACAATTATTTAGGTCTAATACTAATCCCGAAGGTAGATGTAGAGGTAGCGTGCCGACCGCGATCACATCGACTTTGGAACCGTTTCCCACGCGCATGATCACCTCGTCCTTAGCCAATCTTCGCTTAATCCGTAGTCCCTGTTTCGAGTTGCAAATATTAGCAACAAAACCAGTGTCAAATACCCAGGTGCTACTGCGAGCATTAGTAAGGTACACATCAATAACATGTATATCACATATACCTTTGTTCACCTTGCCATCCTTCTTATCCGCCAAATACTTGGGGCAGTTCCGCTTCCAGTGACCAGTCTGCTTGCAGTAGAAGCACTTAGTTTCAGGCTTAGGTCCAGACTTGGGTTTCTTCTCTTGAGCAGCAACTTGGTTGCCGTTCTTCTTGAAGTTCCCCTTTTTCTTGAAACTAGTGGTCTTGTTGACCATCAACACTTGATGCTCCTTTTTGATTTCTACCTCCGCAGCTTTCAGCATTGCAAAGAGCTCGGGAATATCTTATTCATCCCTTGCATATTATAGTTCATCACGAAGCTCTTGTAGCTTGGTGGCAGTGATTGGAGAATTCTGTCAATGACGCAATCATCTGGAAGATTAACTCCCATCTGAATCAAGTGATTATTATACCCAGACATTTTGAGTATGTGCTCACTGACAAAACTGTTCTCCTCCATCTTGTAGCTATAGAACTTATTGGAGACTTCATATCTCTCAATCCGGGCATTTGCTTGAAATATTAACTTCAACTCCTGGAACATCTCATATGCTCCATGACGTTCAAAACATCGTTGAAGTCCCGATTCTAAGCCGTAAAGCATGGCACACTGAACTATCGAGTAGTCATCAGCTTTGCTCTGCCAGACGTTCATAACATCTGGTGTTGCTCCAGCAGCAGGCCTGGCACCCAGCGGTGCTTCCAGGACGTAATTCTTCTGTGCAGCAATGAGGATAATCCTCAAGTTACGGACCTAGTCCGTGTAACTGCTACCATCATCTTTCAACTTTGCTTTCTCAAGGAACGGATTAAAATTCAACGTAACAACAGCACGGGCCATCTATCTACAATCAAACATACATAAGCAAGATACTATCAGGTACTAAGTTCATGATAAATTTAAGTTCAATTAATCAAATTACTTAAAGAACTCCCACTTAGATAGATATCCCTCTAATCCTCTAAGTGATCACGTGATCCAAATCAACTAAACCATGTCCGATCATCACGTGAGATGGAGTAGTTTCATTGGTGAACATCACTATGTTGATCATATCTACTATATGATTCACGCTCGACCTTTCGGTCTCCGTGTTCCGAGGCCATATCTGCATATGCTTGGCTCGTCAAGTATAACCTGAGTATTCCGCGTGTGCAACTGTTTTGCACCCGTTGTATTTGAACGTAGAGCCTATCACACCCGATCATCACGTAGTGTCTCAGCACGAAGAACTTTCACAACGGTGCATACTCAGGGAGAACACTTCTTGATAATTTTAGTGAGAGATCATCTTATAATGCTACCGTCAATCAAAGCAAGATAAGATGCATAAAAGATAAACATCACATGCAATCAATATAAGTGATATGATATTGCCATCATCATCTTGTGCCTGTGATCTCCATCTCCGAAGCACCGTCATGATCACCATCGTCACCGGCGCGACACCTTGATCTCCATCGTAGCATCGTTGTCGTCTCACCAATCTTATGCTTCCACGATTATCGCTACCGCTTAGTGATAAAGTAAAGCATTACAGCGCGATTGCATTGCATACAATAAACCGACAACCATATGGCTCCTGCCAGTTGCCGATAACTCGGTTACAAAACATGATCATCCCATACAATAAAATTTAGCATCATGTCTTGACCATATCACATCACAACATGCCCTGCAAAAACAAGTTAGACGTCCTCTACTTTGTTTGTTGAACGTTTTTACGTGGTTGCTACGGGCTTAAGCAAGAACCAATCTTACCTACGCATCAAAACCACAACGATAGTTTGTCAAGTTGATGCCGTTTTAACCTTCGCAAGGACCGGGCGTAGCCACAGTCGGTTCAACTAAAGTTGGAGAAACAGTCACCCGCAAGCCACCTATGTGCAAAGCATGTCGGGAGAACCGGTCTCGCGTAAGCGTACGCGTAATGTCGGTCCGGGCCGCTTCATCCAACAATACCGCCGAACCAAAGTATGACATGCTGGTAGCCAGTATGACCTATATCGCCCACAACTCACTTGTGTTCTACTCGTGCATATAACATCAAACCATAAAACCTAGGCTCGGATGCCACTGTTGGGGAACGTAGTAATTTCAAAAAAATTCCTATGCACACGCAAGATCATGGTGATGCATAGCAACGAGAGGGGAGAGTGTTGTCTACGTATCCTCATAGACCGAAGCGGAAGTGTTGACGCAACATAGAGGAAGTAGTCCTACGTCTTCCCGGTCCAACCGATCCAAGCACCGTTACTCCGGCACCTCCGAGTTACTGACACACATACAGCTCGATGACGCACCCCGAGCTCCGATCCAGCAAAGCTTCGGGGAGGAGTGTCGTCAGCACAACGGCGTGGTGACGATCTTGATGTTTAACCGTCGCAGGGCTTCGCCTAAGCACTGCTACAATATGATCAAGGTGTAATATCGTGGAGAGGGGCACCGCACACGGCTAAGGAACGATCACGAAGATCAACTTGGGTGTCCTAGGGTGCCCCCTGCCCCCATATATAAAGGAGCCAAGGGGGGGGTGCGGCCGGCACTAGTAGGAGGCGCGCAGGAGGAGTCCTACTCCTACCGGGAGTAGGACTCCCCTCCCTTTCCTTGTCCAAGTAGGAGAGGGGGAAGGAAGGAAGAGAGGAGATGAAGGAAAGGGGGGGCGCCGCCCCTCCCTCCTTGTCCAATTCGGACTAGGGGGAGAGGAGGGGGCGCGCGGCCTGCCCTGGCTGCCTTTCCTCTTCTCCACTTTAGGCCCATGAGGCCCATTAACCCCCCGGGGGGTTCCGGTAACCCCCCGGTTCTCCGGTTTTATCCGAAACTTCCTCGGAACACTTCCGGTGTCCGAATATAGCCATCCAATATATCAATCTTTATGTCTCAACCATTTCGAGACTCCTCATTATGTCCGTGATCATATCCGAGACTCCGAACAACCTTCGGTACATCAAAATACATAAACTCATAATGAAACTGTCATCGTAACTTTAAGCGTGCGGACCATACGGTTCGAGAACAATGTAGACATGACCGAGACACGTCTCCGGTCAATAACCAATAGCGGGACCTGGATGCCCATATTGGATCCTACATATTCTACGAAGATCTTTATCGGTCAGACCGCATAACTACATACGTTGTTCCCTTTGTCATCGGTATGTTTCTTGCCCGAGATTCGATCGTCGGTATCCAATACCTAGTTCAATCTCGTTACCGGCAAGTCTCTTTACTCGTTCCGTAATACATCATCTCACAACTAACACATTAGTTGCAATGCATGCAAGGCTTATGTGATGTGTATTACCGAGAGGGCCCACAGATACCTCTCCGTCAGACGGAGTGACAAATCCTAATCTCGAAATACGCCAACCCAACATGTACCTTTGGAGACACCTGTAGAGCTCCTTTATAATCACCCAGTTACGTTGTGACGTTTGGTAGCACACAAAGTGTTCCTCCGGTAAACGGGAGTTGCATAATCTCATAGTCATAGGAACATGTATAAGTCATGAAGAAAGCAATAGCAACATACTAAAACGATCGGGTGCTAAGCTAATGGAATGGGTCATGTCAATCAGATCATTCAACTAATGATGTGATCCCGTTAATCAAATAACAACTCTTTGTTTATGGTTAGGAAACACAACCATCTTTGATTACGAGCTAGTCAACTAGAGGCATACTATTGACACTTTGTTTATCTATGTATTCACACATGTATTATGTTTCCGGTTAATACAATTCTAGCATGAATAATAAACATTTATCATGATATAAGGAAATAAATAATAACTTTATTATTGCCTCTAGGGCATATTTCCTTCAGGCGGCTCATTTATATGGCTAGGGGTGTGGGTGTAAAAAACGCCCTGGCTTTTCGCATTCGTTTGACACGTGGAAGACGGCCATTATTGGGCGTGGAAGCTGAGGAGCACTACATTACAAAAATCGGACATTATTCCTACAGGTACACAAGATTTGGAGAAGAACCCGCCTTGCAATGCCGGACAATCTGCGCGCCAGACTCGTCGTCATTGAAGCCTGGTTCGGGGGCTACTGAGGGAGTCCTGGATTAGGGGGTGTTCGGGTAGCCGGACTATACCTTCAGCCGGACTCCAGGACTATGAAGATACAAGATTGAAGACTTCGTCCCGTGTCCGGACGGGACTTTCCTTGGCGTGGAAGGCAATCTTGGCGATGCGGATATTCAAGATCTACCATGGTAACCGACTCTGTGTAACCCTAACCCTATCCGGTGTCTATATAAACCGGAGGGTTGTAGTCCGTAGGACAGAATCAACTCCATACACAACAATCATACCATAGGCTAGCTTCTAGGGTTTAGCCTCCTTGATCTCGTGGTAGATCTACTCTTGTACTACCCATATCATCAATATTAATCAAGCAGGAGTAGGGTTTTACCTCCATCGAGAGGGCCCGAACCAGGGTAAAACAAGGTGTCCCCTGTCTCCTGTTACCATCCGGCCTAGACGCACAGTTCGGGACCCCCTACCCGAGATCTGCCGGTTTTGACACCGACAAAGACCAAACTCATAACTCAAATATTCTCCTCCACGATCAAATCGTAGAAACTTAATTTTCTTGTTACGATGATTTTCCACTTCACTCTGAAATTCTTTGAACTTTTCAAATGTTTCAGACTTATGTTTCATCAAGTACATATACCCGTATCTGCTCAAATCATCTGTGAAGGTCAGAAAATAATGATACCCGCCATGAGCATCAACACTCATCGGACCGCATACATCAGTATGTATTATTTCCAATAAGTCTGTTGCTCGTTCCATTGTTCCTGAGAATGGAGTTTTAGTCATCTTGCCCATGAGGCATGCATGGTTCGCAATAACCAAGTGATTCATAATCAAGTGATCCCAGAAGTCCATCAGAATGGAGTTTCTTCATGCGCTTTACACCAATATGACCTAAACGGCAGTGCCACAAATAAGTTGCAATATCGTTGTCAACTCTGCACCTTTTAGTAAAAATAGACCACTCATCAAGGGTGCATGACCATAAAAGATATTACTCATATAAATAGAACAACCATTATTCTCTGATTTAAATGAATAATCGTCTCGCATCAAACAAAATCCAAATATAGTGTTCATGCTCAACACTGGCACCAAATAACAATTATTTAGGTCTAAAACTAATCCCGAAGGTAGATGTAGAGGTAGCATGCCAACGGCGATCACATCGACTTTGGAACCATTTCCCACGCACATCGTCACCTCGTCCTTAGCCAATCTTCGCTTAATTCGTAGCCCTTGTTTCGAGATGAAAATGTTAGCAACTGAAACAGTATCAAATACCAAGGCACTACTGCGAGAATTAGTAAGGTACACATCAATAACATGTATATCAAATATACCTTTCACTTTGCCATCCTTCTTCTTCGCCAAATACTTGGGGCAGTTCCGCTTCCAGTGACCAGTTCCTTTGCGGTAGAAGCACTTAGTCTCAGGCTTAGGTCTTGACTTGGGTTTCTTCACTTGAGCAGCAACTGGCTTGTTGTTCTTCTTGAAGTTCCACTACTTCCCTTTACCCTTTTTCTTGAAACTGGTGGTCTTGTTGACCGTCAACACTTGATGCTCCTTCTTGATTTCTACCTCCACAGCCTTTAGCATTGCGAAGAGCTCAGGAATCGTCTTATCCATCCCTTGCATATTATAGTTCATCACAAAGCTCTTGTAGCTTCGTGGCAGTGATTGAAGAACTCTGTCAATGACACTATCATAAGGAAGATTAACTCCCAGTTGAGTCAAGTGGTTGTGATACCCAGACATTCTGAGTATATGTTCATTGACAGAACTATTCTCCTCCATTTTGCAGTTGTAGAACTTATTGGAGACTTCATATCTCTCAATCCGGGCATTTGCTTGAAATATTAACTTCAATTCCTAGAACATCTCATATGCTCCAAGATGTTCAAAACATCGTTGAAGTCCCAATTCTAAGCCGTAAAGCATGGCACACTGAACTATCGAGTAGTCATCAGCTTTGCTCTGCCAGGTGTTCACAACATCTGGCGTTGCTCTTACAGCGGGTTTGGCACCTAGCGGTGCTTCCAGGACGTAATTCTTCTATGCAGCAATGATGGTAATCCTCAAGTTACTGACCCAGTCCGTGTAGTTGCTACCATCATCTTTCAACTTAGCTTTCTCTAGGAACGCATTAAAATTCAACGGAACAACATCACATGCCATCTATCTACAATAACATAGATATGCAAAATACTATCAGGTACTAAGTTCATGATAAATTAAAGTTCAATTAATCAAATTACTTAAGAACTCCCACTTAGATAGACATCTCTCTAATCATCTAAGTGATCACGTGATCCACATCAACTAAACCATGTCCGGTCATCACGTGAGATGGAGCAGTTTTCAATGGTGAACATCACTATGTTGATCATATCTACTATATGATTCACGCTTGACCTTTCGGTCTCAGTGTTCCGAGTCCATATCTGCATATGCTAGGCTCGTGAAGTTTAACCCGAGTATTCTGCATGTGCAAAACTGGCTTGCACCCGTTGTATGTGAACATAGAGCTTATCACACCCGATCATCACGTGGTGTCTCGGCACGACGAACTGTAGCAACGGTGCATACTCAGGGAGAACACTTATACCTTCTTCTTGTAGACGTTGTTGGGCCTCCAAGTGCAGAGGTTTGTAGGACAGTAGCAAATTTCCCTCAAGTGGATGACCTAAGGTTTATCAATCCGTGGGAGGCGTAGGATGAAGATGGTCTCTCTCAAACAACCCTGCAACCAAATAACAGAGAGTCTCTTGCATCCTCAACACACCCAATGCAATGGTAAATTGTATAGGTGCACTAGTTCGGCGAAGAGATGGTGATACAAGTGCAATATGGATGGTAGATATATGTTTTTGTAATCTGAAAATATAAAAACAACAAGGTAACTAATGATAAAAGTGAGCACAAACGGTATTGCAATGGTAGGAAACAAGGCCTAGGGTTCATAATTTCACTAGTGCAAGTTCTCTCAACAATAATAACATAATTGGATCATATAACTATCCCTCAACATGCAACAAAGAGTCACTCCAAAGTCACTAATAACGGAGAACAAACGAAGAGATTATGGTAGGGTACGAAACCACCTCAAAGTTATTCTTTCTGATCAATCTATTCAAGAGTCCGTCGTAAAATAACATGAAGCCATTCTTTCCGTTCAATCTATCATAGAGTTCGTACTAGAATAACACCTTAAGACACAAATCAACCAAAACCCTAATGTCACCTAGATACTCCAATGTCACCTCAAATATCTGTGGGTATGATTATACGATATGCATCACACAACCTCAGATTCATCTATTCAAACCAACACAAAGAACTTTAAAGAGTGCCCCAAAGTTTCTACCGGAGAGTCAAGACAAAAACGTGTGCCAACACCTATGCATAGGTTCATGGGCGGAACCCGCAAGTTGATCACCAAAACATACATTAAGTGGATCAATAGAATACCCCATTGTCACCACGGGTATCCCACGCAAGACATACATCAAGTGTTCTCAAATCCTTAAAGACTCAATCCGATAAGATAACTTCAAAGGGAAAAATCAATCCATTACAAGAGAGTAGAGGGGAAGAAACATCATAAGATCCAACTATAATAGCAAAGCTCGCGATACATCAAGCTCGTATCACCTCAAGAACACGGGAGAGAGAAAGAGAGAGAGAGAGATCAAACACATAGCTACTGGTACATACCCCTAGCCTCGAGGGAGAACTACTCCCTCCTCGTCATGGAGAGCACCGGGATGATGAAGATGGCCACCGGAGAAGGGTTCCCCCTTCGGCAGGGTACCGGAACGGGTCTAGATTGGTTTTCGGTAGCTACGGAGGCTTCTGGCGGCGGAACTCCTGATCTATTGTGCTCCCCGAAGTTTTTAGGGTATATGTATATATATAGGAGGAAGAAATACGTCAGGGGATCTCCGGGCTGTCCACGAGGTAAGGGGGCGCGCCCAGGGGGTGGGCGCGCCCCGACCCTCACTACAAAAAAAATACACTTCTGTGATGGTACATGTTTGTCACAGTAGGTCGCGTTTTTTGTCATGCATGTACATCCATGACAAATTTATGACAGAATCAAGATAGTCATACCTGTGCTGTCATAGAAGTGTTCCATGACATTACCAAAATTATCATCACGGAAGTGTCCACTTCCATGACGATGAATCGCGCGTCACAGAAGTGCTTTCGTCAAGGGTGACCGACACGTGGCATCCACCATAATGGAACGTCGTTAAGCTATCGGGTCGGGTTTTGGATCCGATAACCCGTTAACAGCCCCGACCTATGGGGATTTTCCACGTGTAAAATCATCATTGGCTAGAGGAAACATGTGTCTGCTCATCGTTGGGACATATGTCATCCACTCACTGGACAGAAGGCGCCTATGATACGTCGACACGTGGCACGGCCGAACAGTGGCCCATTCCTGTGAAAAGTCCGGCCCGTTTGACTTGGTCAAAAGCTGGCGGGCCGGCCCATGGAAAGCCTGTTAACGACCTGTTTGCATATAGCCCATTTACAGCCTGCTAACCCAAGGCCCGTTACACCCTATCTGAATTAGGCCTAGTAGCGTCATCTGGGCCATCCAATATGATTCCAGCCTATTTTTACTTCTGGCCCATGTATTGTCCATGACGTCTTTCGGCCCATATGAGGACCTTTGTAACTCTTGGCCCATTAGCGGTCCGTGCTGAAACTTGCCCGTAATGAATAGTGTATTACTTTACACCCATTAACGGCCCGTGGTGAAACTGGTCCATAATGAATAGTGTGTCACTTTATACCCATTCACGGCCCGTTATTCCGCTGGACCATTTCCAGCCCAAGTTAACTTTCAACCTTGCGAGGGCCCATTTATTTTGCAGCATTCAGTTACTTACGGTCCGTTACTGCCATTTTCTGCTTGTGGGCCAAATTCAGCCCATCGTTACAGTCGGCCCGTTTGTGGACCGTTAGTCTGTTGGGCCATTTTCATAGCATCACCAAATACGGCCTATTAACGGCCCATTATGGTCAGCCCATAAAACGTATGATTTCCATTGAAGGCCCGTCTACGGCCCATTAAAGGGCCGTACAAGACCCATAAATGAGTCAGCGGCCCATGGATCTTACGAGACGTAGAAGGCCCATGGATCCTACGAGACGTAGAAGGCCCATGGATCCTACGAGACGTAGAAGGCCCATGGATCCGACGGCCCGTGAAGGGCCATGGTCGGGCGAGTTGGCCCCCGTTTGAATGATATAGCATATTCAAAGAATTATCCTACTCAATAGTATCACCTCTAAAAAGCATACACTATACAACAAAGAGATCAAGGCATAGAAAGGTAGAATAATCCTACACTATACAATAAAGAAATTACAGCCGATTATACCCACTGGGCATTATGGTTCGGCACAGGTGATAATAAAGCATACACAAACATCAAATTACATACACTAGGCAAATACAGCTCATACATCATGGACGCGCATCAACTTAACTCCATTTGAACTATAATCTCTTCAGAAAATAGGATTGGCCGGATTCAGATAGCACAAATTTCAGTCTGCAAAATCTCCAATTCCTTCATGGTTACCTCAGTGTCTTGTTTCATTTTTTGACTCCTGCATCTAATACCTGCATGTCGAGTCTCAACTTGTTGATTATACGTTGACAATCATGTACACGTTGTCTTGCCACCTCTAGATGATGCTCGAGAACATCAACACATTCCAATTCCAATCCATAATCATTCGTAACGGCCATGCCGCACTGCTCGCAGATCTTTGTGTTGATGTCACTTCATCCTGAAATGTTTCTGTAAGTACACATGACTAGGGCAAAAATATAGTTACAACAGTGAAGCGAACAAGACACTATTTTGTACTACATGGCAAAACATGACTAACAATAATGTTACACGTCACTTTCAAAAACAAATGTTACACGTCATGAAGCATAAGCAGGTGATATTTTAAAAATTATAAAAAAGAAAGTCTGTGCAGCCTGCATACAGAAATCCCTCTTAGCTCACCAGAGGAGCATGATGTTGGGGCCCAATCGAAAACACAGACAAGTTACAAATTTAGACAGCACGTTGCGTATAAGTAAGCAAGCAGTTGGCCATTCTGTGCCTCAATTAAAGTCTTAGGGAGCATAATGAACAGCAGAGGGTTTCATACAAACATACTACAGCAGGCAAAACTATGCAATCATTAGCGTAGTATAAACTAGATTGTGAGCCTCATGCAATAATAGTTGGTTAATAGACTTCAAAGCTTCAGGCACACTTCGGCAGAGTAATTAAATGGTAAGGCCTTTAATTATGTCAACTAATAGTGATACAAGTACCGAACATCAGGCATGATTATTTGGGCATCTCATTAACTGAGGACAAATAAAGCAATTGAAAAGAGAAAATTAACTATGCCTGAAACAAACAAGGAATTGAACTGTTGAGTTGCATACAGTGACTTACCTTAGCAGGTTGAAGAGGCTCAGCGCAGCTCCTACTTCTCTTGCAAGGCTCCTTCCTAACATCTTGTACTTGGAAATCCTCAATCTTATCTTCATTGCACCCCCTCTGCAAGGTGACACAAACTAGTTACTCGTCTCCTTGGAAGATAAATATGCATACTTTCTAGTCTGTGAACACAAAAGAATGAGATTATAACAAAACAACACCACATAATGAAACATGCCGCATCTCTTGCACTTGCACACAATGAAATGAGCATTTACTATGTCTGCACTATGTAAAAACTAGGCATACCTTCGAACTGGATCTCCAGGTACTCTTGGAGAGCCTACTGTAGTGTACACCCAAACCTTTATGTCACCTATGAGTTAGACAAGGCCCCACTACAACAGCCCTTAGTGTTTAAATCGTTGACAAGCTCTGTTAGAGTGTTAGGTCAAGAACAGCAAGTAATAAAAGCAAACAGTCCTAGTATGGCTGGCTGATGCAAACAAGCAATTGAACAGATGTGTGAGCAAATCTTACATATCAAGAAAAGAAGCAAATAAGGAGGCTTAAAGACCATCACTTGACTGACCAGATTTAAGGGCATTTAAACATCATGTGCAACGTATGAACTAACATAAACATTGCATATTCCAGATTCTACAATGGAATGCACATGTATTAGGTTATGCCATGTATGATGATGCCTAAATGTACAGATAGCAGGCATGCGTGATTCATCATTGCACGCACAATTGAATTGCAGGTTAAGGGCCAGTTCGATTCTGCCTTTTCAGGGCATATTGTCAAAATAAGCCATAAAAGATGTAAAGAAGTCATTTTTGAGATATGGGCTTGGGATTAACTAATTTTGCTTTGGACGGGGGTGTTTCGGGTAGCACCTCACTAAAAATTGAAGGGAAGGGGAATAGTGAAATGACTCTGTTGTCTGCCTATATTACACTCAAAATGCAACTGCTGACGCCTGTGTCACACGTGACCCTCAAGTAAAAACAAGCACGCAAGCATTCATTGCCCTGCCCGCTTGCATCTCCTCTCCCCTTTCCCTCTACCTCGATCCCATGCCTGCAGCACTAGGGTTCCTCCAGCGATCCGTCGCCACTGGTCCCATCTGGCATGGTCCTTGATGATGCTATGTCTAGCTAGGCTACATGGCCGGAGGGTAGGGGCAAATCTCCCTGGCTGCTCCTCCCTCTAGCGTCGCCCCTCATTCTCATGGTCTCCAGCAGCTGCTCCACTGTGGTTCGTCCAACGCACTACTCCAGCGGGCGCTGCACAACTATAGCTGATGCCACACTGCGGCAGAAGGCACCTTATTCCCCCTCCCCTCCTCCAAGGCCATGGCCTTGAGGTGCTATTGAAGGATGAGCTCATCCAACAAGGTGAGGATCTCCTCTGATTTTTTTGCCAAATTTTTATTCTGATCCACTATACGATGAATTGCTATGAGCTGCTTCTGCTGCTGCTATATGATGCATTGCTATGAGCTGCTCCTGCTGCTGCTATATGATGAATTGCTATGAGCTGTTGCTGTTGTATGATGAGTTGCTATGAGTTGCTACTGCTATATGATGAATTGCTATGAGTTGCTGCTGATGCTATATGATGAGTTGCTACAAGCTGCTCCTGTTGCTGCTATATGATGAATTGCTATGAGCTGCTCCTACTGCTGCTATATGATGAATTGCTATGAGCTGCTGCTGGTATATGATGAATTGCATACTGCTGCTGTTGTATGATGAGTTGCTATGAGCTGTTGCTGCTGCTATATGATGCTTTCAGGTGGTGCTGCTATACGATAATAACCAACAACTTGGATCATCAAATTTCAATAATATTATTCTTCATTTAAATGTGGGTCATGCCTTCTTCGTTTAAATTAGGCAATGAGATCTCTATGGAAAACATTGACCAAAGTAGATTGTGCCAAGTAGATGGTATCTTTGTATTTGCATTTTGAGCAAATAGTGATGGTCTGTTTTCCTATCATATTAATTACTGCACTGGGTTCAATTTGTGATGTTTGCAAGTCAAATTAATTTCCATATGGGCAGCAAAATGAAAAAAATATAATGCAATCTAGACTTTCCACTGATCATACCAAAGATAAGCTGAAAACGCAATGAAAAGAACTAGTTGGCTTAATACATGGAGCTTATATTCACAGGTGCTTATTTTCTTAGGATAACTTGTAATAACTGTCCCTAAGAAACTTGGCTAATAGAACTGGCATACAAATAACATGTCATGATGATTGCAATGGAGGAGTGACGTACCATAGCACACTGTATAGGCTCACCGCTGCCTCTCCTTTTTTGCGATGTTCCATGAAATTGCCACATACATCTTGTACTTTTTCATTGTGTAACCCTATCTGCAAGTTGACACGGCTAATTTCAGACATCTCTACATGATACTACATTGCATATCCCTTGCGCATATTTAAACCACCAATTAACGATTGTGTGTGTACCATAAACTAGCCATGACTCTGTATGCTGGACTAGCAGGCACTCTAAGGGAGCCTAATGTAGTGCACTGGAATTCCTACATGCCACCTACGATTTTGTGTAATCTACTACCCCTCTTCCTAAATATATGTCTTCTAGAGATTCCAGTATGTACCACATACAGATGTATATAGATCCATTTTCGAGTGTAGATTCACTCATTTTCCTCCGTATGTAGCCTATAGTGGAATCTCTAGAAAGACTTATATTTAGGAACGGAGGTACGAGGTAGTATCATGTATGACATCTACATATCTAATTTAGCAGCCAGTAGTAGAAATCATTGTCTGGACATAGGGATTACTGGTCGAAAATCCTAGCAAAGCACGCTGGCAGTGACAGAACAATACAAGAGAGAGAGACGCGCTTACAAGATCATATCAATGCCTCAGTCCAGGATCTTGGTTGGCCAAGCTGTTAGATCCAGAAGAAACATCATCCTTGTAGTTTTTGCCAGCTGCATAACATGTAACAACGACCGGTTAGTATATTTGAAGTACATCGGGCAGGTGATGTTGGACAGGTTTAAAGGTGACAAGTACCTAGGCCGTGGCGGGTGCTTGGCATCTCTCCAAACGATGGGAATCAGGTTAGAAACATCGAGGGTGATGACGCTGCCCTGGCTGTCAAGGTCCGGTAAGGAGATCTAGAACCGTCAAGTAGGGTGTTTGTGGAGAGGCTCCGGTAGGGTTGACTACGGTGTGGGTGAAGCGGATCTGTGGCCATGGACGAGGGCGTAGGTGAAGCTGCTCCGGTGGTTGGGTTAAGGATGGTGTCGACGACGCAGATCTGCGGCCGTGGACGGGGCGTCAGAAGCTGCTCCGGTGGTTGGGTTAAGGATGGTGCCGACGATGCGGATCTGCGGCCATGGATGGGGCGTCAGAAGCTGCTCCGGTGGTTGGGTTAAGGGTGGTGTCGACGATGCGGATCTGTAGCCGTGGACGGGGCATCAGAAGTTGCTCTGGTAGGTTGGATGAGGATGCGAGGAAGCGGATCTGAGCCCGTGGACTTGTGAGTTGGCAAAGCGGCCCCGGTAGGGTTGAGAATGGCATAGGCGAAGCTACTCTGGTAGGGTTGATGATGGTGTCGGCGAAGCGGCTCCGGTAGGGTTGAGGAAGGTGTCGGCGAAGAGGATCAAAGGCCATCAACGGGGGCGTTGTGGGGCGGCTCCGGGGGGGTGTGGACGAAGCGTCTCCGGTGGGGAGTACGAATGAGCCGCTGCAGATGTGCGGCAGTTGATGAGAGTACCGGCGAAGCAGATCCGGTGCCGTGGACAAGGCCGGCACTGAATGGGCTGTGGTACAGTGGTGGATGAGCAGTCTACTTGTTTCTAAGGGAGGTGGGAGGGGTAGATGCGGCCGGAGAAGCAGATCCGGCGAGGTGGACGCCGCTGGCAGTGAATGGGCTATGGTACGCCGGTGGATGAGCAGTCTAGGGTTTCAAGAGGGGAGGGGAGAAAGGGCGATGAAGTACGGACGGCATGATGTAAGATTCTCTGGTGCTGTGGAGTTAGTCGTTTTTGCGGGAAGGGGTGATGAAATGGGGGTGCCGTGTAGTGGGGGAACCGGAAGTTACCAAAGCAGCCCCGACTTATCATGTAGATGAGGGCGGTATTGTAACTGTTGGTCTCCGTGCATCAAGGAGAAAAGGGGGATTTCGCATGCTAAAGACTAAGGTGGTGGAAATTTTAGAAGGAGACGGGAGATTTTGCCACCCGCGGGATCGTTCGTATCCAGTTTCAACTAATTTTGGACCGTGCTAGCGGGAAGGTCATGCTAGACTGTGTACACGGGGCACGCGCCGGCAGTTAATAACTGGTGCAAAGTCCACCCCAGAAAAAAAGACAATAACTCGGGATGATGCGCCGATAACTTGGACATTCACACGGGCAAAGCCAATCGTATGGGTGTAGTGGCGCGTTCACAAAAAAGGGATCAAATGCTCAGCCTATGTATTTCTCATGTAAATAGATAGTTTAGTGCCATTGGTTATTTACTTTAAACATAATGCATTGACGTGTTAGTGTAGAGGCACACAAAAAGAAATGGATATTGTAGTCAGCTACTTAAAAGTGTTACCTCATATGATTACATAGCCTCCATTTCATAAATTGCGTACCCGTTGAATTCATATATGAATATTACATATATTACTTCAAAATAGAAACTTAAATCATCCAAGACTAATGAATTTGAATGCAAGAGTAACAATGGTGCATGTACATGATAGCTACATTGGTTGTTTGAAGAAACATCACTGTAACTTTGGCATGCACAACTGAAAAGATTTATTTAAATAGAAAAAATGTGATATGTGAGTGTCCAATCTTTATAGCATTGAATCGATATTATACCTTTGGCCATGATACGAAGTAGATATTGACTTATGTTCAAGCGATGCACGTCCACGATCGCTAGATAGTGATACGTGAATGAATTGTGCAATCTCTCTCACACGCATACATATCTCATTTCCCTGTGGGCATCGGAATCACACACACGCACTTCGTGTATTTCTCTCCCTCTGTCAAGGTTAAATTCGTTGTTTTAACCCATCCTACAAGTCTCTCACACAGAAACACACACGCTCCCTATGTCTAACACGCCCACCCCTTTAATTCCGCCCACCCACAGCCACTAATGTTTCAAAGTATAATAATGTCTCTCACACATATGCTACCTACCTATCCCTTAATATAGCTAGATATGTGTCACACAAACTCCTTCTCCCTACTAGCAAGATGCCCATGCGTTGCATGGAACATCAAGATGCATTTGTATGAGAAGTTTATCTTGTGGGAGAAAAGGATGAACGAGGAATGCCTTATTTGCAAATGCGAAGAGGGGTTTGGGTATCTTTTTGCAAAATTGCCATAGTTTCCTTCCTGTCCGTCAGATATAAATCGGATGGCCTATATTGCAGGATGGCAGGAACACCATCATCACCAACTCTGTTTTTTTATAAGAGTAGAGATATGTGAGTGTCACTGCCCCCCCACACACACACTCACACTTCCCAACACCGAAGGAGTAGGGTGACACCTCGATCTTGATACTAATCTATCGACTGGCTTCTCTCTCAAACATAAACACACACACTACCCGGCACCGAAGGAGTAGGGTGGCACATCGATCTTGATAATAATCTATCTACTCCTCTTTCAAACACACACACACACACACACACACACACACACACACACACACACTAGTTGTGCCTCTGTGCCTACCGCGCACACTCTCGATACGCCTTTCTCTCCCCCCCAACAATGACAGCAGAAGGGTGACAACTCGATGTGATCATAATCTGTCAATTGGTTTCTCTCTCAAACATTGTGTCTCAATGCCTCGCTCGGTAGCCCCCTCGATATGTAGACTTCTCGCGCGCGCACAATTGTAGTGACGATGACGCTGAACCCAGTGTGCCTTGTTTTTACCGGCCTCATGTGATAGTTTGCACCTTGTCTTCTGTTAATTAACAAGGCAACCTTTTCTTTGTTACTACTAGTGAATCTGAAATCATTCGGGGCAGACATAAAATATATCACTTCAACCCAATTATCGCGGCAACTATTTTAAAAGAAATTAGCTAGCTGCCCGTGTGTTGCATGAAACATCAAGATGCATTTGTATGAGTATTTTATCTTGTGAGAGAAAAGGTTGAACGAGGGAAGGCCTTATTTGCGAACGTCAAGAGACGTGTGGGTATATTTTTGCAAAATTGCCATAGTTTCTTTCCTATCCGTTAGATATAAATCCGACGGCCTATATTGCAGGATGGCACACACACCATCATCACCAACTCTGTTTTCTACTCCCTCCGTCCGAAAATACTTGTCATCAAAGTGGATAAAAAGAGATGTATCTAAAACTAAAATACATCTAGATACATTTCCTTTTATCCATTCTGAGGACAACTATTTTCGGACGGAGGGAGTATTTGTCTTTTGAGAGATTTCAACAAGTGACTATGACCGGACCTTACCAACATACTCAAAAAAGTAGTCCATAATTTTGATATTACCCTCTTTTCTTGGCGGTGCAGTTCCCGATACGGCTTTAATGCAGACAAGGGAGGGAGTAGCGGTTCCCGATATGTTGAATGGACAATGCATCCTCCTTCAATTAATGCATGAGGGAAGTAATGGGAGGAGGTCCGGGAAAAGAGGCTGCACGATGTGAATGCAACGCAGTTTGCCCTCATATAAAGGCGCCCCTCCATTCCAATGCATCTACCACATCGTATGCACCTAAGCATTTGCCTAAGGACCTACACTAAGCACAAAAGAGCTCAATCCAGACCCATGGCGGCGATGCTCGTGAGCAGCTAGCGGCTGCGCCAGATGGTCCAGGACGCCGGTCTGCTGCATGGCGCCGAGGAACGTCTCCAGACGGTGTTGGAGACCGGCTGGTGGATGGCCGCCTTCGACGCCAACTACGACTCTCAGTTGGACCAGATGATCGGTGCCACCAGCAACAACTTCACCGTCCTCAAGAAGCTCGCGGATGACATCGCTGTACTCCTCCAGCCCGCGCGCCCGGGCTCCTCATTGCCTACCACCCTAATCGGCCTCCATTGCCGGAACCTCTTTCAAGCACTAGTGGCCCTGCGACTGCCCGCCAACGCCACGAAGAATTTCCACCTGGAGGTCGCGCTCGCCGCGAGGCGCCTCGCCCTGCAAGAATTCGTCGACCTACACATCCACATGTACGAGGAAATCGTGTACATAGGTATCTACAAGGCCAGTGAGGACGCTACGACGTTGGCCTTCCTCAACTGGCTGGAAGCCTTGGATGCCTTTGCTGAGAAGCACCTCGACCTCGCCACAAAAGCCGTCGCTCCTTAGCCACCGGTCGGATGAAAATTCAATGGTGCGGGAGTACGGATCGGAGAACAGTAGCGGAGCAGGCAAACCGCGTCCAATCGGGTGTGTCTGTGGTAGAAAGTTGATGGTCTCCGCAGTTCAGATGGCCCGCATGTCATGCACACAAAGGCAGAGGAGCGGTGGGGCCGAGAGGGATGAGGGGCACGTCGGGGGTATGAGGATCCCCTGACGCGAACAATCCTACCATTCTGTCACTGACATGTGGGACCCATAAGCGTGGGTCCCACCTGTCAGCGAAGGAAAGGTAGGGCAAGGCAGTGATAGCCACGTCATAGGATCCATGTCCACGTCGGGGGACGTCGTGCCGTGGGTTGGAGCGGCGTCGTGGGAATCGTGTGTGGGTGTGGCAGTGGTAGAAACAAGAAAGGTGATGGTCGTCGTGGTTCAACTTCCATGGACAAGCTGTCATGTCTGCTGACACATGTATGTCAAAACTAGAGTGTTTATATTTCAAGCACGTGAACAAGTATTATTCTACTACTTTGGATCCATTGCAATGCACGGGCCAGCACCTTGGTAGTAGCAGTGTCCATTTCTATCTCTAGAGGCCTTCCCTCGTTCATCCTTTTCTCTCACAAGATAAACTACTCATACAAATGCATCTTGATGTTCCGTGGAACGCACGAGGATGTTTCCTTGGGGGTCTCTCCAGCGCGGCCTGGCCGTAGTTACAAGTTGACGCCCCTTGAGATGCCGACATTGAGGGGCACTCGGATTTCCTCTGATGACCAGGTAAGATGAGTTTGATCACGTAGTAAATGAATTCTAAAGACTACTTCCGTGTCCATTTCCTAATTCTCCTCCTGCCCACTGTTTCATAGGTTAGGCTCGGTGCGAGTGGAGATTGGCTTGCATATGTATGGGGTTTGGATGCAAATGAAGACGAAGGGGAGGTGAAGAAGCCAAGGAGAATCGGTTCCCGATGGAGAAGTAAATGGGAGAAGTGGCGTGCAGGAAGTTGATTAGACGGCTAGGTAGACTAAACGAAAGGGCTATGCGGGTAGACTGATGAGTCGTACCTGTTCGTGTACGTGCCCATCCTTCCTGATAGGTGGGACCTATGCAAAATTATAAAAAAATATGTCATAGTTTTTTTGAGCACGTGAGTGGGAGACACAACATTCTCTGGTTAAGGAATAGTCCCTCTGTTTAGGTGAGTATAAGTCACCTTATGAAAATCAGGTTTTCCCAAATCCTTTAGGCGTGGAGCATTAACTTCCTGCTCGATCCCCTCCCAGCCTCGTTAGCCAGCGTTCTCTTCCTCTGCTTCCGCGTTCTACCTTTCCATTTTTCCTCTTCTCAACTGTGGAACGATCTGCATGCCATCCTTGATGCACCAGAACGACCACTTCATGCATCGCGGCAGGGCGTTGATTGGGCATGCATGAGAATTTGGTTCTGCTCGCAATATGGATGATACCTGAACGATGAAGTGAACAAGCATGCTAGCACGGGAGACCTATTTCCGCTATACAATACTGGAGTACTCATGTTCCTACTAGTAGTAGTAGTACAACTGTGGTACACTTGATGGTCAACATACTATTCATCCGGTCCTCACAGTGAAGTGACAACACCCTGCGCCTGACACTAGTCCAGGCGGCGTGTTCGGGTTACCAAAGTCAGCCTCACCCTATGCACTGTGCAGTCTGTCACCGCCATTGTACAGCACATTGGCGCCTCGCCTCATCTCCCTCCCTGCTCCCATAGCACCACTCCATCTCCATCACCTTCTCCGTCTCCGTCTCCGTCTCCATCTCACTGTGCCCCGGTGTACCGTCGCCTCACTCGCCTCCCCCACTATCACTATTCCCTCGCTAGCCGCTCCAGCACCGACATCCTTCTCCCCCGTAAATCAAGCCCCCTTCCAAACTCCACCATGGCTGAACGTGAACCGCGCAACATCCATATGAGCCGCGATTGGAGCAATATCCCCAGTGACATCCTCGACCTCTGTTGTTCGTGTATGGATATGTTGAGCGCCCTACAGATGGATGCATGCTCGAGGGACATGCACATGACCATCGTCGAAGCGAGGCCTAAGCTTTTCAGGACACCCTGCTTGCTGCTAATTGGTCTTGAAAGATTGGTTCACCATGATACAGACGCATGCATGATGCCCCTCGACTTCAATCCGATCTCCATTAGCCAAAACTTCTTTGCAGGTATGTAGTGGGTCGCCGTACATCATTTCCCTCGACATCGATCCGATCACCATCGCCCGAAACTTCTTGGAAGGTATATATACTGGGTCGACATGAACTCCCACTGGATGGCTGCCTTCAGAGAAGACGGTAAAAAGTTGGTGCTCATGAACTTCCAGACCTCCCATGAGATTGTCCTTCCTCCGTTGGATTATATAGAGTATTACCATTGGATTATATAGAGTATTACCATCATGGTCCAAGCCATCTAGATTACGACGTCAGTTGGATGAACCTTGTTTTGCAGAAGATTGTAATCTGCCAAGTGCCCACATGACATGTGAATTACGCAGACTTCAAGCTAATTGCCTTGTTCGACCGCGGACTCGCCTATCTTTACGCTGGTGCCTGATGACCCACAAGTATAGGGGATCGCAACAGCTTTCGAGGGTAGAGTATTCAACCCAAATTTATTGATTCGACACAAGGGGAGCCAAAGAATATTCTCAAGTATTAGCAACTGAGTTGTCAATTCAGCCACACCTGGAAACTTAGTATCTGCAGCAAAGTGTTTAGTAGCAAAGTAATATGATAGTGATGGTAACGGTAACAAAAGAGTAACGAAAGCAAAGTAATGTTTTTGGTATTTTGTAGTGATTGTAACAATAGCAACGGGAAAGTAAATAAGCGTAAACCAATATATGGAAAGCTTGTAGGCATCGGATCAATGATGGATAATTATGCCAGATGCGGTTCATCATGTAACAGTCATAACATAGGGTGACACAGAACTAGCTCCAATTCGTCAATGTAATGTAGGCATGTATTCCGAATATAGTCATACGTTCTTATGGAAAAGAACTTGCATGACATCTTTTGTCCTACCCTCCCGTGGCAGCGGGGTCCTAATGGAAACTAAGGGATATTAAGGCCTCCTTTTAATAGAGAACCGGAACAAAGCATTAGCATATAGTGAATACATGAACTCCTCAAACTACGGTCATCACCCGTAAGTATCCCGATTATTGTCAATTCGGGGTTAACGGATCGTAACACATAATAGGTAACTATAGACTTGCAAGATAGGATCAAGAACTCACATATTGATGAAAACATAATAGGTTCAGATCTGAAATCATGGCACTCGGGCCCTAGTGACAAGCATTAAGCATAGCAAAGTCATAGCAACATCAATCTCAGAACATAGTCGATACTAGGGATCAAACCCTAACAAAACTAACTCGATTACATGATAAATCTCATCCAACCCATCACCGTCCAGCAAGCGTACGATGGAATTACTCAAGCACGGCGGTGAGCATCATGAAATTGGTGATGGAGGATGGTTGATGATGACAATGGCGACGAATCCCCCTCTCTGGAGCCCCGAACGAACTCCAGATCAGCCCTCCCGAGAGGTTTTAGGGCTTGGCGGTGGCTCCGTATCGTAAAATGCGATGAAATCTTCTCTCCCATTTTTTCTCCCCAAAAGTAGTTATATAGAGTTCGAGTTGGAGTCGGGAGGTCTCCAGGGGGCCCACGAGGTAGGGGGCGCGCCCTAGGGGGGCGCCCCCACCCTCGGGGCAAGGGTATGGGCCCCCTGGTCTTCATCTTTGGCGAGGATTTTTTATTATTTATTGTAAGATATTCCGTGGAGTTTCAGGTCATTCTGAGAACTTCTGTTTTCTGCACATAAAACAACATCATGGCAATTCTACTGAAAACAGCATCAGTCCGGGTTAGTTCCATTCAAATCATACAAGTTAGAGTCCAAAACAAGGGAAAAAGTGTTTGGAAAAGTAGATACGACGGAGACGTATCAGTGCCTTCTTTAGCTAGAGACAACTTGGCTCGTAGTGGATCATCGTCAAAGCTGATACACACTTCTGTGATGCTATTGAACACAATGGCATCATCTACGCGATCGACAAAGCAGATGGCACCACATATTGCCGGGACGGCGCGTGTAAGTTCTTTCCGTCTCATGTTAATGATGACGCCATGACACTGTTTGAAATTTTTGTGATGATTGGCATATCCCTGTTTGAGCAGAATTTGAGTAGAACTATGGCAATGTATTAGAGACACCGTAAATCAGCTATATTTGGACTGAGTTATCTCATGCGATTGTGACCATGTCATTACAACCAATTTGTACCCTGAATAATCAAACGGTTAGGAATATATGGATATTATCCTTATTTTACAATAATCTATTGTATCAATGGCCATGTTAGTTTCCTCATTTTCATGATGTAGAAACATGCACCACACTGTTGGTTTCATCTAACCATACATTAGGGAAGTAAATGTGCATATGGAGAACTCTATATTTGGAAGTAGTGAAATCATGCAATGCTTACCATGTGTACATACCTATATTCGCCCTTCAGCAATCAATGGCTAGAATAATATCCTCACAAATTTTTTGGCCACAGAACACGAGTATATAACAATGCATGGTCTGTTAGTTACCTTGAAGAATTTTTTTGTGAGGAGAGAACATGATTACATAACATGCATGACATGGTAGTTTCCTGTGAAGAATCGATTGCGAGATAACATGAGTATAACAATGCATGGCACTTCTATATTTTCGAACCCAGTATACATTTCCCTGTATTTTCCTCCTAGTTCCTACAGGGACATATCAATGTTGTTTCTTGCATTATCCTACTCATACTCTGAACAATACTGATCTTACATTAACAATGCCTGTCCTTTTTGATATGATGCAGTGTCCCTACAGTTACTGCCCTTTGTAATCACACCACCTTTGCCAAAAACAGGGAAGCACAACTGGTTCCTCGCTCGATCAGACGACGGCAAAAGACTGATGATCATTCGGACACATGAGCCGGAAAAGTTATATTGCAAAAACCCCACTGTATACAAGCACCATGTAATACGTGAGTATCCGGACAGTGGCTGTTACGTCTATGAGCAGGATACCAGCTTGTTGGGGCCTTTAGGATTTTTTAGTTGGAGGCGGGTAAACAGCCTTTGTTCATGCTCTTTGTTTCTCGGACTCAATTATCCGATTAACCAGGAGATCACCGTTGGCAAGGACCTTGATGGCAGAGAGGCTCTGTTTGCTATGGAAAACTGTGTCTACACGGCGAGCCCTAGGAGTTTGGGAGCAAACTCCCCTGATTGTCAACGATACATCCTGCAGCCAAAAGAAGATGAGAATGACAAAGGCATCCGGATTAACTTTGATCCTTGGATGTCTCAATTACAATAGGCAGCGATGTGGTTCGAGCCTTCAGGTTGATAGGTAATTGGGCTGTTGCATCGAAAGGGTGGGGTACTGGTGTCTCCGGATCACTGGTCGCTGAAGCGGGACTGCAAATTATGATGGTGTTGGATCATCTCTTTGAATGACTTTGTTGTCTTTGCTGCTGGTTCTAGATGGGTAGTTCTTTCTTTTGTTATGCATATTCCTTGTTGTCGGTGTCAATACCGGTGGATCTTGGGTATAGGGTCCCGAACTGTGCGTCTAGGCGGATGGTAACAGGAGACAAGGGACACAATGTTTTTACCCAGGTTCGGGTTCCTCCTTCGAATACTTCATAGAAGATTTTGAACACAAGGATAGTGTCCGGCTCTGCAAGATAAGTTCCACATATTGTTGTAGAGAGAATAATATTTACACAAATCTAATCTGCTGATGTATTCCGTAGCGTGTCATCACGCCACAGCCAAGACTTTATTTGAACCGTTTTTACTGTCCCACCTCAACGCGTTTTGCGAGGCGGTTTCCTTGGCACGTCTTGTCAAAGCAGAGATCGTGTCCCCTTATCCCGGGATTCTCATTGATACGGGCGTGGGTAACCCAATCATGCACGTTGGTGTGTCTCCTCGATCAAAGGCGAGTCCCAAATGGTCACGGGGAGGGCTCTTGGTATTCAACCTCTTATAAAGAGACCAAGGCCTTACTCCTTTCTTTTGATCTCAATCAAATTCGCCCTTCGCCTCGAGTTCCAACACCCAAGGCCCCAGATTTCAGGCGCTTCAGACCTTCGACGATGTCCGTCTCCGACCTTCAAGGCCAATGGACGCCTTCCTCCATCACGGAGGAAGACGTGCTAAAGCTGAGAGAGGCCAGGTTTTTGACCGGCAAAAACTCGCATAGGCTGCCTGCTCACAGGCAGGTTATTCCTAGTCCCAAGCCTGGTGAGAGCATGGTGTTTGTGTCTCACTTCCTCTGAGGGCTAGGCTTCGCGATGGATCCCTTCGTGAGGGGGCTCATGTTTTATTATGGGCTGGAATTTCACGACTTAGCTCCGGAGTCCATCCTCCACATCTCATCGTGCATTGTCGTGTGCGAAGCCTTCCTCCGTATTACTCCTCACTTAGGATTGTGGCTTAAGACCTTTAAAGTAGAGCCGAAGATGATCGAGGGACAACACGTGGAGTGCGGAGGCGCTGTTGTAAGCAAGAACGCTGACGCTCCATGGCCCGAGGGCTCTTTTCAAGAAGAGTTCAACTTATGGCAACAAGAGTGGTTTTATATCACAGCTCCCAGGGGCACCAAGTGGGTGGCGCCGCCTACTTTCTGCTCGGGTCCCCCGCCACGACTGGCGTCATGGGTCATTAAGGGGCTGGACTGGGGGTCGGCAAAGGACGTGCCCCTGTTGCAGGGCCGCATCCGAGATCTCCTAGAAAGAGACATCAGTCTGGTCGTGGTGACACAAGTTATGTTAATTCGCCGAGTTCTGCCTTGCAAACATCGCCCCCTCCGCCTGTGGGAGTTCAACCCGGAGGGACCACGAGTGCTCCAACATTTTCTTGGCATGACGCCCGTGGAGATGTACAAATTGTTCTTTGGACCACAAGTAGTGTGCCTGGATTCTATGGAGGACGCAGGTCTGAGCTGCAATCGTCCGGATACTCAAGTAAGTAGCCCTGTGCCCGGACACACCATCCGTTCATTTATCACAACATCACCCTTAAAAGAGTTGTCTTTGAAACAGGAGTGGGTAGCGAAGGCGCGTCCGGCTCCCCTTCCCGAGACCTCGCCGGATCCCGTGTTAACCAGGATGCTGGAGATCGTGCCTTCGGAGGAAAGCAAAGGGGGGACAAAGAAGCTGCTGCCTCCCTGAAGGAGGCTGTCTGGAAAGGAGGAATCGAAAATTCCTCTACTCAGGGGAGGAAGAGGACTCCTCTGATGACCCAGAGTCCATGGTCTCAAAGCGGGGGAAGAAATCTTCGCCAGAGGGTCCTGTGCCGGGGGATACCTCGGCCGTACTATGCCCTCAAGGGGATCAGCCCTCCACCGAGCCATAAGTGGAGAGGGGAGGTTTAAAATGAGAGAAATCCTTGTTTTATTTCTGAGGAAGATAACCGAAATTTTACCTTGTAGTTCGGATCTCAGCCCTTCTCAGCAGAGCTCATCTTCGGGGGATCTTCTTCCGGAGATGATGGAGAGCGGAATGCCTCCCCCTGCCGTACCGCCTTACGAGGTGGGCGATCCTGAGGTATCATCGCGGAGGGTTTTTCCGAATCTGGCAGGGTCGGAAGGCAGACATATGGCCCCCCCAAGGCCATCCGTGTCCGGTCTTTGAAAAAGGCCATCGAACGAGTCCGGCACCGCCTGGTGCTCGGTTGGATGAACTGAAGGATCTGTTAGGGCGAGTGTCTATCTCAGAGGAACACCGTACGTTGATGGGTATGGTAATTGAAAGGATTTCGTCCGCTGAAAGCGGGTTGCACGAGGCCTTCAAGAGTTTACTGACATGTTTTGAGGTACGCAAGGTGATGTACCTTTTGACAGTTCTGCATATAAGATGCGCCCTGTGTAGATAGTAGCCCCTAAGACTCTGTGTGTTGTCGAAGACGACAACACGCAGAGGATCATATTCCCAGGTGCAATTTTGCCGCCTTCCTATGTAGGTGGCGAAGTGTCCGGTGGCCAGCCGGACTCATGAATTTGCCGAGCTAACGTGGCAACTTGACGTGGCAGATGCCGACATCGTGCTTGTCAACAAGCGGCTTGACGAGGCACAAGGTATGTAATTTCTCCGGAGACACCTGGTAAGAGGAGCTTGATGCCAGTATCTTACAGCGTGTGTGCTTGATGCAGATGGGGCCGCTGCCATGGAGAACCTTCGGGCGGAACTTGCACGAGCCAAGGAACAAGCCAGGAGAAGTGATGCGGCTGCCGTAAAGGAAACTGAAGAGCTGAAAGCCGAACAGGCTACTCACTGCCGGAGCAAGAAGGAAATGGCCGAAATGGCTGTGAAGTTAAAGAACGCTGCTGACCGCTGCAAGCTTCTTGAAAAAGAAGATCGGGCGGAGCGGACAGACCTGGAGAAGGCCACTACAGCGGACAAGGATGCTCGTTCTGCGATGAGAGCGATGAAGGAGGAGCTGCGTCAGGCCGGAGATATCGTCGCTGGAAAGCCCTTTATGCCGCGGATGAAGTTCGGAGATCCTAAATACGCTCCGTTGGACCGGATGTGGAGTTCGGCGGACGCATATCTGGATTTAGCTGCGAGTGCCGCTGATGCGACCGAACATTTCCGAGATCAGAAAGATAGCAAAGTGGAGAAGCTCTTCTAGTCACAGTTCAACAATCCGGAGCGTCCGCTTCCGTTGACCGATTGTTTGGCTGAGTGGGCCGAACTGAATAGGTTGTCCGGACTCGCCATGAAGGATGTCGTTAATCATCTGTGGTCGGAAAGGCCAAAGTCGAATAGTTATTTTAGCTTGGTGCAGCAGTTCCTTGGTGCAGTGCCGCATATCAATGCGATGAAGAGGTCAGCATGCATAGAGGGTGCACGGATGGCCCTTGCCCGTGTCAAGACATACTGGGCGGAGATGGAGGCCGCCGCTGTTGCATCCCAATATTCGGACGGAGGCCGAATACCTGCTGAGCACTATTTTCAGGAAGTTCTGCAAGGCGCTCGTTTGATAGAGACGCAGTGCTCAAAGGATATTATGTTCAAATAACGTGTATTATTGTAAAACAATATTTTGATGAATTGTAGAAGCTTTTTATACTTGCCTGCAAGTATTATAATGCCTCCTGTGCGGCCGTTGAGGTATATGTGTATATAATCTGAAAGATGGCAGTCGTCGGTTTCAGCCCCCACGCATATAATGCAGGGGTGTTCGCAGAAGGCACATTCTCACACTTGATCCAACGTCTTGGTCCATGAAGGAGGTGATAGCGCAGCGAACTAGGCAATCGGACTATAATGCTTTATCACTTTCACTTGGCCATAGGAGTTTGACAGGGGGGCTACTATATAGCCCCTGGTGGCGCCGCGCTCGCCCGAACTCGGGGCGCGTGTGTGCCTGGCCAGGAAATGGCCCTTCGTTAATGCGGAGGGATCCCAAAGACTCCGATAGGTCATCGAGTGGTTGACCAGTCTCACGCTATATTAAGACAGTCATTTTTCGGCTTTCTCTACTGAGGTGCTCGCCTGGCTGAACCGGGGCACAATCGCAGTAGTTCTCCTGGTGTCGCCTTAGCCGATAGAGTGGAACGTAAGGCAGCAAAACACAGGAGCCGGGAAAACCCAACATTTGACCAAATACATGATTCGGAGCTGATGGATATAAGGCCAAACTCGCGACGCCGAACACTCCCTAACGTATTCGGTCTTTGTAAAAATGGGCTGAGCAGTGCCCATGATAATAAGCCCCTGGTGTCTAGGTACGTGTGAAATTCTGACATGGCCAGATGCCAAGACGCCAGCCTCCTCCTTGGTTATACTGTGAATCCGGGGATGTGCATCAACAAGAGACAGTGAAAAAGGTTTACGCAGGGTCTTAATCTAAAGAGAATCCTTGGGACGGGTCCCTGCTGCACGTCTGCACCTGTGTCTCCATTGCACCGTGTCCTGGACGGGTGTAGCACGGTGTTCATCTGTAAAAGAGAGGAACTTAGTTGAAAGAAGAATAGCCGTGCGAAATATATGTTGTACTAAGTAAACAAAGTATAATTCAAGATGGGGAAAATTGAGCCTTATTGTCGCTTATTTCACATATGCGGAGCCCCTTGTATAGGGGTGTACGGCTAAAAAACCTTTAACAATTATAAGTTTGCTCCGGACTAGCCTAGCCGTGTCCGTGGTCTTAATGACCTGTTAGATGCTTTTGTTGGTGAAGCTGTTTTAATGTGTGGCTGTCAAGGCAGCCGTATAGTCTTCTGCGCACGAGGAACATTCAATGTTTCCCTTTAGTGAGATGATGCCTCGTGGGCCAGGCATCTTAAGCATGAGAGATGCATCATGCGGTATTGCATTAAAGCGGGCGAAAGCTTTGCGTCCAAGTAGTGCTTGATAGACACTTGAAAATGGGGCGATGTGGAAGGTTAGCTTTTCGCGGTGGAAGTTATCGGGGGAACCGAACATTACTTCTAGCAGGAGAGAACCCGTGCAATGGGCATCCGGGCCTGGTGTTACTCCTTTAGAGGAAGTGTTTCTATGGCGAATTTTTGTTGGGTCCATCCCCATTTTGCGGACTGTGTCCTGATATAGCAGGTTTAGACCACTGCCGCCGTCCATCAGGACTTGTGTAAAGTGGAATACGTCGATTATCAGATCTAATACCAAGGCGGTCCAACCTGCGTTCCGGATACTTTCGGAGTAATCCTGATGGTCGAAGGTGATCGGTTTTAACAACCAGTGGCGAGACTCCTTTGATAGGCCGCATGGCACGTATCTCTATAGGCGCCACTCTGTTTTTCCCTTTTGTCACGTGAAGTAAGTTTACTGTTTTGACTTCTTGTGGGAAATTCTTTTGTTTCCCGGTGCTCTGCTTGTGGGGTTCGTCATCGTCCTCACTTGGTGTATCGAGCCCCTTGTGTTCGGCGTTGAGTTTGCCGGATTGCTTGAAGACCCAACATTCTCTGTGGGTATGGTTTGCAGGCTTCCCAGGAGTGCTATGGATTTGACATATTTTGTCCAAGATTTTGTTTAAGCTAGATAGCTCGTCCTTGTTATCCTTGAGGGGCAGCTTTTTCTGACCCTGCCGAGAGCTTTTGAATCCGGGGTTCACTGCCATGCTCTTCGGGTTGTTTCCCTTATTCCGGCACTGGTCCTTGCTGCGACGCGGTTTCCCATTTCCGCCCCTGACTTCGGATGTACTTGGGTCGCTGGTGCTGCATCTTGCCAACCAACTGTCCTCTCCCACGCAAAAGCGGGTCATGAGGCTTGTTAATGCGGCCATTGTCTTGGCTTTTCTTGGCCGAGGTGTCTGGCGAGCCATTCGTCTCGAACGCTGTGTTTGAAAGCTGCTAAGGCTTGGCGTCCGGATAGTCGACTATCTGGTTCATTTTAGTAAGAAATCTGTTCCAGAGTTTCCGGGCTGACTCTTCGGGCTGTTGAGTTATATGACTTAAATCGTCTGCATCCGGAGGCCGGACATAAGTCCCTTGAAAATTTGCTCGAAAAGCATCCTCGAGCTCTTCCCAACTTTCGATGGTGTTTTCGGGAAGGCCTTTAAGCCAATGTCGGGCTGGCCCTTTGAGCTTGAGGGGTAAGTATTTTATGGCGTGGAGGTCGTCTCCTTTGGCCATATGGATATGGAGGATATAGTCCTCAATCCAGACTCCAGGTCTGTCGTTCCATCGTACGCCTCTATGTTTACGGGCTTGAATCCCGCTGGAAATTCATGGTCCAGCATCTCATCGGTGAAACATAGGGGGTGTGCGGCACCCCTGTATTTGGGTGTGCCGTAGTGTTCGGATGTTTGTTGTGTTGCATTGCTTACTAAAGCTTGCTTTCTTGGCCCGTAGATAGATCTGGCTGGGCCATCTTTTTGATGCGAATCCTTGAGTGGGTTGCGTGCTGGCTTGTGTGCGGCTCCTCTTGCCGCTCTATATTGGCCATGGGGTCGTTTATCCGACCGGGTGGCTTCCTTATTTGTTGGTTGCAGAGGTTCTAAGGCCTCCTCATCAAATTTAGGCAGGAGCTTTCGCTTCGGGTAGCTTTTTGTGTGGCGACTGTCGCCATATTTGTCTGTGGTGCTGAGTACTTTGCTCCACCTGATTTTGAGTGCATCTACCGCAGTTTTGAGATTTCGCTTCTGCTTTTTCAGGCTACGCGCAGTGGCGACGAGCCTTTTGTGGAGGTTCTTCTGCTCTAGGAACTTGTCCGGCGTGAGGTCGTCTGAACTGTTATGTTTGCCGGGGACGGGTTGTGCGGTTTGTTTATCCAAGTTGCCTTGTTCGGACAGTTGCTCAATGCCATGTTCATCTTTCGCCGGCTCACCCTGCTTTGTGGCTGGGTCTGTATGACCGCTGTCTCTGTCGAGGCGAGGCTTGGAGCGGTGCTTACGCCGCCGCTTTGACTGCTTTTCGGAGGAACGACCCTTCGTTGCGTCCTCCCTTTCGTCCTCGTCGTTTCTTTTGGGTGTGTCCACCATGTATACATCGTAGGATGGGGTGGCTGTCCAGTGCCCTGTGGGCGCTGGTTCCTGTTTGCCTCCTACATCATCGTCCATGCCGTCGATGTCTTCGGAGTCAAAGTCAAGCATGTCGGTTAAATCGTCGACAGTGGCTACGAAGTGGGTGGTGGGTGGGCATCGAATTTCTTCGTTGTCCGCATCCCAATCCTATTGGCCATAATCCGGCCAGGGCTCTCCTGACAAAGAGAGATACCTTAGTGAATTCAGAATGTCGCTGAAGGGCGAGTGCTGAAAGATATCTGCGGCGGTGAATTCCATAATCGGCGCCCAATCGGATTCGATTGGCAGGGGCGCGGAGGGTTCTGAGTCCAAAGCAGGGTCCAGCACCTTGGAGTCACGGGCTTCGCAGAGGATAAAGCTAGTGTTCGGCTCGATCGCCGTTGAGACTAGAGCCCCCGAGGCGGTGTCTAGCCACACGCCCTCGATCAGCGCAGTTGGCTCCGAGCTAAGGGCCGAAACTATTGCAGGCGCGGCCTCCAGGGCACTTTTCGGCGGTAGAGCTAAGTCATGCTGAGGGAGTCCTGGATTAGGGGGTGTTCGAATAGCCGGACTATACCTTCAGCCGGACTCCTGGACTATGAAGATACAAGATTTAAGACTCCGTCCCGTGTCCGGAAAGGACTTTCCTTGGCGTGGAAGGCAAGCTTGGCGATACGGATATGAAGATCTCCTACCATTGTAATCGACTTTGTGTAACCCTAACCCTCTCCGGTGTCTATATAAACCGGAGGGTTTTAGTCCGTAGGACAACGTACACATCAACAATCATACCATAGGCTAGCTTCTAGGGTTTAGCCTCTTCGATCTCGTGGTAGATCTACTCTTGTACTACCCATATCATCAATATTAATCAAGCAGGACGTACGGTTTTACCTCCATCGAGAGGGCCCGAACCTGGGTAAAACTTCGTGTCCCTTGCCTCCTGTTACCATCCGGCCTAGACGCACAGTTCGGGACCCCCTACCCGAGATCCGCCGGTTTTGACACCGACATTGGTGCTTTCATTGAGAGTTCCTCTGTGTCGTCGCTGTCAGGCTCGATGGCTCCTACGATCATCAATACTGATGCAGTCCAGGGTGAGACCTTCCTCCCCGGACAGATCTTCGTCTTTGGTGGCTTCGCATTGCGGGCCAATTCGCTTGGCCGTCTGGAGCAGATCGAAAGCTACGCCCCTGGCCGTCGGGTCAGATTTGGAAGTTTAAACTACACGGCTGACATCCGCGGGGACTTGATCTTCGACGGATTCAAGCCACTGCCGAGCGCGCCGCACTGTCACGACGAGCACGATCTAGCTCTGCCACCGAACAGTGCCCTGGAGGCCGCAGCCGCATCGGCTCTGACCCTTAATTCGGAGCCAACTGCGCTGATCGAGGATGGGTGGTTGGATGCCACCTCAGGGGCTGCGACCCCAATGGCGATTGAGCCGAACACCAGCCCCGTACTCTGCGAGACTCGTGACTCCAAGGAGCCTGACTCCTCTCCGGACTCCGAACCATTCGCGCCTCTGCCGATCGAATCCGATTGGGCGCCGATCATGGAGTTTACTGCCGCGAACATCTTTCAGCACTCGCGCTTCGGCGATATTATGAAATCACTAAAGTCTCTCTCTTTATCAGGAGAGCCCTGACCGGACTACGATCAGCGAGATTGGGATACGGACGATGAAGAAATTCAAAGCCCACCCACCACCCACTTTGTCGCCACTGTCGACGATTTAACCGACATGCTCGACCTCATAGTGCCACCAATTGGATATAAAGGTTTGGAAAAAACATGCTCCTAATGTTGAACCAGTTGGACTTTTTGTGCAGCTCCACTAAAATCGAGCATCCTTGTTTGCATAGATATTGAAAGTGTGATTACTATAAAAGTGGCACTAGTTGAAGCATAGACTCACAAATATAAGCATTCCAATTTCTTAATGGGAAAAGGTAGCAAGACTGTTTCTAACAACCTGCTTGAAGGAATAAATAAAGTAACAACGGCTGATGTCAGGAAGGCATACATAGTTTTTTCTGAAAAACTGAGCCATTCCTGACCTTTCCTCTTCTTTTAAGCAAATTTTGTGCAGTTCTACTAAAATAAAATGCCATCACCGCCTTGACAATTCAGTGACACTGTACAAAAGTAAATGACTTAACATTACATCATGATGTCAGGTATGTAGTCAACAGGCATTTCCGGACACTCCACCTGAGGTCCGAAGAATGACTTGTACATCTCCTCGTGCGTCAGGCCGAGAAAATTTTGAATGGCACGCGGTCCCTCGGGATTGAACTCCCACAGCCGAAGAGGCCGGCGTTTGCAAGGCTGGACTTGACGAACCAGCATAACCTGTATTACCGCAACCAAACTGAAATCTCCATTGAAGAGATCTCGAATGCGGCCTTGCAGTATAGGCACGTCCTTAACTGGACCCCAGCTCAGACCTCCGCTGATCCATGACACAGTTGTGGTGGAGGGCCCGAGCGGAAAATAGGGGGGCGCCCACTTGGCACTTCTAGGAGTCGTGATGTAGAACCACTCCTGTTGCCAATATTCAGACACCTCTGGGATGGAACCTTTGGGCCACGGAGCTCCCGACATCTTGCATATTGAGGCACCTCCACACGCTGCATGTTTCCCCTCGACCATCTTTGGCTTCACTTCAAAGGTCTTGAGCCATAGGCCAAAGTGAGGGGTAACCCGGAGGAAGGCCTCTCACACGACAATAAATGTCGTGATATGAAGAAAGGAGTACGGAGCTAGATCATGAAAATCTTGCCCGTAGTAAAACATCAAACCCCTGGCGAAAGGATCCAGGGCAAGGCCTAGACCTCGAAGGAAGTGGGAAACGAACACGACATTCTCGTTGGGTTCGGGGGTGGGGACGGCCTGCCCTCGGGGAGGCAGCCGATGCAAAATCTCGGTGGTCAGATATCTGGCCTCCCTCAACTTCTTGATGTTTTTTTCCATGACGGAGGAAGGCATCCATCGGCCTTGAAGGCTAGATCTGGACATGACTGAAGGTTCGGAGCGCCTGACCTGAACTTCGGGCGTTTGAGCTTGAGGTGGGGGAAGGGTTCGATTAAGCACGGGAGGGAAAAATAAAAGCCTTGTCCCCTTTATAAAGAGGGTGAATATCAAGCGTCCTCTCCGTGTCCGTTTGGACTTGCCTATAATCTAGGAGTCCTAGAAGCGGTTGGGTTACCCACGCCCGTATTGATGAGAATCCCAGGATAAGGTGACACGATCTCTGCTTTAACAAGACGTGCCAAGGAAAGTGCCTCGCATGACGCACTGAGCTGGGATAATAAAATGACTCGGATAAAGGCTTGGCCGTGGTGTGTCAAGCTACGGAATACGTCAGCAGATTAGATTGGTAATCTTCTATGAAGTACTTGGAGGAGGAACCCACCTTGCAATGCCGAAGACAATCTGCGCGTCGGAATCGTCGTCATTGAAGCCTGGTTCAGGGGCTACTGAGGAAGTCCTAGATTAGGGGGTGTTCGGATAGCCGGACTATGCCTTCAGTCGGAATCCTGGACTATGAAGATACAAAATTGAAGACTTCGTCCCGTGTCCGGAAGGGACTTTCCTTGGCGTGGAAGGCAAGCTTGGCATACAGATATGAAGATCTCCTACCATTGTAACCGACTTTGTGTAACCCTAACCCTCTCCGGTGTCTATATAAACCGGAGGGTTTTAGTCCGTAGGACAATGTACACATCAACAATCATACCATAGGCTAGCTTCTAGGGTTTAGCCTCTTCGATCTCGTGGTAGATCTACTCTTGTACTACCCATATCATCAATATTAATCAAGCAGGACGTAGGGTTTTACCTCCATCGAGAGGGCCCGAACCTGGGTAAAACTTCGTTTCCCTTGCCTCCTGTTACCATCCGGCCTAGACGCACAGTTCGGGACCCCCTACCCGAGATCCGCCGGTTTTGACACCGACACATGCCCATCATGACAGTGCGGCGCGCTTGGTTGTGGCTCGGGTCCGTCGAAGATCAAGTCTTCGCGGATGTCAGCCATGTAGTTCAAACTTCCAAATCTGACCTGACGGCCAGGGGCGTAGCTTTCAATCTGCTCTAGATGGCCAAGCGAATTAGCCCGCAGTGCAAAGCTGCCGAATATGAAGATCTGTCCGGGGAGAAAGGTCTCACCTGGACCGCATCGTTGTTGATGATCGGAGGAGCCATCAGGCCTAAAGGTGACGACACATAGGAACTCTCAATGAAAGCACCAATGTCGGTGTCAAAACCGGCGGATCTCGGGTAGGGGGTCCCGAACTGTGCATCTAGGCGGATGGTAACAGGAGACAAGGGGCACAATGTTTTTACCCAGATTCGGGCCCTCTCGATGGAGGTAAAACCCTACTCCTTATTGATTAATATTGATGATATGGGTAGTACAAGAGTAGATCTACCACAAGATCAAAGAGGCTAAACCCTATAAGCTAGCCTATGGTATGATTGTTGTTCGTCCTATGGACTAAAACCCTCCGGTTTATATAGACACCGGAGAGGGCTAGGGTTACACAGAGTCGGTTACAATGGGAGGAGATCTACATATCTAGGGATGGAAACGGGTACCCATTAACCGCGTACCCTGCGGGTAAAAACCCTATTAGGATAAGGGTATGAGACAAAAAATTACCCATGGGTACTTAAATAGGAAAATATTATACCCATCGGGTAGAGAGGGTACGGGTATGGGATCGTATAACCCATGCCCGTGTACCCATGTACCCATCTAAAATGCTGACAAGTGGGTTTCCGTTGATATCCTAATGTATTAATTTTCCCCTCCTAATCACGCTAGGTAAAAACTCTAATATGTAGTCAAATTATCTCTATGATTTATCATGATTTTCTGAACTTAAAGTGTATGCATATGTGTTGTTATTTATGATTATGTGTTGTTGTTTAACATTTTTATGTGTCACTTTATAGGAAAGTATTTTTGTTTATGAGAATGTGTTTTTGTTTCAATATGTTGTTGTACATTGTTATTTAAAATGTGTTGCTATGAATAATTTTTGATTATATGTTGCTTTTTATAACTATTTTCTACTCAACTGATGTGTTGTAAACGCGGGTATTTTTACCCGCAGGTACCCATATACCCTGTCGGGTGACGGGTATGGGAAAAAATTGTACCCTTGACGGGTATGGGTATGGGTGATGGGTAAGTTCAGGATGGACGGGTAAGGGTATGGGGTAGCTCCACCCGTACCCATACCCTGCGGGTGCCATCCATATACATATCTGTATTGCCAACCTTGCCTTCCACGTCAAGGAAAGTCCCATCCGTACACGGGACGAAGTCTTCAATCTTGTATCTCCATAGTCCGAGAGTCCGGCCAAAGGTTATAGTCCAGCTATCCGGACACCCCCTAATCCAGGACTCCCTCACTTGTCATTTGGTCATCCTCGTCTATGTCACTCTTACTATGTAATAGTTGCTTCTGTTTATAATGTCATTCTCGTCTGGATCACGAGAGTCTGAGCGCTGCAGATGGGTGCGTTTTGGTGGTGTAGCAAGACTTCTTATGAACTATCATGTCTTGTTGTTTATGTCAGTAGTAATCACTAGTCAGTGTTTGAATGTTGTATATATCGTTGTTTCAAACTGTTTATTGTCTCAAACTACTGGTGAGCTAAATGAGGGCATCACCAATCTCCAGTGTTCAGAGTATATCTCCTTTTTTCAAGTTATATAATTTGAGCTCAGTGTCTTTTCGATCATGTACACTTGTTTGGGCCAATGAGGTGTCGTTGAATATAGGCCGAGTAGTAACGTAATGCCAAACAGGTCAATTATGACTCTCAGGCCGGGCTCTCAAAAGATCCTGAAAAAAAAGGTTGGGCTCTCCAAAAAATAAAGAATAAGGACTCTTAGGCCAACATGTGGGCGCCACCGGTGTTTTCATGCGCTTGCGCGCCGAGAGCATATTGGCGTGTGCTTGAAATTCATGCTACCTTTTCATCCCCAGTCTCCCGCCCCTCCCCCACCTCTGGAATCTCGATTCCTACTCCAGTTCCCCCAAATCCCCCTCTTGTACTCCCTGTACTCAAGCACACTATCATGTCGCCGGTCAACGCGGATCTTCGAGCCGGAGATCCTGAGGTCCGTCTTGCCTTCGATCGCTGCGTGTTGTCGCTCAACAGTGGCATGGCGGCGCTTGACGACCAGTTTGCCGGCAAAGTGCTGATGGTAACCATCAACGGCGACCGGCCTCCCGTCTCGCTGGACGACCTTGTCAAAGCTCTTGGCATTGCGCACGACATCCAAATAAGTGACTTGCTCGTCAAAGTCTGTCCTCCACCGACTGATTTCTTTGTCAGGTTCCGGACAACTTTCGACTGCAGTCGTGTGTTCGAATCTTCCCGGCGTTTGTTCTACGATGGCGCGCTGGTGAGATTTGATCGGTGGCACCCAGGATGGGGCTCGGTTCCCTCTGAGCTTGAGTTTTTAACAAAGCTTACCTTCCACGGCATGCCTCGACGTGCTTGGAACAGCGAGTCCATGAACGAGCTTATCAACGACCTTGGAGGTGAGCTCGTAAGTATGTTTGTTCCTCCAGACATCTGGGCTCTGACGGTTATGGCATGGATGAAGAAGCCGTCCACCATACCAAAGGTGATTGGTGTTGGGATACCGGTGCAGGAACCGGGGTTGTACTATTCGTCGCCACCATGGCCGCCACGGACCACGTTAGGGATGTACCTATATCGAGTGTTCGTGCATGTCGAAGAAGTGGTCAATCCATCAATCAAAGTCATGCCGCCGCCGCTGGTGCCAGGGTCTGTCGACGACATCCATTACAGGAGTCAATGTCAGACTTTCCCCGTGTTGCTCGGAATAATGGATGGCACAGGGCCTACTCCATCGCGCGGCGGAGGCCACTACTTCTTTGGGAGAAGAGGCAGGGCTGGCCACCTGGATGTGCTCTAATTTGAGGTAACAACTGAATCTTGTCAGATACTAGTTAAATCCGAGCTATGGGTGTGAAGCACTGATATGCCAGTACATTTGATTGTGACCTGTTCTAATTTTGTACCTGAACTTTTTTTAGAAAGGGTTGTACGTCAACTTAATGTGCTAGCAGAACTTATTGTGGTGTCTGTCTGTTTTCTTTGCACAACATTCAACATATTTCCCCATCATTGATAAAGATGATGAACCGTTATGTATGACTTCGTTGGTTTCAACATAGACCTTCCCGTAGCGATCCACTGCTTCCATCCTGATTGTGCCGCCTGCGTGAAATTTTTGTATGCAAGTTCAGTGTGCTATGATGTTCTATATGATTGTGTCAACTATATAAGTTTTTACTGAGCATCAGCAATGCATATGGCTGAAAGATGTATTTCGAGCATCGACCGATGGGTTTGTCTCTCTATCTCTCTCTCTCACACACACACACATGCACACGCACACACACGCGCACACGCACAAGTGGGACCCATTGAATTATTTATTTGCTCGTGACAGCTTTTAATTAGGTTCCACTGTAATCTAACTTTTTACTTAAGTTATTAATTGAGCTCGGTACCTTCAAAAAGTTGTACAGAAGCCTTGTTTGGGCCTTTCCGGCGTCGCTGAATGTGGGCGGAGTAACCATGTTAGGTTGTACTGTACTACATAGGCCTTTTTTCAACATAAGCAATGCAACTGGACCGACAGGTGTACACAATATCCGGGTCAACTTGTTATTCTCCGCCCCGCTGGCCTGCAAACTTTCCTAGGAGGTATACATTAGGCTTAACAAGAAAATGGACTTTAAGAAATAATAAATGGGATGTAATTATAATAACTGGACAGTTACTATGCACCAAACATGTAATTAGTTTGAAAAATATATTATTTTTGGAATTTGGAATTTTTAATTTCATTACTTATTGCGCGCGCAATATTTCGTTGGATTTTAACGTAATACAACTTTATTTTGAAATTATATTTAACCTGACTAGAAATTTCGGATAAAAATATTTCGGATCCCATCAAAATGTGGGAATTTTTTTTAATTCTGTTTTGAGCGGTTGTTTGAAATTATTAATCGTTGTCCTAGCTAGAAGTTGGGCTGTACTTTTAACAAACTGTAAATGAGCTGTAGTAAATTCCATTAGAATTAAAAAATGGGTTGTACATTCTTAAAAATCGCAAATGGGCTATATGTTCTCTGCCAAATCCGAGCTGTGGGCCTACTAAGTTGACGCGTACCAAGGGCTTTGTCAACTTAGTCAATATAAACGATTCTAGCTGCAGCGATCGTATGATGTCCATCCAACGGCCGTAGTGCTTCTTCAACCTCTGGTCTTCTTGCTCCAGCCGCCCAAAGCAGCGCCGGTCGTGTCGCGTGCTCCTGCCTCCCATGGCCGGATGTGATGCCGCAGAGGCCTCACCGTCCCGTACTACTCCCACCACTAGCCAGGCCATCCCTCTACTAACCCACACGCCCTGTTATTCTGCGGCGACGGCAGCCTCACACTGCAGCCGAACCAGTGAACCCTCATACTCCTCTCCGCGCGGGCTTCCAGTGCTGCGTCTTCCCCGGCTCTGTGTCGTCCCCTTCCTAGGCCTCGCTGTCGTCCAGACCACCGCCCTGGTGCTCTCAGCGCGGCGTGGTCAACGTGGTCAACGACCGACTTCCATCGGAAGAGTACTGTACGTGGAGATGCTGACAGCTAGGTCCAGGCGGCCGCAAGGAAGTGCCTCCTTATTACGCGCAAAATAATTATTCCTCCACCTGACAGCAGGGACCCACCGGACGGGCCACCTTATTTCGTGAAAAAATGTTTCCCCCTGATTGCTAGGACCCATCGGACGGGCCAGCATATTTCACGAAAAAATGTTCCCCCCACTATCAGCTCGGACCCACCGGAAGTGCCTCCTTATTACGCACAAAAAAAATGAATACTCCCCCTGCTAGCTGGGACCCACCATGGTGCGAGGCTGACTTGTGGGCCTACTAAGTTGACTGGGACGGGGGCCTTTGTCAACTTTAGTCAATATATGAATGATTCTAGCTCCAGTGACTGTACGATGTCCATCCAATGGTCGTAGTGCTTCTTCAACCTCTGGTCTTCTTGCTCCAGCCGCCCAAAGCAGCGCCGGTCGTGCCGCATGCTCCTGCCTCCCGTGGCCGGTTGTGCTGCCGCGGAGGCCTCACCGCCCCCTACTACTCCCACCGCTGGCCAGGCCCTGCGGCGACGGCAGCCTCACACCGCAGCCGAACCAGTGAACCCTCGTACTCCTCTCCGCGCGGGCTTCCACTATCGCGTCTTCCACAGCTCCCCATCATCCCCTTCCTAGGCCTCGCCGTCGTCCACCGCCCTGGTGCTCTCGGCCTGGCGTGGTCAACGTGGTCAAGGAATGACTTCCATCAGACGTGGACTGTACGTGGAGAGGCTGACAGCTGGGTCCACGGCCCACCTGACAGCTGGGACCCACCGGACAGGCCACTGTATTTCACGAAAAAAATCGTTTGCCCCTGACTGCTGGGACCCACCAGCTACATCTTGGCATGCAAGGAAGTGCGTCCGGGCAAAAAAAACGATTCGCTCCCTGACTGCTGGGACCTACCAGCTACATCTTCGCAGGCAAGGAAGTGCCTGACAGTCGGGACCCACCTAGTCGAAGCATACGTAACATTGTCATTCTGGTCGCGAACATGTATGTACATATATACTGGTGGATGTAGAGGCACGCACGTGTCGTAGTAGAGGCGCGTACGTGTCGTAGTAGCGCGCACGTAGCATGTACACGTACGTACAACGGACAGGGTGCAAGAAAGAAAATACGGCCACGTATGTGTACATACGGGCGGGGTCTCGAACGCCTACTCGCGCATACGTACGGCCAGGGCTTGTGTACATGGCTGGGTCGGAACGGAGAAACAACGTCTTCGTCATGTTCATGGGGAGGCAACGGAATGCATCGTGTTCATGGGGAGGCAACGGAATGCGCCGTATTCATCGGGAGGCAAGGGAACGCGTGGGAGCCAACCGGCTGGGTCAGAATGGAATGCGTGGTCGTGTTCATCGGGAGGGATTGGACGGAACATGCGATGGAAATGAGGCCTGGCGTACCGCAGAACGGAGGAAACGGACCTCCTATGGTCGAAACGGGGGTCCTGTTGATCGGGAGGGGTGTGGCGTACCGCAAAATGGAGGAAATGGACCTCCTACGGTCGAAACGGGGGTCCTGTTGATCGGGAGGGGAGTGGCGTACCACAAAACAGACAAAACGGACCTCCTACGGTTGAAACGGGGGTCATGTTCATCGGGAGGGGTGTGGCGTACCGCAAAATGTGGCTCCACGGGATACTGTTCGTCTCCACCGTCGACCTCCTCCAGCCTCCACGGGCTCCTGTACATCCAGCCTCCACCGTGCGCTACTCCACCGGCTACTGTTCAACCACCCCTCCACCGTCTACTATTCATCCAGCCCTCCACACCATGGGGTCCTGTTCAACCACCCCTCCACGGGCACCCCTCCACCGTCTACTGTTCATCCAGCCCTCCACCACACCATGGGGTCCTGTTCATCTAGAGGCAACGCCACCGCTCACTGTTCATCCAAACCCCCCTGCAACACTCACTGTTCATCCCAGAGGCAACATCGATCGGCTTCAGTTAGCAGCAGTGGCGAGGGAATCGCTCGATCGGGTTCAGTTAACATCCATTGATCGATCGCTCAGGTTCATTAACGCGTAGCCTGCAGTGCAATCGCTCAGGTTAAGTTAGAGCCCAACGCCTCGCTCGGGTTCAGTTAGAGCCAACGCCTTGCACACACACGCGTACATGTACGAGAGAAACGCGCATCGCTGGGCCCCCGACCTCCCACCGTAACCGGGAACTCCCCAAAATTTTCCTCCCCCTCGTTTCTACCACGGTTTTTTCCGTCATGGATGGCCCAAAGAATGTCATGCAGCTGCGTCTCCGGCCCTCCCAGGACGAAAAGCCCATTTTCTGTCATGATTTTTTGTCATAGAAGTAGGAGCCCACCACATCTATGATGATACCGGGTTTTGTCACAATTATCGTCATAGAAGTGTCATATGTATGACAGAAAAAAATTCGTTCAGCCCAAAATGTCATGGATGTGTATTTTTTTGTAGTGCCTCGTGGGCAGCCTGGGACTCTTCTGGTCTGTGGGCTTCTTCTGGTCCAAAAATAAGTTCCGTGAAGTTTCAGGTCAATTGGAATCCGTTTGATTTTCCTTTTCTGCGATACTCTAAAACAAGGAAAAAATAGAAACTGGCACTGGGCTCTAGGTTAATAGGTTACTCCCAAAAATCATATAAAATAGCATATAAATGCATATAAAACATCCAAGGTTGATAATATAATAGCATGGAACAATAAAAAATTATAGATACGTTGGAGAGGTATTAGCATCCCCAAGCTTAATTCCTGCTCGTCCTCTTGTAGGTAAATGATAAAAACAGAATTTTTGATGTGGAATGCTACCTAACATATTTATCCATGTAATTCTCTTTACTGTGGCAAGAATATTCAGATCCAAAAGATTCAATACAAAATTTTAATATTGACATAAAAATAATAATACTTCAAGCATGCTAACCAAGTAATCATGTCTTCTCAAAATAACATGGCCAAAGAAAGCTATCCCTACAAAATCATATAGTCTGGTTATGCTCTATCTTCACCACACAAAATATTTAAATCATGCACAACCCCGATGACAAGCCAAGCAATTGTTTCATACTTTTGATGTTCTCAAACTTTTTCAATCTTCACGCAATACATGAGCGTGAGCCATGGACATAGCACTATAGGTGGAATAGAATGGTGGTTGTGAAGAAGACAAAAAGGAGAAGATAGTCTCACATCAACTAGGCGTATCAACGGGCTATGGAGATGCCCATCACTAGATATCAATGTGAGTGAGTAGGGATTGCCATGCAACGGATGCACTAGAGATATAAATGTATGAAAGGTCAACAAAAGAAACTAGTGTGTGTGCATCCAACTCGCTTGCTCACGAAGACCTAGGGTATTTTGAGGAAGCCCATCATTGGAATATACAAGCCAAGTTCTATAATGAAAGATTCCCACTAGTATATGAAAGTGACAACATAGGAGACTCTCTATCACGAAGATCATGGTGCTACTTTGAAGCACAAGTGTGGTAAAAGGATAGTAGCATTACCCCTTCTCTCTTTTTCTCTCATTTTTTTATTTTTTTTATTTGGGCCTTTCTCTTTTTTATGGCCTCTTTTTTATCTTTTTTTATTTGGGCTTCTTTGGCCTCTTTTATTTATTTATTTTCATCTGGAGTCTCATCCCGACTTGTGGGGGGATCATGGTCTCCATCATACTTTCCTCACCTGGGACAATGCTCTAATAATGAAGATCATCACACTTTTATTTACTTACAACTCAAGAATTACAACTCGATACTTAGAACAAAATATGACTCTATATGAATGCCTCCGGCGGTGTACCGGGATGTGCAATGACTCAAGAGTGACATGTATGGAAGAATTATGAATGGTGGCTTTGCCACAAATACGATGTCAACTACATGATCATGCAAAGCAATATGACAATGATGAAGCGTGTCATAATAACGGAACGGTGGAAAGTTGCATGGCAATATATCTCAGAATGGCTTTGGAAACGCCATAATAGGTAGGTATGGTGGTTGTTTTGAGGAAGATATGTGGTGGGTTTATGGTACCGGCGAAAGTTGTGCGGTACTAGAGAGGCTAGCAATTGTGGAAGGGTGAGAGTGCGTATAATCCATGGACTCAACATTAGTCATAAAGAACTCACATACTTATTGCAAAAATCTATTAGTTATCGAAACAGGGTACTACACGTATGCTCCTAGGGGTATAGATTGGTAGGAAAAGACCATCGCTCGTCCCCGACCGCCACTCATAAGGAAGACAATCAATAAATAAATCATGCTCCGACTTCATCACATAACGGTTCACCATACGTGCATGCTACGGGAATCACAAACTTTAACACAAGTATTTCTCAAATTCACAACTACTCACTAGCATGACTCTAATATTACCATCTTCATATCTCAAAACAATCATCAAGTATCAAACTTCTCATAGTATTCAATGCACTTTATATGAAAGTTTTTATTATATCCCTCTTGGATGCCCATCATATTAGGACTAAATTCATAAGCAAAGCAAATTACCATGATGTTCTAAAGACTCTCAAAATAATATAAGTGACGCATGAGAGTTCATCTATTTCTATAAAATAAAACCACCACCGTGCTCTAAAAAGATGTAAGTGAAGCACTAGAGCAACAACAAACTACTCCGAAAGATATAAGTGAAGATCAATGAGTAGTCGAATAATCATGCAACTATGTGAAGACTCTCTAACATTTAAGAATTTCAGATCTTGGTATTTTATTCAAACAGCAAGCAAAACAAAAGAAAGTAAAATGATGCTCCAAGCAAAACACATATCATGTAGTGAATAAAAATATAGCTCCAAGTAAAGTTACCGATGAACGAAGACGAAAGAGGGGATGCCATCCGGGGCACCCCCAAACTTAGGCTCTTAGTTTTCCTTTAATATTACCTTGGGGTGCCTTGGGCATCCCCAATCTTCGGCTCTAGCCACTCCTTATTCCATAGTCCATCGAATCTTTACCCAAAACTTGAAAACTTCACAACACAAAACTTAACAGAAAACTCGTAAGCTCCGTTAGTATAAGAAAATAAATCACCACTTAGGTACTGTTGTGAACTCATTATAAATTCGTATTTGTGTAATATATACTGTATTCCAACTCATCTATGGTTCATACCCTCCGATACTACTCATAGATTCATCAAAATAAGCAAACAACACATACAGAACAGAATCTGTCAAAAACAGAACAGTCTGTAGTAATCTGGATCAAACGTATACTTCTGGAACTCATAAAATTCTAAAATAAATTTCTGGACGTGACTAATTTATCTATTAATCATCTGCAAAAAGAATTAACTAAATAGCGCTATCCAAATACAAATGGCAGCAATTCTAGTGGGTGCTGAAGTTTCTGTTTTTTACAGCAAGATCAAAAAGACTTTCCCCAAGTCTTCCCAACGGTTCTACTTGGCACAAACACTAATTAAACACATAAAACCACATCTAAAAAGAGGCTAGATGAATTATTTATTACTAAACAGGAACAAAAAGCAAAGAACAGAAATAAAATTGGGTTGCCTCCCAACAAGGACTATCGTTTAACGCCCCTAGCTAGGCATGATGATTTCAATGATGCTCACATAAAAGATAAGAATTGTAACATAAAGGGAGCATCATGAAGAATATGACTAGCACATTTAAGTCTAACCCACTTCCTATGCATAGGGATTTTATGAGCAAACAACTTGTGGGAACAATAATCAACTAGCATAGGAAGGTAAAACAAGCATAACTTCAAAACTTTAAGCACATAGAGAGGAAACTTGATATTATTGAAATTCCTACAAGTATATATTCCTCCCTCATAATAATTTTCAGTAGCATCATGAATGAATTCAACAATATAACCAGCACCTAAAGCATTCTTTTCATGATCTACAAGCATAGAAATTTTATTACTCTTCACACAAGCAAAATTCTTCTCATGAATAATAGTGGGAGCAAACTCAACAAAATAATTATCATGTGAGGCATAATCCAATTGAAAACTAAAATCATGATGACAAGTTTCATGGATATCATTATTCTTTATAGCATACAAGTCATCACAATAATCATCATAGATAAGAACTTTGTTCTCATAATCAATTGGAACCTCTTCCAAAATAGTGGATTCATCACAAAATAAAGTCATGACCTCTCCAAATCCACTTTCATCAATATAATCATCATAAATAGGAGGCATGCTTTCATCATAATAAATTTGCTCATCAAAACTTGGGGGACAAAAAATATCATCTTCATCAAACATAGCTTCCCCAAGCTTGTGGCTTTGCATATCATTAGCATCATGGATACTCAAGGAATTCATACTAACAGCATTGCAATCATGCTCATCATTCAAATATTTAGTGCCAAACATTTTAATGCATTATTCTTCTAACACTTTGGCAAAATTTCCTTTCCATCATACTCATGAAAGATATTAAAAAGATGAAGCGTATGAGGCAAACTCAATTCCATTTTTTGGTAGTTTTCTTTTATAAACTAAACTAGTGATAAAACAAGAAACTAAAAGATTTGATTGCAAGATATAAAGATATACCTTCAAGCACTCACCTCCCCGACAACGGCGCCAGAAAAGAGCTTGATGTCTACTACACAACCTTCTTCTTGTAGACGTTGTTTTTTTTTACCTGAAACTGTAGGGTATAGACCCCACAGTAATTTTATTGCTCTACAAGAAAAGGTTACAAATGTACACAATTTACAAGGTCTAACAGACCCAAAAAGAAAAAGAAAGAAAACATGAAACTCACCTCAAGGAGGCAAAAAGGAAATCCATCTAAGCAAATCCTCCTTGAACTTAGGCTTAATTCTATGAACCAGGAGAGAAATGTCTAGAATAAAAGAAGACCTCCATCTACGAAAAGATGGTGGGATATTCCTAAAAACCCTGTCATTCCTAACATTCCAGATGTTCCAGCATGCTAGGAAAACCACTTCAGAGAAGAAAGGCTTAGCAAAGTCACTTCTAGCATGATAAGCAATGGCAATCATATCATCTCCAGCCATCCAGTTGATTTGAAGATAATTCCAGACCCTACAACTGAAATTACATTGAAAGAATAGATCATCTCTATCCTCTTTGGCTTGTGTTGGACATAGAACACATAAGTTAGAATCAGATACATTCCAGTGCCTTCTCTCTAGCATATCCTGAGTGTTCAGCCTATCCATAATCAGCATCCAAGCAAAGAACTTAATTCTCATAGTGCAGCAGCTAGCCCACACCCATGATAAGAGTGGGTTGGGCACAATGTGTTTATGCAAGAAAGAATAGTATTTCTTGGCAGAATATCCCTTGCCATCCTCCTTCCACACCCATGTATCATTAAGCTGAGGATCATGGTTTGAGAGCAGCAGCAGATTTTGTAAAGTCTGTAACTCTCCAAAGGCTCTCTCAGAGAGTGGTAAATGGAATAAGGAGGTGAGCTCAGTCAAATCAAAAACCTCAGCAGCAGAAATTAGGGGATCAATGGCAAATGAAAAAAGCCTAGCAAACCTCTGCTCAAGAGGAGTATTAGTGTCCCCCAAAGACCAAGAATTAGACCAAAACAGGATAGTGTCCCCCTTATTAACATGTACTGCACTGACCATCCTGAAGTTATCCATTAACTTGCAGATATCTCGCCACCAGAAAGAGCCACAAATGATGGTAGCATGAGGAACCCTATCATGATAGTAAGTGTTCCAGATGAGCTGAACCCAGGGCACATCAACTTTATTGTAGAATTTACTAGCATGTTTAAGGAGCAGAGCCTCATTCTGCAGCTTCAGATTCAAAATACCCAAGCCTCCTTTGTTCTTTGGTCTGCAAACCAAACCCCAAGAAGCCAAGGACTGACCAGAATCTTGTCCATACTTCCTCCAAAGACATTGCCTCTGAATTCGTTCAAGCTGCTTTAAAATACCAGGAGGCAAATCCAGACTACACAGGAAAAAAATTGGCACAGAAGAAAGGGCAGAGATCAGGTACTGCAGGCGCCCACCATGAGCAAGGAAGGAAGAGCTAACAGAAAGCTTCCTTTCCATACTATCCACCAGTGGCATTAAGTCCAATATCTTAGGTTTTGTAATTCCCACAGGAAGCCCAAGATAAGTAAAAGGAAGGGTGCCAACCACACAACCAAATACAGCAGCAAGTCTGGCAATCTCCACAGAATCCACATTGATAGGAAGAATGGAAGACTTATGATAGTTAACATGCAGTCCAGTGGACTTAGAGAAGAGAAGTAGCATTTTCTTCAAGGAGAGCAATTGAGCTTCCTCAGCAGGCATAATAATGAGTGTGTCATCAGCATACTGGATAATTGGGTATTCCTTATCATGGCATGGAATAGGGAGCTGTAACAGTCCTTTCTGATGCATATCATTTACCACTGATTGCAATAGATCTGCAGCAATGGCAAACAGGAGTGGAGAAAGAGGGTCACCCTGCCTAACTCCTTTTTTACAAGCAAATTGTTTCCCAGGAACTCCGTTAAGCAGAACAGAGGAAGTTCCAGAAGCCAAAAACTGTTTAACCCAGGAGATCCACTTATCATTAAAACCCTTGTGCCTCAAAATTTGGAGAATGGCCTCATGTTCAATAGAATCAAAAGCTTTCTCAAAATCCAGCTTTAGAATGACAATGGGTCTCTTCGACTGATGACATTGGTGCAAATATTCAAAAGTCCAAGCAACACAGTCTTGAATGGTTCTGGATTTGATAAAACCATATTGGTTTTTATGCAACATCTTGTGATATCTTGCTGCAGCCTGTTAGCAGCCATCTTAGAAAGAAACTTCACCCCCATACCAGAAAGAGAGATAGGCCTAAAATCATTAACAGACTCAGGGGATCTCTTCTTAGGGACCAAGGTGATATAAGAATAATTGATATTCTCCAGATTCACAGACCCTCATGAAAAGCAGAAGCCAACTCATAGAAATCATTACTGATTATTGACCAACACTTCTTAAAAAATAGCCCATTAAAGCCATCAGGCCCAGGAGACTTATCAATGGGCATGCTTTTAACAGTATTATCCATCTCCTCCTTGGAGAACGTCTTAGTGAGGGAGTCAAGACCCTGAACTCTATGCATGATGGAAGAAAGATCAAAACACATGTCAATACCATGACTAGTACCCATCCTGTTCTTGAAATTTTGCCAAAGAGCAGCAGCCATTTGCTCATGATCAGAGACAACTGTACCATCATCCAAACGCAGAGAAGCAATGGAGTTATGCCTAAACCTTTCAGAAGCCATGGCATGAAAGAATTTAGTGTTCTCCTCACCAACTGTAATAGATCTTATAGTGCACCTCTTCTTCCAATACAGAAACTGAAGGTGCAGCAGATGCTCCAAGTGCAACTTGACCAGAGTACGAAAGTTGAACTCATGCCTATAAAGTGGCCTCAATTCCTCCAAACAATCCAAAATGAGAACCACCCTATTACATTTAGCAATTAATAATTTCATTTTGGAAACATTCATGTGCCAACTCTTAAGATCCCTCCTCAAGGACTTAAATTTGCCAGCAATCTTGGCTGAGATGTTGGTTTTGCTAGAAGCAGAAGACCATGAGGCAGACACATAGTCCATAAAACCCTGCAGCTCCACCCAATAATTTTCAAAGCGGAAGATGTTACATTTAGGCAGACACTCCTGTAGACATTGTTGGGCCTCCAAGTGCAGAGGTTTGTTGGATAGTAGCAAATTTCCCTCAAGTGGATGACCTAAGGTTTATCAATCCGTGGGAGGCATAGGATGAAGATGGTCTGTCTCAAACAACCCTGCAACCAAATAACAGAGAGTCTCTTGTGTCCCGAACAAACCCAATACAATGGTAAATTGTATAGGTGCACTAGTTTGGCGAAGAGATGGTGATACAAGTGCAATATGGATGGTAGATATATGTTTTTGTAATCTGAAAATATAAAAACAGCAAGGTAACTAATGATAAAAGTGAGCACAAACGGTTTTGCAATGCTAGGAAACAAGGCCTAGGGTTCATACTTTCACTAGTGCAAGTTCTCTCAACAATAATAACATAATTGGATCATATAACTATCCCTCAACATGCAACCAAGAGTCACTCCAAAGTCACTAATAACAGAGAACAAATGAAGAGATTATGGTAGGGTTGAAACCATCTCAAAGTTATTCTTTCTGATCAATCTATTTAAGAGTCCGTAGTAAAATAACATGAAGCTATTCTTTCCGTTCAATCTACCATAGAGTTCGTACTAGAATAACACCTTAAGACACAAATCAACCAAAACCCTAATGTCACCTAGATACTCCAATGTCACATCAAGTATCCGTGGGTATGATTATACGATATGCATCACACAATCTCAGATTCATCTATTCAAACCAACACAAAGAACTTCAAAGAGTGCCCCAAAGTTTCTACCGGAGAGTTAAGACGAAAACGTGTGCCAACCCCTATGCATAGGTTCATGGGCGGAACCTGCAAGTTGATCACCAAAACATACATCAAGTGGATCAATAGAATACCCCATTGTCACCACGGGTATCCCACGCAAGACATATGTCAAGTGTTCTCAAATCCTTAAAGACTCAATCCGATAAGATAACTTCAAAGGGAAAACTCAATCCATTACAAGAGAGTAGAGGGGGAGAAACATCATAAGATCCGACTATAATAGCAAAGCTCGCGATACATCAAGATCGTATCACCTCAAGAACACGAGAGAGAGAGAGAGAGAGAGAGAGAGAGAGATCAAACACATAGCTACTGGTACATACCCTCAGCCCCGAGGGAGAACTACTCCCTCCTCGTCATGTAGAGCACCGGGATGATGAAGATGGCCACCGGAGAAGGATTCCCCCTCCGGCAGGGTGCCGGAACGGGTCTAGATTGGTTTTCGGTGGCTACGGAGGCTTCTGGAGGCAGAACTCCCGATCTATTGTGCTCCCCGAAGTTTTTAGGGTATAAGGATATATATATATATATATATATATATATGAGGAATAAATACGCCAGGGGACCTCCGGGCTGTCCACGAGGCAGGGGGGCGCGCCCCCCACCCTCGTGGGCAGCCCAGGACTCTTCTCATCCATCTCCAATACTCGGTGGGCTTCTTCTGGTCCAAAAATAAGTTTCGTGAAGTTTCAGGTCAATTGGACTCCGTTTGATTTTCCTTTTCTGCGATACTCTAAAACAAGGAAAAAATAGAAACTAACACTGGGCTCTAGGTTAATAGGTTAGTCCCAAAAATCATATAAAATAGCATATAAATGCATATAAAACATCCAAGGTTGATAATATAATAGCATGGAACAATCAAAAATTGTAGATGCGTTGGAGATGTATCATGCATACTCAGGGAGAACACTTATACCTTGAAATTTAGTGAGAGATCATCTTATAATGCTACCATCGAACTAAGCAAAATAAGATGCATAAAGGATAAGCATCACATGCAATCAATATAAGTGATATGATATGGCCATCATCATCTTGTGCCTTTGATCTCCATCTCCAAAGCACCGTCATGAACACCATCGTCACCGGCTTGACACCTTGATCTCCATCGAAGCATCATAGTCGTCTTGCCAACTATTGCTTCTACGACTATCGCTACCGCTTAGTGATAAAGTAAAGCAATTACATGGCGATTGCATTTGATACAATAAAGCGACAACTATATGGCTCCTTCCAGTTGCCGATAACTATGTTACAAAACATGATCATCTCATACAATCAAATCTAGCATCATGTCTTGACAATATCACATCACAACATGCCCTGCAAAAACAAGTTGGACGTCCTCTACTTTGTTGTTGCAAGTTTTACGTGGCTGCTACGGGCTGAGCAAGAACTGTTCTTACCTATGCATCAAAAACCACAACGCGGTATAGTGATTGCTTTTTGATCTTCAGAAAGAACCCTATTCATTGAAGTTGATTCAACTAAAGCTGGAGAAACAGACACCCACTAGCCACCTGTGTGCAAAGCACGTTGCTAGAACCAGTCTCGCGTAAGCGTATGCGTAATGTCGGTCTGTGCCGCTTCATCCAACAATGCGCTGAATCAAGAATCAACTAGTGACGGCAAGCAATATGTATATACCCACGCCCACAAATCCTTTGTGTTCTAATCGTGCATATAACATCTACGCATAAACCTGGCTCGGATGCCACTGTTGGGGAACACAGTAATTTCTAAAAAATTCCTACGCACACACAATGTTGGAGATATCGCTTATCAAGAACTTATCGGTCGACCCATGATAAGGGGTAAATCGAACAGTTTATCAGCATATCGGCCGATTTATCGCCATTTCGGCTGATTTATCGGGGGATTTATCTTATCGGTCAAACAACGGTAAGCGATAAATCGGCCGATTTATCAGAATATCGGAAGATATCTTGAACAGTGCGCACATGCAAGATCATGGTGATGCATAGCAACAAGAGGGGAAGAGTGTTGTCCATGTACCCTCGTAGACCGTAAGCGGAAGCGTTATGACAACGCGGTTGATGTAGTCGTACATCTTCACGATCGACCTGCCCTGGCCAGCCCTCTCTCTCTCCACTAAGGCCCATGTGGCCCATTAGTTCTCCGGGGGGTTCCGGTAACCCTCCGACACTTCAGTTTTCTCCGAAATCACCCGGAGCGCTTCCGGTGTCCTAATATAGCCGTCCAATATATCATTCTTTATATCTCAACCATTTCGAGACTCCTCGTCATGTCCGTGATCACATCCGGGACTCCGAACTACCTTCGATACATCAAAACACATAAACTCATAATACCGATCGTCACCGAATGTTAAGCGTGTGGACCCTACGGGTTCAAGAACTATGCAGACAAGACCGAGACATGTCTCCGGTTAATAACCAATAGCGGAACCTGGATGTTCATATTGGCTCCAACATATTCTACGAAGATCTTTATCGGTCAAACCACATAACGATATACGTTGTTCCCTTAGTCATCGGTATGTTACTTGCCCGAGATTCGATCGTCAGTATCTCAATACCTAGTTCAATCTCGTTACCGGCAAGTCTCTTTACTCGTTTCATAATGCTACATCCCATAACTAACTCATTAGCTACATTGCTTGCAAGGCTTATAGTGATGTACATTACCAAGAGGGCCCAGAGATACCTCTCCGACAATCGGAGTGACAAATCCTAATCTCGGTCTATGCCAACTCAACAAAAACCATTGGAGACACCTGTAGAGCACCTTTATAATCACCCAGTTATGTTGTGACGTTTGGTAGCACACAAAGTGTTCCTCCAGTATTCGGGAGTTGCATGATCTCATAGTCATAGGAATATGTATAAACTAATGGATGGGTCTGATACATCTCCGTCGTATCTAATTTTCCAAACACTTTTGCCCTTGTTTTGGACTCTAACTTGCATGATTTGAATGGAACTAACCCGGACTGATGCTATTTTCAGTAGAATTGCCATGGTGTTATTTTTTAGCAGAAATAAAAGTTCTCGGAATGACCTGAAAATCAATGGAGATTATTTATGGAATATATAAAAAATACTAGCGAAAGAATCAAGGCTAGGGGGCCCACACAATGTCCACAAGGGTGGGGGCGCGCCCCCCTGCCTCGTGGGCCCCCTGGTGCTCCTCCGACCTCAACTTCAACTCTATATATTCGTGTTTGAGGGGGAAAATCAAGGAGAAGGATTCATCGCGTTTTACGATATGGAACCGCCGCCTAGCCCTAATCTCTCTCTCTCTCTCTGGAGGGCTGATCTGGAGTCCGTTCGGGGCTCCAGAGAGGGGAATCCGCCGCCATCGTCATCATCAACCTTCCTCCATCACCAATTTCATGATGCTCACCACCGTGCATGAGTAATTCCATCATAGGCTTGCTGGACGGTGATGGGTTGGATGAGATTTATCATGTAATCAAGTTAGTTTTGTTAGGGTTTGATCCCTAGTATCCACTATGTTCTGAGGTTGATGTTGCTATGACTTTGCTATGCTTAATGCTTGTCACTAGGGCCTGAGTGCCATGATTTCAGATCTGAACCCATTATGTTTTCATGAATATATGTGAGTTTTGATCCTATCTTGCAAGTCGATAGTCACCTATTATGTGTTATGACCCGTTAACCCTGAAGTGACAATAATCGGGATACTTACCAGTGATGACCGTAGTTTGAGGAGTTCATGTATTTACTGTGTGTTAATGCTTTGGTCTGGAACTCTATTAAAAGGAGGCCTTAATATCCCTTAGTTTCCAATAGGACCCCGCTACCACGGGAGGGTAGGACAAAATATGTCATGCAAGTTCTTTTCCATAAGCATGTATGCCTATATTTGGAATACATGCCTACATTACATTGATGAACTGGAGCTAGTTCTGTGTCACCCTATGTTATAACTGTTGCATGATTGATTGCATGTGACATAATTATCTATCACTGATCCACTGCCTACGAGATTTTCATATATTGTTCTTCGCTTATTTATTTTTCCATTGCTACTGTTATAATCACTATAAAACCCAAAAATATTACTTTTGCTACCGTTACCACTACTATCATATTAATTTGCTACTAAACACTTTGCTGCAGATATTAAGTTTCCAGGTGTGGTTGAATTGACAACTCAGCTGCTAATACTCGAGAATATTCCTTGGCTCTCCTTGTGCCAGATCAATAAATTTGGGTTCACTACTCTACCCTTGAAAACTGTTGCGATCCCCTATACTTGTGGGTTTTCAAGACTATTTTCTGGCGCCATTGCCAGGGAGCATAGCTCTATTCTTTGAGTCACTCGGGATTTATATCTACTGGTCACTATGAAGAACTTGAAAGATCAAAGAACTAAGATTTTCCCCTCAACTACGAGGGGAGGTAAGGAACTGCCATCTAGCTTTGCACTTGATTCACCTCCTGTTTTGAGTAAACTTGCGACACCTACACCTGCTATTCAATCTGATATGTCGCACATTATTGATGATGCCACTTCTGCTTTGCATGATATTTATGAGAAACTACTTCTATGCTTGATAATACTATGCCACTAGGTGAATTTCTTGATGACCAATTGGCTAGGGCTAGAGAGAATGAAATTATTGAAACTGATAATATTGATGAAAGTGATGATGAAGACTCTCCCACTAGATATGAATTGCCTGTTGTGCCTGAGGGTTATGTTATGGATGAAGAAACTGCTAGAGATATTCTTGCTTGCAATGATAGATCTAATCTTAAGAAATTATTAGCTAAGCTTAAAGAAAAGTCTTTGGATGCTAGAATGAAATATGACCCTGCTTTTGCTACTTCACCTATCTTTATTACTGATAAGGGTTATGATTTCTCTGTCGGTTCTGAGTTAATTACTTTGGTTGAATCTGATCCTTTTTATGGCTATGAATCTAAAACTGTTGTGGCACATCTTACTAAATTAAATGATATAGCCACCATGTTTACTCATGATGAGAAAACTCAGTATTACTTTATCCTTAAGTTGTTTTCGTTCTCATTAAAGGGTGATGCTAAAACATGGTTTAATTCTCTTGATCCTGGTTGTGTGCGTAGCCCCCAGGATATGATTTACTACTTCTCTGCTAAATATTTCCCTGCTCATAAGAAACAAGCTGCCTTAAGGGAAATATATATTTTTATGAAAATTGAAGAAGAGAGTCTCCCACAAGATTGGGGGAGGCTTCTCCAATTACTTAATGCTTTGCCTGATCATCCTCTCAAGAAAAATGAAATACTTGATATCTTTTATAATGGACTAACCGATGCTTCCAGAGATTACCTGGATAGTTGTGCTGGTTGTGTTTTCAGGGAATGAATTATTGATCAAGCTGAATTGCTATTGAATAATATGTTGAGTAATGAAAATGATTGGACACTTCCTGAACCAACTCCTAAGCCAACTCCGAAGAAAAGGGGTATTCCATTTCTCAGCCCTGAAGATATGCAAGAGGCAAACAAATCTATGAAAGAAAAAGGTATTAAAGCTGAAGATGTTAATAATTTACCAGCTATTGAAGAAATACATGGTCTTGATAACCCGACACAGGTAGTAAAGGTAAATTCTCTCTATAGGTTTGATGAAGGTGATATTCCTCGTTATAAGTCTGCTAGCCAATGCTTAGATGAGTTTGATAATTTTATTGTTAAACATGAAAACTTCAATGCTTATGTTGGTAGACAATTGAAACGCAATGCTGATATGCTTGAACACTTGAGTGATTATATGTCTAGAGTTAAAGGTGAACTTAAACTTATTAGTAAACATGCTTCTATGGTTACCACTCAAGTAGAACAAGTACTTAAAGCTCAGAATGATTTGCTCAATGAATTAGATAATAAGAAAAATGATAATGTTGTTAGAGTTGTGACTAGAGGGGGTAAAATGACTTGTGAATCTTTCTATCATGAGGGCCACCCTAAGAGAATTGAGCAAGATTCTCAGAGAACTAATGTTGATGAGCCTAGTTCTTCTAAGAAGAAGAAAAAGAAAAATGATAGGACTTTGCATGCTTCTAGTGAACCTGTTGTAGACACACCTGAGAATCCCAATGATATTTCTATTTCTGATGCTGAAACACAATCTTGATAAGGTTAATAATGATGTTCATGTTGATGCTCAACCTAGCAATGATAATGATGTAGAGATTGAACCTGTTGTTGATCTTGATAACCCACAATCAAAGAATCAATGTTATGATAAGAGAGACTTTGTTGCTAGGAAGCACAGTAAGGAAAGAGAACCATGGATTCAGAAACCCATGCCTTTTCCTCCTAAACCATCCAAGAAAAAGGATGATGAGGATTTTGAGCGCTTTGTTGAAATGATTAGACCTATCTTTTTGCGTATGCGTTTGACTGATATGCTTAAAATGAACCCTTATGCTAAATACATGAAAGATATTGTTACAAATAAAAGAAAGATACCGGAGGCTGAAATTTCCACCATGCTTGGTAATTACACTTTTAAGGGTGGAATACCAAAGAAACTAGGAGATCCTGGAGTACTAACTATGCCATGCTCTATTAAAAGAAACTATGTTAAAACTGCTTTATGTGATCTTGGAGCCGGTGTTAGTGTTATGCCTCTCTCTTTATATCGTAGACTTGATTTGAATAAGTTGACACCTACTGAAATATCTTTGCAAATGACCGATAAATCAACTGCTATACATGTCAGTATTTGTGAGGATGTGCCTGTTGTGGTTGCAAATGTTAGTATTTTAACGGACTTTGTTATTCTTGATATTCCCGAGGACGATAGTATGTCGATTATCCTTGGAAGACCCTTCTTGAATACTGCAGGGGCTGTTATTGATTGCAACAAAGGCAATGTCACTTTTCATGTTAATGGTAATGAGAATACGGTACACTTATCGAGGAAACAACCTCGAGTCCACAGTATCAATTCTATTGGAAAAATTTCAACAATCACTATTGGAGGTTTTGAATTTCCTCTTCCTACTGTCAAGAAGAAATATGATATTCTTATTGTTTGGGATGTGCATATCCCCGTTGAGGTAACCTAGTGTTATTCAAAATTTCTCTGGTTTCATGTTATTCAAAATGAGTTTGTTAACAAGACCTGATCAACCTTGTTAGTGGATTCCTTTTGATGAGCATGATATGGATGAAGTTAGAAAGCACAACCTTATGTGCCCTCCTTTTACTTTCTGTTATTTATATTAAATAAAGTAAAAATAGTATTTTCTGTCTATTCTTCTGAATTATCCTTGCAATAAAAAATACCCCAAAAATAAAAGTTCTCCAAATGTCCTGAAAAATTAATATGATTTTTTCCAGAATATTTAAGAACTATTGGCACTGAGAACACACTAGGGGGACCCACCATGTGCCCACGAGGGTGGAGGGCACGCCCACCCCCCCTGGGCGCACCCCCTGCCTCGTGGACCCCATGTGGGTCCCCTCCACTTATTATTGCACCCACACACTTCGTCTTCCTCCAGAAAAAATCATCCACCAGCTCAAACCCAAGTTCTTGCTCATCTTGCTGCCATTTTCGATCTCCTTGCTCAAAGCTCCATTCACAAAACTGCTTTCGAGGATTGTTCTTGGGTATGTGACTCCTCCAATGATCCAATTAGTTTTTGTTCTAGTGCTTTATTTATTGCAAATTTTTGCTACTTAGGTGACCCTATTCTTGAGCTTGCATGTCAAATTTATGTGGTCAAAAGTAGTTTTAATGCATGATATATCCTCTAGACACTTGTAGGAGTAGTTGCTATCAATCATGTTGAGTTTGGTTCACTTTTATTTTAAGTTACTAAAAATTTCAGAAATTTTTCATAGGAAGAAATATGTTTAGGAAAATGTACCAAGGTTGTTCCTTAAGGAAGCAAGGATCCAGGCCCGCGATACGCGAGCCGGACCATGAACTACCAAGAGAAGCTCAAGTGTGGCCTTGTGAGTGGCCGTCAGAAAATTCCATGGTTCAGGCAGGAATTAAGGAGGAATTTGAAGCGTATGTGCGTAACGCTGAACTTGAGGGCTTCGTGGCAGATAAGTGCCCTCAGTACTACTACCTCACTGATTCCTTTGTGAGAAGATTTAAATTTACATCATCATGCAATTCTCAAACCGTCCTGTTTGATCTTTATGATGAATCTTATACCATGGACTTAGAAGATTTTAATACTGCTTGTAAACTCCCACAATGGGGTAATATTAGTGAACCTCGCAAATCTGAATATAAAGATTCTCTTGCTAGTATCACTCTGGGGGAATCTAGAGAAATAACACAAGCTACCATAGGGAGCATTCATTTTCCTGCCATACATTATTTTGCTCTCTTTATAGGTAGATGCATTAATGGTAAGGATGAAGCATGTCACATGTGTGTTCCCGACCTAAGTGTTCTCAAGAGTTCTGTATTAGGAGATAGACAATATAACTTGGGGGCCATTGTTGCACATAGGTTGCATAATAATAGTATTAATGGAGATTTCTTCGGTGGAATTTATGCAACTCGTTTAGCTAATTGTCTTGAGATACCCATACACGGAGATGATAATGAGTTGCCTCCTGCTTATTTAGATTATAATGCTATGGTTCTTTATCAGTTTGTTGAGAGCAACGATCAGTCCCTCCAGTATCGACTAATCTTTGACAGACGACGCACCTATCACGTCGCTCTCCCTGCTCCTACTTTCTTTGACCTTCAGGCAAAAAGGAGATATGTTATAACCAAGGAGGAGGCAAATGAGTACGAGAGGAGGACGAAGGCAGCTCGCCTCCAAGCTGCAACTCTTCAGCCAGTAGCGGATGCATCTCAGTACGACCCCAGCTTCAACTTCGGTTATCCACCAGGCCATCCATGGGCATAGACCAACTTAGGAAAAAAGCCTAAGCTTGGGGGAGTACGTATCTCTCACCGACATTACATTCATGTTCACACACTCATGCTAATTGTCGGTGCTCATACTTTTTCATTGTTTCATCCATGCTAGTTTATTTTCTTTTTAAGCTTTCTTCTTGTGCGTTTGAAAAACCTTAAGAAAAACCAAAAAAAATAGTTGTAGCTCTTAGCTAGTTTACTTTCCATGCCTGTAGTAGTAGTAATTAAAAAGAAAACCCCAAAAAATTCTTGTTCTTCTTCTGCTTGTTGGGAGCTTTCCCGTGTAAATAGTTTTGTTCCTTTCTTTTCTTTGGGGGTCGAGAGGAGAAGACCACGATGAAAATGTTGAGTGGATCTTATATGCATTATTATTGATCTAACGAAGAGCCCATATTACCTTGGCTTCTCCCTTGAATTGAATGCTTGGAGATTCCAGCTTAGTCCAATGCACGTGCACTATTATTATTATCCACACTATTCGGTCATGCAAGTGAAAGGCAATAATGACGATATATGATGAACTAATTGAGATGAGGACAGCTGGTATGAACTCGACCTCTCTTGTTTTTGTAAATATGATTAGTCTATCATTCCTGATTTAGCCTATTATGAATGAAACATGTTTGCAATGACAATTAGATATTATAGTTGCTTATGCCATTCTTAATTTGCTAGGAGTTTATAATGGTTTACCTTGTGTGCCAACATGCTATTAAAATGGTTGTGATGTGGTATGATAGGGTGGTATCCTCCTTTGAATGATTCGAGTGGCTTGACTTGGCACATGTTCACGCATGTAGTTGAAACAAAATCAACATAGCCTCCACGATATTTATGTTCATGGTGAATTATATCCTACTCATGCTTGCATTCAGTGTTAATTTTAATGCATGTTCATGACTATTGTCGCTCTCTAGCTGGTCGCTTCCCAGTCTCTTTCCAGCCTTCACTTGTACTAAGCGAGAATACTGCTTGTGCATCCAACTCCATAAACCCCAAAGTTATTTCATATGATTCCATCATGCCTTCCTATATACGGTATCTACCTTCCGTTCCAAGTAAATTTGTAACCTTCAAATAAACATTCTGTTTTGTATGCTCGAATAGCCCATGTATCAACTAGGGATGTCTGTATCTTCCATGCTAGGCGGGTTATTCTCAAGAGGAGTGGACTCCGCTCCTCACTCACGAGAAAATGGCTGGTCACCAGGATGCCCAGTCCCATGCTCAAATCAAATCAAAATAATTGCAAACAGAACTCCCCCAGGATTGTTGTTAGTTGGAGGCACCCATTGTTTCGGGAAAGCCAAGGATTGATGCTTGTTGGTGGTGGGGGAGTATAAACGTTACCATTCTGCTTGGGAACCGCCTATAATGTGTGTAGCATGGAAGATATCGAGATCTCTAGGTTGTTATGTTGACAATGAAAGTATACCGCTCAAAATTTTATTCATCTCTATTTAAAAATTGAGCTCTCGCACCTCTACAAATCCCTGCTTCCCTCTGCGAAGGGCCTACCTATTTACTTTTATGTTGAGTCTTCATCCTCTTATTAAAAAGCACCAGTTGGGGAGCACCACAGTCATTTGCATGTATTATCGTTAGTTTACATTGAGTATGACTTGACTGGATCTCTTTTACCATGAATTACAATGTCTAGTCAGTCCTTGATCTTTAAAGGTGCTCTGCATTCATGTTTTGCGGTCTTAGAAAGGGCTAGCGAGATACCATCTTGTTATATCATATTATGATTGTTTTGAGAAAGTGTTGTCATCCGAGATTTATTATTATTGCTCGATAGTCGATTATGCCATTAATATGAGTAAACATGAGACCTAAATTTTATTGTGAATATGGTTAGTTCATAATCTTTGCTGAAAACTTGAATGCTGGCTTTACATATTTACAACAACAAGAGCAAACAGAGTTTGTAAAAGTTTTTCTTTATCACTTTCAGTTTGTCAACTGAATTGCTTGAGGACAAGCAAAGGTTTAAGCTTGGGGGAGTTGATATGTCTCCATCGTACCTACTTTTGCAAACACTTTTATCCTTGTTTTGGACTCTAACTTGCATGATTTGAATGGAACTAACCCGGACTAATGTTGTTTTCAGCAGCATTGCCATGGTGTTATTTTTGTGCAGAAATAAAAGTTCTCAGAATGACCTGGAAATCAACGGAGATTATTTTTGGAATATATAAAAAATACTGGCGAAAGAATCAAGGCCAGGGGGCCCACACCCTGTCCACGAGGGTCGGGGCATGCCTACCCCCCTGGGCGCGCCCCCTGCCTCGTGGGCCCCCTGGTGCTCCTTCGACCTCAACTCCAACTCTATATATTCATGTTCGGGGAGAAAAAACAAGGAGAAGGATTCATCACGTTTTACGATATGGAGCTACCGCCAAGCCCTTGGGAGGGCTGATCTGGAGTCCATTCGGGGCTCCGGAGAGGGGAATCTGTCGCCATCGTCATCATCAACCTTCCTCCATCACCAATTTCATGATGCTCACCGCCGTGCGTGAGTAATTCCATCGTAGGCTTGCTGGACGGTGATGGGTTGGATGATATTTATCATGTAATCGAGTTAGTTTTGTTAGGGTTTGATCCCTAGTATCCACTATGTTCTGAGATTGATGTTGCTATGACTTTGCTATGCTTAATGCTTGTCACTAGGGCCCGAGTGCCATGATTTCATATATGAACCTATTATGTTTTCATGAATATATGTGAGTTCCTGATCCTATCTTGCAAGTCTATAGTCACCTATTATGTGTTATGATCCGTTAATCCCGAAGTGACAATAATCTGGATACTTACCAGTGATGACCGTAGTTTGAGGAGTTCATGTATTCACTATGTGTTAATGCTTTGGTCCGGTACTCTATTAAAAGGAGGCCTTAATATTCCTTAGTTTCCAATAGGACCCCGCTGCCACGGGAGGGTAGGACAAAAGATGTCATGCAAGTTCTTTCCCATAAGCACGTATGACTATATTCGGAATACATGCCTACATTACATTGATGAACTGCAGCTAGTTCTGTGCCACCCTATATTATAACTGTTGCATGATTGATCGCATCCGACATAATTATCCATCACTGATCCATTGCCTATGAGCTTTTCATATATTGTTCTTCGCTTATTTACTTTTCCGTTGCTACTGTTATAATCACTATAAAACCCAAAAAAATTACTTTTGCTACCGTTACCACTACTATCATATTACTTTGCTACTAAACACTTTGCTGCAGATATTAAGTTTCCAGGTGTGGTTGAAATGACAACTTAGCTGCTAATACTTGAGAATATTCTTTGGCTCCCCTTGTGTCGAATCAATAAATTTGGGTTGAATACTGTACCCTCGAAAACTGTTGTGATCCCCTATACTTGTGGGTTATCAGGGTCAAGTCAATCACATCATTCTCTAATGATGTGATCTCGTGCATCAAATGACAACTCATGTCTATGGCTAGGAAACTTAACCATCTTTGATTAATGAGCTAGTCAAGTAGAGGCATACTAGTGACACTCTGTTTGTCTATGTATTCACACATTTACTAAGTTTCCAGTTAATACAATTCTAGCATGAATAATAAACATTTATCATGATATAAGGAAATATAAATAAAAACTTTATTATTGCCTCTAGGGCATATTTCCTTTAGCTCCCTCCTTTATATACATGGGCAGGGGGCACCCCAATGGCACTCCAAGATTTTTCTTAGCCGTGTGTGGTGCCCCCCTCCACAGTTACACACCTCGGTCATATGATCGTAGTGCTTAGGCGAAGCCCTGCGCCTGTAACTTCATCATCACCGTCGCCACATCGTCGTGCTGACGGGACTCTCCTTCATCCTCAACTAGATCAAGAGCCTGAGGGGCATCATCGAGCTGAACATGTGCTGAATGCGAAGGTGTCGTACATTCGGTACTTGGATCGGTTGGATCACGAAGACGTTCGACTACATCAACCGCATTACTAAACGCTTCCGCTTTCAGTCTACGAGGGTACGTGGACGCACCCTCCCTGCTCGTTGCTATGCTTCTCCTAGATAGATCTTGCGTGATCGTAGGAATTTTTTGAAATACTACGTTCCCTAACAAAGGGGCAAGTAACTTTCAATGTAAACAATTTAAGTACAAGTTACCGGAAGGAGGCACATTGGATATAGTATAGAAACTTGATAACCCAATTGACTTGGCTTGAGACAATAAGAATGATGAAGTCCCCTTAATTCTTCATAATGTAGCCAAGTCTCCAATGCCCTCCAACAACACCTATTGATCAAGTTTGAGCTTGTTGGTCCCCAACCAAGTTGGGTCCTAAGAGGTTAGTCACAATAGGCTTGGCAACCCAAATGGTTCTTTGCTTGAAACCACTTTGAGTACCAAGAAACTTGGCAAACACATTGCCAACCTTATCCTTCCCAAGAGAATAGATATCATTAATAATAATTGTGTTGGATAAGTTACCACTAGTGCATGAGGAAGCAAGGTGAACCTTCTCACGACATAGGTAGAAACATCTACTCTTCACTTGATTTCTCAACTTGAGAAGCATTAGCTTGAGTTTTCTTAGGAAGAGGCCTTTCTTCAACTTGTGGTTGAGCATGAGATTGAACTTGTGTCCGCTTCCATTGTTGCTTGTCACTAATGGCCTTCTTCTTCAATGGGCAAGATCTAACATGACGCCCTTCAATTTTGCACTTGAAGCAAACAATCTTGGCTGAATTCCTGACTTGTTCTTTGACCTTCTTCTTGTTCATCTTGGACTTCTTCTTCTTCTTGGAGTTGAATCCAAGTCCACCTTTGTCATTGGGGGATCTTTGCACACTGATATTGTTGAGTGTGGATTTCCCTTCATGACTCTTTTCCAAGTCTCTCTTCAAAGAAGTGACTTGGTCCTCGAGCTCTTTGACTTCCTCTGCATGGTTAGTATCAACACAAGTATTAGAGGAAGTATAAGCTTCATCGTTAGAGAGACAAGGCAAGGAAAGCAATTCATCATAGGATGTACCAACATTGTGAGTAGATGAATTACAAGGACTAGCACATGGAAATATAGCATTTTTTACTAGAAGTAGTGCTAGTATCTACATGAGGCTCACTAGATGTTACCTTAGCAATCATGTCCTCATGAGCTATCTTTAGCACATTATGGGATACTCGAAGATCATCATGAGAGCTTGATGACCCACAAGTATAGGGGATCTATTGTAGTCCTTTCGACAAGTAAGAGTGTCTAACCCAACGAGGAGCAGAAGGAAATGATAAGCGGTTTTCAGCAAGGTATTCTCTGCAAGTACTGAAATAAGTGGTAACAGATAGTTTTGTGATAAGATAGATTGTAACGAGCAACAAGTAACAAAAGTAAATAAAGTGCAGCAAGGTGGCCCAATCCTTTTGTAGCAAAGGACAAGCCGGAACAAACTCTTATAATAGGAAAAGCGCTCCCGAGGACACATGGGAATATCGTCAAGCTAGTTTTCATCACATTCATATGATTCGCGTTCGATACTTTGATGATTTGATATGTGGGTGGACCAGTGCTTGGGTGTTGCTCTTACTTGAACAAGCATCCCACTTATGATTAACCTCTATTGCAAGCATCCGCAACTACAACAAAAGTGTTAAGGTAAACCTAACCATAGCATGAAACATATGGATCCAAATCAGCCCCTTACGAAGCAACACATAAACTAGGGTTTAAGCTTCTGTCACTCTAGCAACCCATCATCTACTTATTACTTCACAATGCCTTCCTCTAGGCCCAAATAATGGTGAAGTGTTATGTAGTCGACGTTCACATAACACCACTAGAGGCTAGACAACATACATCTTATCAAAATATCAAACGAATACCAAATTCACATAACTACTCACAGCAAGACTTCTCCCTTGTCCTCGGGAACAAACGTAATTACTCACAAAGCATATTCATGTTCATAATCAGAGGGGTAATAATATGCATATAGGATCTGAACATATGATCTTCCACCAAATAAACCAACTAGCATCAACTACAAGGAGTAATCAACACTACTAGCAACCTACTAGCACCAATCCCGGACTTTGAGACAAGAATTGGATACAAGAGATGAACTAGGGTTTGGAGATGAGATGGTGATGGTGAAGATGTTGATGGAGATTGCCCTCTCCCGATGAGAGGAGCGTTGGTGATGACGATGGTGATGATTTCCCCCTCCCGGAGGGTAGTTTCCCCGGCAGAACAGCTTTGCCGGAGCTCTAAATTGGATCCGCCAAGTTTCCGCCTCGTGGCGGCGGAGTCTCGTCCCAAAAAGTTTCTCTCTATTTTTTTCTCATCGAAGGACCTCATATAGGAGAAGATGGGCGTCGGAGAGCCACCAGGGGGCCCACGAGGTAGGGGGCGCGCCCCAGGGGGCACCCCCCACCCTCGTGAGCAGGGTGTGGGCCCCCTGGCCTTCATCTTTGGTGTGGATTTTTCTTTATTTCTTTTAAGATGTTCCGTGGAGTTTCAGGACATTTGGAGTTGCGCAGAATAGGTCTATAATATTTGCTCCTATTCTAGACCAGAATTCCAGCTGCCGACATTCTCCCTCCTTATGTAAACCTTGTAAAATAAGAGAGAATAGCCATAAGTATTGTGACATAAAGTGAAATAACAGTCCATAATGCGATAAATATCGATATAAAAGCATGATGCAGAATGGACGTATCAACTCCCCCAAGCTTAGACCTCGCTTGTCCTCAAGCGAAAAGCCGATAACAATAAATATGTCCTCATGTTTATAGGTAGAGGCGTCCATAAAAATAAAATACGGGCATGAAGGCATCATGATTATTCTCATAACAGCAACATATATAGATTTTTTCATATGATTACTTATGTTCAAGTGATGATCTATTCACAATGCAAAAGTATAAATCATAAACCTTATTGGGCTCTGACAAACTATAATCTCAGTCATTGAAGCAATTGCAATTTATCATAACATCGGAAAGAGTCTATGTCAGAGCTAAAAAGCAAGTCCACATACTCAACTATCATTTAGTCCTCCATAATTGCTAACACTCAGGCGATACTTGTGGTTATGGAGTTTTAATCGGACACAGAGAAAGATAGGAGCTTATAGTTTTGCCCCACAACCTTTTACCTCAAGGGTAATGTCAACAATAATGGTTCATGCTCCTCTACATCCAATTAGATATATATATATATATATATATATATATATATATATATATATATATATATATATATATCATGTTCTTTCCAACATGCTGAGCTTGCCAAAGGATAAAATGAAAAGGAAAAGGTGAAGATCACCATGACTCTTGCATAAGGAATAAGATAATAATAAAGGATAGGCCCTTCGCAGAGGGAAGCAGAGGTTGCCATGTGCTTTTATGGTTGGATATATAAAATCTCAATGCGAAAGAACGTCACTTTATATTGCCCCTTGTGATATGAATGTAACATCCCAAATTTTCAATTTGGAATGTTATACATTAGATCATCATGCATATCATATTTTCTTGCATATTGGTCGATCCTAGAAATTTCACGCAACTCAAGGACCCTCAGAGAGAGTTGGAGATTTCGTTATTTTCATATTTGAGTTTTCTCAAATTTTGAAAAGAGGATCATTTGATTTATTTATTTCATCTTCAATTATTTTTCCAATACCAAAAATATGAGAGAGGGAATAATATGACTTTCCCAAATTTAGGAAAAATGAAGATTTAATAAATAAATCAAATTTTGGTTTTTCCGGAGTTTTATTTGCATTTTATTTGGATTAGGGAAAAATGCACCTTTTCAAAAAAATTCATCTAGGCCCGGAGAAAAGTTCATTTTGTTCGACTCATTTTTAGGAGTCGGGGAAAATTTACTTTAGATTTGTCGGAGTTCGTTTAGATTTTCTTTTCTTTGTTTTTCTGCGCGCGTAACTATTTAAAAAAAGAAAAAGAAAAAAACTCACAGTGCCCGCCTGGGCCAAGGCCCAGCCGGCCCGGCCGGCCTTCTCCTCGCGCGCGCCCGCGCAGCCGCCAGCCCCGCTGCCGCCGAGTCCTACTCGGACTCTGCCGCCGCCTCTTGCTTGCCCCCCTTCCCCAAGCAAGCCCCCTCCCCCCCTTTAAATAGCTAGCCCCCCCCCTCTCCTCCCCACCAGCCCACTTGCCCGCGCCGCCGCCTGCCCGTGCCGCCCGCGCCGCCTGCCCGCGCCGCCAGCCGTCGCCTGCCGCCGCCGCCCCGCGTCAGCGCTGCCGCCTGCCCCGCCGCCTAGCCCCGGTCGCCGGAGCTCCTCGCGAGGTAGCCCTGCGCCGCGCCACCCCTTCCCTTGGTCCGGTTTTTTTTTTAAAAATCCGTTCCGGTTTCTTTTTCGTTCGTTGTTTCGGTTTTTTTTTCCGAACCCTAGATCGGTTTTTCGTTTTTTTCGGTTTAGTTGTTTAGCGAGCGTTCGCCGGACCGTTCGTCTTAAAGAATGTGATCACCGGTTATTCCCGGTTAACGAACGTCCGTTCGTTTAACCGTTCGTCGTTTTCTTTTTCGTCGGATTTATTCCATGATTTTTTGATCGCGATTTCAGATCCGATCTTCGTTCTAGTTTATCTTCTCGCTCGTTTATCGGAATCAGGTGATTCAAGCGCCTGGATTTTCGTTTCGAAATCGCCGTTCCGACTAATCAACTTAAACAAGTTTTTGCTACTGTAAAATTTGACCTAGTTTCAACTTGCTAGAACCGAGTTGTTTTCTTCCGCCGTTTGTTTTCCGTTGCTTTGTTCGGTTCGTTTCGTTTTGCAACCGGAGTTCTTAAGTTGAACTTTCTGGTTCGATCTCTCGTTTGAGTTTTACCTGTGCATTAGATGAGTACTTATTGTATGCTTGTTGTTTGTCTGCGATAGATCACCCGGAGTGCGCCGCCTGTTACTTCGAATCTCTAGGTCTCGCGGATCATCAGCAAGGCAAGTAACACTTTGATCATACCTTTTCTACAACCCAGTTTTATTGCATTAGATCAATCTTCACACATTGCATGATTAGGATCTAATTAAATTGTGGGATGGGAAGTAGATGAGGTAGTACCTATCACCTGTATTATTATGAAACCTATGGGAGTTACTTCTACGTTTGCTTATTATGCCATGCTATGCTAGTAGACGTGGATTGGGTGAGTGATATCCATGACAGATGTGAGTTGTTAATTTTAATGGTTTATCTAAGGTGGCAACTTAAACACACATCTGGGTGGATTGAGGCACCTGGTTTCTATCAGGACTTGCCTGTTTTTCTTTTGGGACCGCCACCCAGGCTCAAAGGGATCATAAGATCTTTCATGCTAGAAACTTCCGTGTGCAGCCACAAGCCATTATGGGCTCTGGCATAGTTGACTAAGTCGTGCGAACTCTTACAGTGGTAGACTAGCAGATGTAGGGGATGTAGGTGGTACGGTCTACCCGGTCGTAAGGTGCTAGCGCTTCTGAAAGACTGTGTCTCGGTCATCCGTTTCTCAAACACCATGTAGTGCGAGAAATCCAACGGAGGCGATCGAGTCTTGTGGGGAAAAGTGCGCAAACCTCTGCAGAGTGTAATAAACTAATCATGATTAGCCGTGTCCCCGGTTATGGACAACTTGAGTATCTAGTACTTGAATATCATGTGAATCTCATCATGTTACTTCTAATTAATATTGTTGGGTTTAATTGTTCACTTAATTGGGATCGGAATGCTGTCAACCATTCTCGATGTTCAACTACCATGATAGTCAAATAAATTTATTCCTTTGCAGTAGGGAGAAACTGGCTTTACGCAAAACTGTAACCATAGAGCTTTCCACCAGCCATACATGCATATAGTATAGCTCATTACTGTTCATTACTCTCTATGTGTTACATTGCCAGCATATTCCATGTGCTGACCCGTTTTCGGGCTGCAACTTTCATGTTGCAGACTTTTCAGACGACGAGTAAGGTGCTTTTAGGTCGTGGTTCTATACTCAGTGATGCCGTTGGAGTTGATGGACCCATTTATCTTCCAAGTCTTCCGCTGTTATCGATATTAGATGGCCTTAAGCCATATTTCTTGTAATAAGTTCTCTTTGAGACATCGATGTAATAAGTGTGTGATTGCTACTCTGCTATAAATCCTTCGAAGTACTGTGTGGTGTCAGCATTACTGATCCAGGGATGACACCGGAGCACAGAGACTTGATCCATTCGGGTCGGGTCGCTACAGAGATGGTATCAGAGCACACGCTGACTGTAGGACACGACCACTAAGTTAAAGCCATAGATCACTATTCTCTTCTCATTTTCTAACTCCTCATCTTTTCTACTCTTTTAGGATGACGGACGCGAAGATCAAGTACGCTCAACCGGATGAAGGCACACCTTTTGGATTTCACTTGAAGGAAGTCACCAAGTACCTGAACATTGGACTACCAAGCTTCACGAGGACCTTCAACGCCACTCTGCCTGAAGAGGAGCGCTGGAAGATTCAAGCTCATGTTCCGGGAAGGACATTCGCGCCAATCACGGAGCCCATAGATAGTGTTTTCAGTGCACCAACCTGGAGTCTGGGAAAGAGCATGGCAGCTCATATCACCATGGGATGCATTGGAGAAGTTTATCAAGAAGACCTCAAGGACACTATCTACCAGATTTGCGAACGCCGAGATGAACAATGGGAGATAGCCAGCACCAAGAAGGATAGATCCATTGCAGCTTTCATCCAGGATTTAAACCAACACATTCGACGCCACGAGAACCAGATGTGCAATGATATGATAGAGTTGAAGAATGCGAAGGCAAGGATCATCGAGCTAGAAGGAGAACTGAAGTCTACACGCAAGGACTACATGGACGAGATCGTAGCTCTAGCAAGGCACAATGGCGATCTTAAGCAGGAGATTGAAGAACTCAAGGAGAAGTTAGCATCCAGGAAGGAAGACATGTACGTCGCATGTCCAGACAACTACATCATCATCGACAACACCGATTCGGATCCAAGTGAACCCGACTTTGAAGACAAAGCTGGAGCAGATATCATGGAGTCTTCCACCGATTCAAATTTCTAGATAACCACCAAATATTAGTAGTATTTCCCCCATGTAAACATTATAGTTCGAGCACTTTTGCGTTAGTCCTAGACCGTTTGTAAGCCCTTGTTTGACTTGAGTGAAGTGATTTTGTGTGCATTTGCTCATGTGCATTGGGGTAGTGTTTTCTCTTTAGACCTCACTCTATTCTTAATTCGCATCTTTTCTAAAACCTCAGATGCCTCCGAGACGTGACAATGGATTTCCACCGGAGCTCACTCAGTTGATCCAGCAGCAGAATCAATTGATGCAGATGTCAGTCCAGAACCAGCAAAACAACAACAACAACAACCCACCACCACCACCACCACCTGTTGACCACTTAGCCCGTTTCCTTAGGCTGAATCCACCGGTGTTTTCCAGTAGCACCGAGCCAATAGTAGCAGACGATTGGCTCCGCAAGATAGGAAGGGAGTTGACCACTGCAGGATGCACAGATGGTGAGAAAGTGAAGTTTGCCGCACATCAGCTTGATGGACCCGCGGCAGCATGGTGGGAGAATTTCACAGCCACTTACCCAGTTGACACTGTCACATGGGATCAGTTTCAGCAAGCTTTCCGCACTGCCCATGTTTCAGCAGGAGCTATGGCCATAAAGAAGCATGAGTTTCACAACTTACGCCAAGGAGGAAGGACAGTTGGCCAGTACGTTGACGACTTCAGCAAGTTAGCACGTTATGCCCCAGATGACGTTGCTATGGATGCAGCTAAGCACGAGAAGTTTCTGGAAGGACTGAATGATGATCTAAGCATGCAGTTGATGGTAGCAAGTTTCAACAACTACCATGAGTTGGTAGATCGCGCCATCATGATTGAAGGAAAGCAACAGCAGATTGAGAACCGCAAGAGAAAGTATGGACAGGGGAAGTATAACTCTGGAGCCCAGCAGAAGCCCCGTTTTACCCCTAAACCGGGATTCAGTTTCAGCATACCCATGGAGGAGGTAGTTCACACAACCATAATGGCCACAAGAATGGTAATGGGAATGGAGGAAGCAACGGCCAGAACCGTACCGCCCCATCAACCCCAGCCAAGAGAGATCTGAGTCAAGTCACCTGTTTCAAGTGTTCGAAGATCGGACATTATGCCAATGAATGTCCTGAAGGCCAGAATGGAAATGGCAACGGAAGCTCTGGGAAGAAGCCGAACCCTTTCAACAGGGGACAGGTGAACCACGTTAATGTGGAGGAGGTTGAAGATCAGCCTGATGCAGTAATCGGTAAGTTTTTGGTTAAGTCATTTACTGCACTTGTTCTTTTTGATACTGGTGCATCGCATTCATACATATCAAGGGGATTTGTGGATAAATATAACCTGCCCACCCAAGCCCTTAGGTCACCCATGTTAGTAAGCTCACCAGGAGCGGAGTTTATGGCTAGACGATGGTGTGATCGGTTGCCATTAAGGATTGGTAACTATGTGTTTCCCTCGGACCTAATAGTATTGGAATCTCAAGGATTGGATATGATATTAGGCATGGATTGGTTATCAATGTATGAAGGGAACATTGAATGCGCTAGTAAGTCAATTTTGCTTACCACGCCAGAAGGAAGAAGGATCAAGTATGTATCCCGGCATGTGCCAAACAGGACACGAGTAAATTGCCTAACAGGAGTTGTGCAGGAGGAAGTACCAGTGGTGAAAGATTACCCTGATGTATTTCCTGAGGAATTGCCAGGAATGCCACCGGATAGAGACATTGAGTTCTTAATTGAGCTTTTGCCAGGCACTGGGCCAATATCAAAGAGACCATATAGGATGCCAGCAAAGGATTTGGTGGAAATTAAGAATCAGATTAAGGAGTTATTGGATAAAGGTTACATTCGCCCAAGTTCTTTGCCTTGGGGATCACCCGTACTTCTAGTGGATAAGAAGGATGGATCATTAAGGATGGTTGTTGATTACCGTGGATTAAATGAAGTAACCATCAAGAGCAAGTACCCACTGCCAATGATCAATGATCTGCTTGATCGATTGCAAGGAGCTAAAGTGTTTTCCAAGATCGATTTGCGATCAGGGTACCACCAGTTGAAAATTCGAGAGCAAGACATACCTAAGACAGCATTCACCACAAGATATGGACTGTATGAGTATACCGTTATGTCATTTGGATTGACTAACGCACCTGCCTATTTTATGGACCTGATGAACAAAGTATTTATGGAGTTTTTGGATAAGTTCGTCGTAGTGTTCATTGATGACATTCTGATTTATTCAAAGAATGAAGAGGAGCATAAGGAACATTTGTGTTTGGTTTTGGAGAAACTAAGGGAACATCAATTATATGCCAAGTTCAGCAAATGTGAGTTTTGGTTGAAGGAAGTTGGATTTCTTGGACATGTTATATCCTGAGAAGGGATAGCAGTTGACCCCACAAAGGTTGAGACCGTAACCGAATGGGAAGCACCAACGACAGTTGGAGAGATCCGGAGTTTTCTTGGACTCACAGGATACTACCGGAGATTCATTGAGAACTTTTCAAAGATTGCAAAACCTATGACTGAATTATTGAAGAAGGATGCTAAGTTCAAATGGACTGAGGAGTGTGAGGCTAGTTTCCAGGAGTTGAAGAAACGTTTGGTTACCTCACCAGTATTGATTTTGCCAGATCAGACCAAGGATTATGTGTGTATTGCAACGCTTCACGTCGAGGACTTGGAGCAGTGCTTATGCAGGAAGGTAGAGTTGTTTCGTATGCTTCACGACAACTGAAACCTCACGAATTGAATTATGCCACGCATGATTTGGAGTTAGCAGCCGTAGTGCATGCATTGAAGACATGGAGACATTTCCTCATTGGAAATCATTGTGAGGTGTACACGGATCACAAGAGTTTGAAGTACATTTTCACTCAGAAGGAGTTGAATCTCAGGCAAAGGAGATGGTTGGAGCTCATCAAGGATTATGATATGAGATTGCATTACCATCCCGGAAAAGCTAATGTAGTAGCTGACGCATTGAGCCGTAAGAGCCATGTCAATACACTAATGACGAGAGAAGTACCAAAGGAGTTAGCAGAAAATCTTCGTGAGCTATGTTTGGAAATAGTTCCAAGAGGCTATGTAGCAGCATTGGAGATTCAGTCAACGTTGATGGATAAAATTAGAGAGGCTTAGAAATCTGGCAAGGAGATTGCTTCTATAAAAGAGAAAATGAGCGAAGGAAAAGCAAAGGGATTTCGTGAGGATGAGCACGATACCCTATGGTTTGAGGACCGTGTTTATGTGCCAACTGACCCGGAGATCAGGAAGTTGATTCTGCAAGAGGCACATGATTCACCCTATTCGATTCACCTAGGAAATACCAAGATGTATTTGGATTTGAAGGAAACATTCTGGTGGACCGGAATGAAGAAGGATATTGCAGCATATGTAGCAGTTTGTGATGTGTGTCATAGAGTAAAGGTAGAACATCAGAAGCCAGCCGGATTGTTACAACCATTGCCAATACCCGAATGGAAGTGGGATAAGATAGGCATGGATTTTATCACAGGACTACCCAGGACGAAGGCAGGCTATGACTCGATATGGGTAGTAGTTGATCGTTTGACGAAGGTAGCACATTTCATTCCAGTTAAGACCACTTACACCAGTGCTAAGTTGGCAAAGATATACATGACTAGGATCATTTGTTTCCATGGAGTTCCGAGGAGTATCGTATCAGATAGAGGAACCCAATTTACCTCAAAGTTTTGGAATCAGTTGCATGAGACTTTGGGTACGAGACTAGAGTTCAGCACAACTTTTCACCCACAGACGGATGGATAGACTGAGAGAGTCAATCAGATTTTGGAAGATAGGCTGAGAGCTTGTGCACTAGATTATGGATCTAGTTGGGACGATAACTTGCCGTATGCGGAGTTTTCTTATAACAACAGTTACCAAACCAGTTTGAAGATGGCACCTTTCGAAGCTTTATACGAAAGGAGGTGCAGGACACCGTTGTCATGGGACGAAGTTGGAGACCATCAGTTCTTTGGACCAGATTTGATTAAGGAGTCCGAACGGAAAGTTAAGTTGATTCGCGATAGGCTCAAGGTAGCCCAGTCCAGGCAGAAGAGCTACGCAGATTCTAAACGCAAGGAGACAGTTTACGAAACCGGAGACAGAGTGTATCTTTGAGTATCCCCGCTTCGAGGAGTTAAGCACTTTGGAGTTAAGGGAAAATTAGCACCGCGTTTCGTTGGACCGTATAAGATCTTGCAACATATGGGAGAAGTCGCTTATAAGTTGGAATTACCAGAGGGACTGCCAGGAGTTCATGATGTATTCCATGTTTCTCAGCTGAAGAAATGTCACGCCGAGATGGCGGAGGTACCGCTAAGAGATACAGTGCCACTTGAAGCAATTCAGTTGCAGGATGACTTAACGTATGAGGAGAAACCAGTCAAGATTCTCGATTATGCCAGCAGAGTTACCCGCAGCAAGGTTATCAAGTTTTGCAAAGTTCAGTGGAACCACCACTCAGAGGATGAAGCCACCTGGGAGAGAGAAGAAGATTTGCTCAAGGACCACCCTCACCTATTTTCTAGCCAACCCGAATCTCGAGGGCGAGATTCATCTTAAGGGGGGTAGGTTTGTAACATCCCAAATTTTCAATTTGGAATGTTATACTTTAGATCATCATGCATATCATATTTTCTTGCATTTTGGTCGATCCTAGAAATTTCACGCAACTCAAGGACCCTCGGAGAGAGTTGGAGATTTCGTTATTTTCATATTTGAGTTTTCTCAAATTTTGAAAAGAGGATCATTTGATTTATTTATTTCATCTTCAATTATTTTTCCAATACCAAAAATATGAGAGAGGGAATAATATGACTTTCCCAAATTTAGGAAAAATGAAGATTTAATAAATAAATCAAATTTTGGTTTTTCCGGAGTTTTATTTGCATTTTATTTGGATTAGGGAAAAATGCGCGTTTTCAAAAATTTGCATCTAGGCCAGGAGAAAAGTTCATTTTGTTCGACTCATTTTTAGGAGTCGGGGAAAATTTACTTTAGATTTGTTGGAGTTCGTTTAGATTTTCTTTTCTTTGTTTTTCTGCGCATGTAACTATTTAAAAAACTCACAGCGCCCGCCTGGGCCAAGGCCCAGCCGGCCCGCCGGCCTTCTCCTCGCGCGGCCCGCGCAGCCGCCAGCCCCGCCGCCGCCGAGTCCTACTCGGACTCCGCCGCCGCCTCTTGCTTGCCCCCTTCCCCAAGCAAGCCCCCTCCCCCCCTTTAAATAGCTACCCCCCCCTCTCCTCCCCACCAGCCCGCGCCGCCGCCTGCCCGTGCCGCCAGCGCCGCCAGCCCGTGCCGCCAGCGCCGCCTGCCCGCGCCGCCAGCCGCCGCCTGCCGCCGCCGCCCCGCGTCAGCGCCGCCGCCTAGCCCCGGTCGCCGGAGCTCCTCGCGAGGTAGCCCCGCGCCGCGCCACCCCTTCCCTTGGTCCGGTTTTTTTTAAAAAAAACCGTTTCGGTTTCTTTTTCGTTCGTTGTTTCGGTTTTTTTCGAACCCTAGATCGGTTTTTCGGTTTTTTCGGTTTAGTTGTTTAGCGAGCGTTCGCCGGACCATTCGTCTTAACGAATGTGATCACCGGTTATTCCCGGTTAACGAACGTCCATTCATTTAACCGTTCGTCGTTTTCTTTTTCATCGGATTTATTCCGCGATTTTCTGATCGCGATTTCAGATCCGATCTTCGTTCTAGTTTATCTTTTCGCTCGTTTATCGGAATCAGGTGATTCAAATGCCTGGAGTTTCGTTTCGAAACCGCCGTTCCGACTAATCAACTTAAACAAGTTTTTTCTACTGTAAAATTTGACCTAGTTTCAACTTGCTAGAACCGAGTTGTTTTCTTCCGCCGTTTGTTTTCCGTTGCTTTGTTCGGTTCGTTTCTTTTTGCAACCGAAGTTCTTAAGTTGAACTTTCTGGTTTGATCTCTCATTTGGGTTTTACCTGTGCATTAGATGAGTACTTATTGTATGCTTGTTGTTTGTCTGCGATAGATCACCCGGAGTGCGCCGCCTGTTACTTCGAATCTCTAGGTCTCGCGGATCATCAGCAAGGCAAGTAACACTTTGATCATACCTTTTCTACAACCCAGTTTTATTGCATTAAATCAATCTTCACACATTGCATGATTAGAATCTAATTAAATTGTGGGATGGGAAGTAGATGAGGTAGTACCTATCACCTGTATTATTATGAAACCTTTGGGAGTTACTTCTACGTTTGCTTATTATGCCATGCTATGCTAGTAGACGTGGATTGGGTGAGTGATATCCATGACAGATGTGAGTTGTTAATTTTAATGGTTTATCTAAGGTGGCAACTTAAACACACATCTGGGTGGATTGAGGCACCTGGTTTCTATCAGGACTTGCCTGTTTTTCTTTTGGGACCGCCACCCAGGCTCAAAGGGATCATAAGATCTTTCATGCTAGAAACTTCCGTGTGCAGCCACAAGCCATTATGGGCTCTGGCATAGTTGATTAAGTAGTGCGAACTCTTACAGTGGTAGACTAGCAGATGTAGGGGATGTAGGTGGTACGGTCTACCCGGTCGTAAGGTGCTAGCGCTTCTGAAAGACTGTGTCTCGGTCATCCGTTTCTCAAACACCATGTAGTGCGAGAAATCCAACGGAGGCGATCGAGTCTTGTGGGGAAAAGTGCGCAAACCTCTGCAGAGTGTAATAAACTAATCATGATTAGCCGTGTCCCCGGTTATGGACAACTTGAGTATCTAGTACTTGAATATCATGTGAATCTCATCATGTTACTTCTAATTAATGTTGTTGGGTTTAATTGTTCACTTAATTGGGATCGGAATGCTGTCAACCATTCTCGATGTTCAACTACCATGATAGTTAAATAAAATTTATTCCTTTGTAGTAGGGAAAAACTGGCTTTACACAAAACTGTAACCATAGAGCTTTCCACCAGCCATACATGCATATAGTATAGCTCATTACTATTCATTACTCTCTATGTGTTACATTGCCAGCATATTCCATGTGCTGACCCGTTTTCGGGCTGCAACTTTCATGTTGCAGACTTTTCAGACGACGAGTAAGGTGCTTTTAGGTCGTGGTCCTATACTCAGTGATGCCGTTGGAGTTGATGGACCCATTTATCTTCCAAGTCTTCCGCTGTTATCGATTTTAGATGGCCTTAAGCCATATTTATTGTAATAAGTTCTCTTTGAGACATCGATGTAATAAGTGTGTGATTGCTACTCTGCTATAAATCCTTCGAAGTACTGTGTGGTGTCAGCATTACTGATCCAGGGATGACACCGGAGCACAGAGACTTGATCCATTCGGGTCGGGTCGCTACAATGAACCTTTATTATGCAGCTCGTCGCTTTTATTACTTCCACATCACAAGATCGTATAAAGCATATTTCTCCCACACCAATCAATCATACATATTTAGAGCAATTTTTATTGCTTTGCACCAATGACAACTTACTTGAAGGATCTTACTCAATCCATAGGTAGATATGGTGGATTCTCATGGCAAAACTGGTTTAAGGGTATTTGGAAGCACAAGTAGTATTTCTACTTGGTGCTGAGAATTTGGCTAGTACGAGGGGGAAAGGCAAGCTCAACAAGTTAGAGGATCCATGACAACATACTTTATCTCAGATATAAGAAAGACATAACTCATTACGTTGTCTTCCTTGTCCAACATCAACTCTTTAGCATGTCATATTTTAATGAGTGCTCCCAATCATAAAAGATGTCAATGATAATATATCTATATGTGAAAACATCTCTTTCCTTATTACTTCCTATTAATTGCAACAATGACCAAATCTATGTTTGCCAACTCCCAACAACTTTTAATCATCATACTCTTCCTATGTGAAGTCATTACTCTTAATAAGATCAATATGAACTTTTTTTCTTTTTTTTCTTTTCTCTTTTCTTTTATTCACCCAAGATCATGGCAAAATAATAAAGCCCTTGACTCAACACTAATCTTTATTATATAACTCACAGACTCGATTACATAGAGAGATCATAAAGCAAAACTCAAAACTAGATCATGCCATAAACTTTATTCTACTGGATCAAGATACTACTGATAGGATCGAACTAAGAAAAACGGTAAAGATAGGAGTTGTGATTGTGATACGATACCGGGGCACCTCCCCCAAGCTTGGAAGTTGCCAAGGGGAGTGCCCATACCCATGTGATTATGTCTCCTTCTTTGTTGTTGATGTAATATTCTTGGCAATTATTCCTCTCAGGATACGGTTCTCCTCCTCAAGCTCATTGAATTGCTGCTTGAGGTCCATTATTTCCTTACGAAGCTTTCCTGTGACAGCTAAAGCTCCTTGCACCCAAGGGTGTTGCATAGCTGCGGGAGAACAAGTGACACTCCTCTTCATATTTTCATAAGTAAGAAATCTAACATTAGAAGGGATAACCGAGTTTGGAACAGCTGAGCTCTGTAGTTCCCCCATCGTGAACCCAGCTCGGAGGCGAGAGGTGACTTCTTGATCCTCCATAGCATCTACTCTCATCAAGTCAGCCTCCATCTCATCCTCCGTTGCTCGTCCAAAGTGGTCAGCGTCGCTGTTTGCCCTTGGTTCCGATGCCGGATTAGATACCCAGCTCTCCCCGATTGACTCTTGAGAAGACATCTTGCTCTAATCTGCAGCAGCAACAGCTCGAAAACAAAAACAGAGGAAATTTGCGTGATACGGGAGTCAAAACCTTCGGAAGAATATATAATGAATTTTTACCGACCAAAATACGTAACATGCAAGAAAACGGAGTCCGGAGGGCACACGAGGTGCTCACGAGGTAGGGGGCACGCCCAGGGGGGTAGGGCGCGCCCACCACCCTCGTGGGGCCCTCGTGTCCTTCCCGGACTGCTACTTATTTTTCTATTTTCTAAATATTCCAAAATGGAGAAATATTGCCTTAAAAATTGTTTTGGAGTCGGTTTACTTACTGTACCACATACCTATTCCTTTTCGGAGTCTGAAACGTTCCGGAAAGTGTCTCTTATGTATTCCTCCGGGGTTACGGTTTTAATAATATTGGTTTCAACATTTATGGGATTACCTGAGATATAATGTTTGATTCTTTGACCGTTTACCACCTTCAGATTTGTGCCTTCGAAGTTGTTGATTTTTATGGCACCGGAACGATAGACCTCCTCGATAACATAGGGGCCTTCCCATTTAGGGAGAAGTTTTCCTGCAAAAAATCTTAAACGAGAGTTGTATAGCAATACATAATCACCTACATTAAACTCACGCTTTTGTATCCTTTTGTCATGCCATCTTTTAACTTTTTCTTTAAACAACTTGGCATTTTCATACGCTTGGGTACTCCATTCATCAAGTGAGCTAATATCAAATAACCTCTTCTCGCCAGCAAGTTTAAAATCATAGTTAAGCTCTTTAATAGCCCAATATGCCTTATGTTCTAGTTCGAGAGGTAAGTGACATGCTTCTCCATAAACCATTTTATACGGAGACATACCCATAGGATTTTTGTATGCAGTTCTATAGGCCCATAATGCATCATCAAGTTTTTTTGGACCAATTCTTTCTAGACCTATTAACAGTCTTTTGCAAAATTAATTTGAGCTCTATATTGCTCAACTCTACTTGACCACTAGACTGTGGGTGATAAGGAGATGCAATTCTATGATTAACATCATATTTAGCAAGCATTTTACGGAAAGCACCATGAATAAAGTGTGAACCACCATCAGTCATTAAATATCTAGGGACTCCAAACCTCGGGAAAATAACTTCTTTAAGCATTTTAATAGAAGTGTTATGATCAGCACTACTAGTTGGAATAGCTTCTACCCACTTAGTAACGTAATCAACAACAACTAAAATATGTGTATATCCATTAGAGGCAGGAAATGGTCCCATATAATCAAAGCCCGAGACATCAAACGGTTCAATAACAAGAGAATAATTCATAGGCATTTCTTGACGTCTACTAATATTACCAATTCTTTGACATTCATCACAAGACAAGACAAACTTACTGGCATCCTTGAAGAGAGTAGGCCAATAAAAACCAGATTGCAATACCTTATGTGCAATTCTATCTCCAGCGTGATGTCCTCCATAAGACTCGGAATGACACTTGCGTAGGATTTGTTCCTGTTCATGCTCAGGTACACAATGTCTAATAACACCATCTACTCCTTCTTTATAAAGACGTGGGTCATCCCAAAAGTAATGTCTCAAATCATAGAAAAACTTTTTCTTTTGTTGGTATGTGAAGCTAGGTGGTATAAACTTAGCAACAATATAATTAGCATAATCAGCATACCATGGAGTGCTACGAGAAGTACTTATAACATTTAATTGTTCATCAGGAAAGCTATCATTAATAGGTAGTGGGTCATCAAGAATATTTTCTAACCTAGACAAGTTGTCTGCAACGGGGTTCTCAGCTCCATTTCTATCAATAATATGCAAATCAAATTCTTGTAGCAAGAGAACCCATCTAATAAGTCTAGGTTTAGCATCTTTCTTTTCCATAAGATATTTAATAGCAACATGATCAGTTTGAATAGTTACTTTAGAATCAACAATATAAGATCTTAACTTATCACAAGCAAATATAACTGCTAAAAGCTCTTTTTCAGTAGTAGCATAATTTCTTTGAGCATTGTCTAGAGTCTTACTAGCATAATGAATAACATTTAATTTCTTATCAACTCTTTGCCCTAGAACAACATCTACAGCATAATCACTAGCATCACACATAATTTCAAAGGGTAAATTCCAATCAGGTGGCTGAACAACAGGTGCAGAGACTAATGCTTTCTTAAGTATTTCAAATGCTTCTACACAATCATCATCAAAGACAAATGGTACATCTTTTTGCAATAAATTAGTTAGAGGCCGAGAAATTTTTGAGAAGTCCTTGATGAACCTCCTGTAAAATCCGGCATGACCAAGGAAACTTCTTATACCTTTGATGTCCTTGGGGCATGGCATCTTTTCAATAGCATCAACCTTGGCTTTATCAACTTCAATACCTCTTTCAGAAACTTTGTGCCCCAAGACAATACCTTCATTAACCATAAAGTGGCACTTTTCCCAATTCAAGACAAGATTAGTTTCTTCACATCTCTGCAAAACTCGATCAAGATTACTCAAGCAATCATCAAAAGAGGAACCATAGACGGAAAAGTCGTCCATGAAAACCTCACAAATCTTTTAACAAAAGTCAGAGAATATAGCCATAATGCATCTTTGAAAGGTAGCAGGTGCATTACATAAACCAAAAGGCATACGTCTATAAGCAAAAGTACCAAAAGGGCATGTAAAAGTAGTCTTTGATTGATCTCTAGCCGACACAGCTATTTGAGAGAAACCGGAATAACCATCTAGAAAGCAATAGTGTGCATGTTTGCATAATCTTTCTACCATTTGATCAATAAAAGGTAAGGGGTAATGATCTTTCTTAGTAGCTTTATTTAATTTGTGGAAATCAATTACCATCCTATAACCTGTGATAATTCTTTGTGGAATCAATTCGTCTTTATCATTAGGGACAACAGTAATACCTCCCTTCTTAGGGACACAATGGACAGGACTTACCCACTCACTATCAGCAACGGGATAGATTATACCTACCTCTAGAATCTTTAGTATTTCTTTTCTTACCACTTCTTTCATTTTAGGATTCAGACGTCGTTGAGGATCACGAACTGGTTTGGCATCTGCTTCGAAATTTATTTTATGTTGACATAGAGTGGGACTAATGCCCTTAAAATCATCAAGAGTATATCCAATAGCAGCAAGGTGCTTCTTCAGAGTTTTCAATAATCTTTCTTCTTCATGCTCTGAAAGGTTAGCACTAATAATAATAGGATATATCTTCTTTTCATCAAGATAAGCATATTTAAGATTATCAGGCAAAGGTTTATGCTCAAACACGGGATCACCCTTGGGTGGAGGAGGATCCCCTAAGATTTCAACAGGCAAGTTGTGATGCAGAATAGGTTCTTGTTTAAAGAATACTTCATCTATTTCCCTTCTTTCATTCATGAACATATCATTTTCATGGTCTAGCAAATAGTGTTCTAAAGGATCACTAGGAGGTACGGCAATAGAAGCAAGACCAATAATTTCATCCTTACTAGGTAATTCTTCCTCACGATGTTGTTTACTAAATTTAGAGAAATTAAACTCATGAACCATATCATCCAAGCCAACAGTAACAACATTCTTTTTGCAATCTATGGTAGCATTAACAGTACTTAAGAAGGGTCTACCAAATATAATGGGACAAAAGCTATCTTGTGGGGAAGTAAGAACAAGAAAATCAGCAGGATATTTAGTTTTCCCACACAAGACTTCAACATCTCTAACAATTCCAATTGGTGAAATAGTATCTCTATTGGCAAGTTTAATAGTAACATCAATATCTTCTAACTCAACAGGTGCAACACTAGCACTAGCACCCATATCACATAAGCCATGATAACAATGATCTCCTATTTTAACAGAAATAATAGGAACACCTACCACAGGTCTATGTTTATCTTTAGCACAAGGTTTAGCAATTCTAGCAGTTTCACCTTCGAACTGAATAACATGCCCATCAATATTATCAGACAAGAGATCTTTAACAATAGAAATATTAGGTTCTACTTTAACTTGTTCAGGAGGTTTATAAGTTCTAATATTGCTTTTACGAACAATAGTTGAAGCTTTAGCATGATCCTTTATTCTAACAGGGAAAGGTGGTTTCTCAATATAAGAAGTAGGAACAACATGATCATTATAAGTGACAGTATTTTCTTCAACTTTAATAGGTGCAGCTACTTTTACTTCTATGGGAGGATGATATTTGAACCACTTCTCCTTAGGGAGATCAACATAAGTAGCAAAAGATTCACAGAAAGAAGCTACTATCTCAGAGTCAAGTCCATATTTAGTGCTAAACTTACAGAAAATATCGGTATCCATAAAATATTTAACACAATCAAACTTAGGTGTCATACCTGACTCCTTAACTTCGTTGAGGTCCCAGTCTTCAGAGTTGCGTTTAATTCTATCCAATAAATTCCATCTGAATTCAATAGTCTTCATCATAAAAGAGCTAGCACAAGAAGTATCGAGCATGGTGTGATTGTTTTCAGAAAGCCGAGCATAAAAACTTTGCATAATTATTTCTCTTGAGAGATCATGATTGGGGCATGAATATAACATTGATTTAAGCCTCCCCCAAGCTTGAGCGATGCTTTCTCCTTCACGAGGCCAGAAATTATATATATAATTGCGATCACGATGAACAAGATGCATAGGGTAATACTTTTGATGAAATTCCAGCTTCAATCTTTTATAGTCCCATGATCTCATATCATCACATAGCCTATACCATATCAATGCGTCTCCCTTCAAAGATAAAGGGAAGACCTTCTTCTTAGCAACATCATCGGGTATACCTGCAAGCTTAAATAATCCACAAACTTCATCCACATATATTAAGTGCTCATCAGGATGCTTTGTTCCATCTCCTGTAAAAGGATTAGCTAGCAGTTTTTCTATCATACCCAAAGGATACTCATAAGGAATTTCATTTTCAATAGGTTCAGTAGGTTGAGGAGCAACTCTTTCCTCTACTGGACGGGGTGAAGATACCCCGAACAAGCCCCTCAGAGAATTACTTTCCATAGTAACAAGTGACAGTAAATTTCAGAACACTATATAAATTTTTCCTTACCAAATTCCACCTACCAAAGGCGCTACACCCCCCGGCAACGGTGCCAGAAAAGAGTCTTGATGACCCACAAGTATAGGGGATCTATCATAGTCCTTTCGATAAGTAAGAGTGTCGAACCCAACGAGGAGCAGAAGGAAATGATAAGCGGTTTTCAGCAAGGTATTCTCTGCAAGTACTGAAATAAGTGGTAACAGATAGTTTTGTGATAAGATAGATTGTAACGAGCAACAAGTATCAAAAGTAAATAAAGTGCAGCAAGGTGGCCCAATCCTTTTGTAGCAAAGGACAAGCCGGAACAAACTCTTATAATAGGAAAAGCGCTCCCGAGGACACATGGGAATATCGTCAAGCTAGTTTTCATCACGTTCATATGATTCGCGTTCGATACTTTGATAATTTGATATGTGGGTGGACCGGTGCTTGGGTGCTGCTCTTACTTGAACAAGCATCCCACTTATGATTAACCTCTATTGCAAGCATCCGCAACTACAACAAAAGTATTAAGGTAAACCTAACCATAGCATGAAACATATGGATCCAGATCAGCCCCTTACGAAGCAACGCATAAACTAGGGTTTAAGCTTCTGTCACTCTAGCAACCCATCATCTACTTATTACTTCCCAATGCCTTCCTCTAGGCCCAAGTAATGGTGAAGCGTTATGTAGTTGACGTTCACATAACACCACTAGAGGCTAGACAACATACATCTTATCAAAATATCAAATGAATACCAAATTCACATGACTACTCATAGCAAGACTTCTCCCTTGTCCTCAGGAACAAACGTAATTACTCACAAAGCATATTCATGTTCATAATCAGAGGGGTAATAATATGCATATAGGATCTGAACATATGATCTTCCACCAAATAAACCAACTAGCATCAATTACAAGGAGTAATCAACACTACTAGCAACCTACTAGCACCAATCCCGGACTTTGAGACAAGAATTGGATACAAGAGATGAACTAGGGTTTTGAGATGAGATGATGCTGGTGAAGATGTTGATGGAGATTGCCCTCTCCCGATGAGAGGAGCGTTAGTGTTGACGATGGTGATGATTTCCCCCTCTCGGAGGGAAGTTTCCCCGGCAGAACAGCTCTGCCGGAGCTCTAGATTGGATCCGCCAAGGTTCCGCCTCGTGGTGGCGGAGTCTTGTCCCAAAAAGTTTCTCTCTATTTTTTTCTCATCGAAGGACCTCATATAGGAGAAGATGGGCGTTGGAGAGCCACCAGGGGGGCCCACGAGGTAGGGGGCGCACCCTAGGGGGGGCGCCCCCCACCCTCGTGAGCAGGGTGTGGGCCCCCTGGCCTTCATCTTTGGCGTGGATTTTTCTTTATTTATGTTAAGACGTTCCGTGGAGTTTCAGGACTTTTGGAGTTGCGCAGAATAGGTCTCTAATATTTGCTCCTTTTCCAGACCAGAATTCCAGCTGCCGGCATTCTCCCTCCTTATGTAAACCTTGTAAAATAAGAGAGAATAGCCATAAGTATTGTGACATAAAGTGAACCATAATGCGATAAATATCGATATAAAAGCATGATGCAGAATGGACGTATCAAAGCTTGAGAGATTTTCATGACTTTCTTCCAATTTCCCATAATTGCTATATAGCAACTCAAGTTGAGCCCGTAGCTCAACATTCTCCTTCAAAATGGATGCTTCACAAGTAGTAGAGTTAGTAGCACAAGCATCATCAATAATAGCAAGATGAGAAGGCAACTTGGCAAGCTCTTTTGAATATGAAGCTTTAAGTTGTGCATGAGACTCGGTGAGTTTGATGAGCTCACTCTTAATGACCCTTGAGCCATTTTTGAGGTGCCCAAAGTCCTCAAGGAGTTTAGCATGCGCAACTTCAAGCTTGTCATTTTTAGTTTCAAAATCATTGGCCACCTCAAGGGCTCTATCATGAGATTCCTTCACTCTAGATAGTTCTAGAGCAAAAGTCTCCTCAAGAGATTTCTTGGTGGTTTGTTCAATTTCAAGAGCTGAGGTCCGCAATCTCATTAGTGTAATCATGCTCATGACCTTCCACTTTATCAATCGTGACCTCATGCTCCTCAAGATGAGATTCCAACTCCTCAATATAATTCGTGCTCTCAACGGCAATGGACATGATTTCCATGAAGTTGGAATGAGGAATTTTATTTTTATGAAGAGCTTTAAAGACCATTTCCCCTTAATTTTTAAGGATGCAACATTATCATTCTCTTCATCATTATCCTCATCATCATTAGCATTAACATCATCATCAAGAGACATATTGGGGTTCAAAGTAGGAGATACCTTTGGAGCCTTAGCCATAAGGCATAAAGCAATAGATGATGATGTAGGATCCCTTGAAGCACCATTTAAGACCACATCTTGTTCCATGGAGTGTTGAGTTTCCTCTACATTGTTAGAACAACAACTCGAGGAAATAGATACATTTTTATCATGGCAACAAGTCATAGCAAGCATATCATCATGAGATTTGAGCAAGCAATTTCTACATGATATGCAAGGACTATCAACACAAGCGTGTGAAACATGTAAGGTGCTCGAAGTGTTAAATTCCAAACAAAGACCATTGCAATAAGATAATGATGACGGATCACCAAGAACAAGCACACTATCATCATTGCAATGACCAACACTACTCACCATAGCATTACCTTGTGGCAATCCACATGTAGGTGAAGTAGAAGAAGCTGAGAAGGAAACACAGCCGGAGGTGGAGGGAGAACAACCATCCCCACAAATCTTGGACACACCGTATTTATCTTGAAGCTTTGTCCACAACTCATGAGAATCCCGGAACGGCATGAGTTGAAATATACCTACATTGCTCAAAGCATTGAAAACACATTAGAAGCTTGAGCATTGAGATAAGAGTTTTTCTCATCCTCTAAATATAATCTTTGGGGGTCCTTTGGAGGAGAAAAACCCATATCTACAATTCGCTCTAAATTTGGATCCATGACCCTAAAGAGATTAAGCATGTGAATTACCCAAACATCAAAATTTGTGCCATCAAAACTAAGAGTGTCAGAGAATCCTAAACCCCTAGTAGACATCCTTACTATCTAGGCGGTTAAGCCCTAAAAAGAGAAACCTTGCTCTGATACCAATTGAAAAATTGAGATGTCGCCTAGAGGGGGGTGAATAGGCGCTTTAAAATAATTATGGTTTAGGCTTGAACAAATGTGGAATAAACCTAGCGGTTAATTTGTCAAGCACAAAACCTACAACAACTAGGCTCACCTATATGCACCAACAACTTATGCTAAGCAAGATAAACAACTATGTGATAGCAAGATATATGACAAGAAACAATATGGCTATCACAAAGTAAAGTGCATAAGTAAAGGGCTCGGGTAAGAGATAACCGAGGCATATGGAGATGACGATGTATCCCGAAGTTCACACCCTTGCGTATGCTAACCTCCGTTTGGAGCTGTGTGGAGGCACAATGCTCCCCAAGAAGCCATTAGGGCCACCGTAATCTCCTCACGCCCTTGCACAATGCAAGATGTCGTGATTCCACTAAGGGACCCTTGAGGGCGGTCACTGAACCCGTACAAATGGCAACCCTTGGGGGCGGTCACCGAACCCGTACACTTTGGCAACCGTTGGGGCGGTCACCGAAACCCGTCAAATTGCTCGGGGCAATCTCCACAACCTAATTGGAGACCTCGAGGCTTGCCCGGAGCTTTACACCACAATGATTGAGCTCTAAACACCACCAACCGTCTAGGGCGCCCAAGCACCCAAGAGGAACAAGCTCAAGGGTACCAAGCACCCAAGAGTAATAAGCTTCTCAACTTGTAACTTCCATGTATCACCATGGAGAACTCAAACCTATGCACCAAATGCAATGGCAAGGGCACACGAAGTGCCCATGTCCTTCTCTCCCCACCAAAACAACTAATGTTAGGGAGGGAAATGGGAGGAAGAACAAGAAGGAGAACACCAAGAACTCCAAGATCTAGATCCAAGGGGTTCCCTTCACATAGAGGAGAAAGTGATTGGTGAAAATGTGGATCTAGATCTCCTCTCTCTTTTCCCCCCAAAACTAGCAAGAATCCATGGAGGGATTGAGAGATAGCAAGCTCAAATAAGGTCAACAATGGGGGAAGAACACGAGCTCAAAGGATTATGTTCATTGGGGAAGAAGACCCTCTTTTATAGGTGAGGAAAAATCCAACTGTTATGCTCACAGCCCGCATAGAGCGGCACTACCGCTCGTCCTCATGGTACTACCGCTAGGGGTAGCAGTACTACCTCAAAGGGTAGCGGTACTACTGCTTGCGAGTGGTGCTAAAAAAATACATCCGTGCCTACCACCGCTGGTCTTGAGACGAGTTTTTGGTCCGGAGCAGAAGTATCCACAGAAGTAGCCGCGGTAGTACCGCTCCCAAGAGCGGTAGTAAAAAATTACATCCTCTCCAAGCGGTAGTACCGCTCCCACGAGCGGTAGTACCGTTGTAGCTTTTTTAAGGACACCAAAACTGACACAACTTCTGCAAACGGACATAAAGATTGATACATGGGCATGACGAGGAGTCTCGAAATGATCGAGACATAAAGATTGATACATTGGAAGCCTATGTTTGGATATCGGAAGTGTTCCGGGTGAAATCGGGATTTTACCGGAGTACCGGGAGGTTACCGGAAACCCCCCCGGGAGCTATATGGGCCTTAGTAAACCTGGGCAAACGTCGGGCCGGGCCGGGTTTCGGGCCGGGCTTGTAAAAGCCCGACCTTCATTTCTCAAGCCCGAGCCCGGCCCGAAGCCCGAAATACTCCCTGAAATCAAGCCCGAGCCTGGCCCGAAATCAAGCCCGAAGCCCGAAAGCCCGGCCCGAACGCTGTTTTTAGTACGTGTACGTGCAAGCCCGGCCCGAAGCCCGAAAGCCCGGCCCGAAAAATAGAAAAAGAGAAGCCCGAGCCCGGCCCGAACTACCTTTCGGGCTGCAAAACAAAGCCCGAGCCCGGCCCGAGTGTCAAGCCCGGCCCGGCCCGGCCCGGGTTTTTCGGGCCGGGCTCGGGCCGGGCTGCCCATGCCCGGGTTTAGGCCTTAGTGGGCTTTAGTGGAAAGGAGAAAGGGGCAGCCCAAGGTGGGCCGCGCGCCTCCCCCCTCCCCTAGTCCTATTAGGACAAGGAGAGGTGGCCGGCCCCCTCTCTCTCTTTCCCCCCTCAAGGAATCCTATTCCAACTAGGATTGGGGGGAATCCTACTCCCAGAGGGAGTAGGACTCCCTTGGCGCGCCCTCCTTGGCCGGCCGCACCCCTCCCCTTGGCTCCTTTATATACGGAGGCAGGGGGCACCCTAGGACACACAAGTTGATCCTTGAGATCGTTCCTTAGCCGTGTGCGGTGCCCCCTGCCACCATATTCCACCTCGATCATATTGTTGTAGTGCTTAGGCGAAGCCCTGCGTCGGTAGAACATCATCATCGTCACCACGCCATTGTGCTGACGGAACTCATCCCCGAAGCTTTGCTGGATCGGAGCCCAGGGAGCGTCATCGAGCTGTACGTGTGCTAAGAACTCGGAGGTGCCGGAGTAATGGTGCTTGGATCGGTCAGATCGGGAAGACGTACGACTACTTACTCTACGTTGTGTCAACGCTTCCGCAGTCGGTCTGCGTGGGTACGTAGACAACACTCTCCCCTCTCGTTGCTATGCATCACCATGATCTTGCGTGTGCGTAGGAAATTTTTTGAAATTACTACGTTCCCCAACAGTGGCATCCGAGCCTAGGTTTTATGGTTTGATGTTATATGCACGAGTAGAACACAAGTGAGTTGTGGGCGATATAAGTCATATTGCCTACTAGCATGTCAAACTTTGGTTCGGTGGTATTGTTGGATGAAGCGGCCCGGACCGACATTACGCGTATGCTTACGCGAGACCGGTTTCCCCGACGTGCTTTGCACATAGGTGACTTGCGGGTGACTGTTTCTCCAACTTTAGTTGAACCGAGTGTGGCTACGCCCGGTCCTTGCGAAGGTTAAAACAGAGTCAAATTGACAAACTATCGTTGTGGTTTTGATGCGTAGGTGAGATTGGTTCTTGCTTAATCCCGTAGCAGCCACGTAAAACTTGCAACAACAAAGTAGAGGACGTATAACTTGTTTTTGCAGGGCATGTTGTGATGTGATATGGTCAAAACGTGATGAGATATAAGTTGTTGTATGAGATGATCATGCTTTGTTGAAGTTATCGGCAACTGGCAAAAGCCTTATGGTTGTCTCTTTATTGCATAAGATGCAAGCGCCAAATAATTGCTTTACTTTATCGCTATGCGATAGCAATAGTTGCAAGAGCAATTGTTGGCGAGACGACCATGTGACGACACATTGATATAGATCAAGATGATGGAGATCATGGTGTCATGCCATTGACGATGAAATCATGACGATACTTTGGAGATGGAGATCAAAGGCGCAAGATGATCATGGCCATATCATCTCACATATTTTGATTGCATGTGATGTTTATCTTTTATACATCTTATTTTGCTTGATTCGATGGTAGCTTTATAAGATGATCTCTCACTAAATTTCAAGATAAAAAGTGTTTTCCCTGAGTATGCACCGCTGCCAAAGTTCGTCGTGCCCAGACACCACGTGATGATCGGGTGTGATAAGCTCTACGTCCATCTACAACGGGTGCAAGCCAGTTTTGCACACGTAGAATACTCAGGTTAAACTTGATGAGCCTAGCATATGCAGATATGGCCTCGGAACACTGAGACCGAAAGGTCGAGCGTGAATCATATAGTAGATATGATCAACATAGTGATGTTCACCGTTGAAAGCTACTCCATTTCACGTGATGATCGGTTATGGTTTAGTTGATTTGGATCACGTGATCACTTAGAGGATTAGAGGGATGTCTATCTAAGTGGGAGTTCTTAAGTAATATGATTAATTGAACTTTAATTTATCATGAACTTAGTCCTGGTAGTATTAGCATATCTATGTTGTAGATCAATAGCTCGCGTTGTTGCTTTCATATGTTTATTTTGATATGTTCCTAGAGAAAATTGTGTTGAAAGATGTTAGTAGCAATGATGCGGATTGGATCCGTGATCTGAGGTTTATCCTCATTGCTGCACAGAAGAATTATGTCCTTGATGCACCGCTAGGTGACAGACCTATTGCAGGAGCAGATGCAAATGTTATGAAAGTTTGGCTAGCTCAATATGATGACTACTTGATAGTTTAGTGCACCATGCTTAACGGCTTAGAATCGGGACTTCAAAGACGTTTTGAACGTCATGGACCATATAAGATGTTCCAGGAGTTGAAGTTAATATTTCAAGCAAATAGCCGAGTTGAGAGATATGAAGTCTCCAACAAGTTCTATAGCTAAAAGATGGAGGAGAATCGCTCAACTAGTGAGCATGTGCTCATATTGTCTGGGTACTACGACCGCTTGAATCAAGTGGAAGTTAATCTTCCAGATAAGATAGTGATTGACAGAATTCTCTAGTCACCATCACCAAGTTAGTAGAACTTCATGATGAACTATAATATGCAAGGGATGATGAAAGTAAAGTCCTGAGCTCTTCGCGATACTGAAATTGACGAAGGTAGAAATCAAGAAAGAACATCAAGTGTTGATGGTTGACAAGACCACTAGTTTCAAGAAAAGGGCAAAAGGGAAGAAGGGGAACTTCAAGAAGAACGGCAAGCAAGTTGCTGCTCAAGTGAAGAAGCCCAAGTGTAGTCCTAAGCCTGAGACTAAGTGCTTCTACTGCAAAGGGACTGGTCACTGGAAGCGGAACTGCCCCAAGTATTTGGCGGATAAGAAGGATGGCAAAGTGAACAAAAGTATATTTGATATACATGTTATTGATGTGTGCTTTACTAGTGTTTATAGAAACCCCTCAGTATTTGATACTGGTTCAATTGCTAAGAGTAGTAACTCGAAACAGGAGTTGCAGAATAAACAGAGACTAGTTAAGGGTGAAGTGACGATGTGTGTTGGAAGTGGTTCCAAGATTGATATGATCATCATCACACACTCCCTATAATTTTGGGATTAGTGTTGAACCTAAATAAGTGTTATTTGGTGTTTGCGTTGAGCATGAATATGATTTGATCATGTTTATTGCAATACGGTTATTCATTAAAGTCAGAGAATAATTGTTGTTCTGTTTACATGAATAAAACCTTCGATGGTCATACACCCAATGAAACAAGTTCGTTGGATCTCGATCGTAGTGATACACATATTCATAATATTAAAACCAAAAGATGCAAAGTTAATAATGATAGTGCAACTTATTTGTGGCACTGCCGTTTAGGTCATATTGGTGTAAAGCGCATGAAGAAACTCCATGCTGATGGGCTTTTGGAATCACTTGATTATGAATCACTTGATGCTTGCGAACCATGCCTTTTGGGCAAGATGACTAAAACGCCGTTCTCCGGAACAATGGAGCAAGCAACAGATTTGTTGGAAATCATACATACTGATGTATGTGGTCCGATGAATAGTTAAGGCTTGCAGTGGGTATCATTATTGTCTGACCTTCACAGATGATTTGAGCAGATATGGGTATATCTACTTAATGAAATAGAAGTCTGATACATTTGAAAAGTTCATATAATTTCAGGGTGAAGTGGAAAATCATCGTAACAAGAAAATAAAGTTTCTACAATCTGATCGTGGAAAAGAGTATTTGAGTTACGAGTTTGGTCTTCAGTTAAAACAATGTGAAATAGTTTCACTACTCACGCCACCTGGAACACCATAGCATAATGGTGTGTCCGAACGTCATAACCGTACTTTATTGGATATAGTGCAATCTATGATGTTTCTTACCGATTTACCACTATCGTTTTTGGGGTCATGCATTAGAGACAGCTGCATTCACGTTAAAAAGGGGCACCATCTAAATCCGTTGAGACGACGCCTTATGAACTATGGTTTGGCAAGAAACCAAAGTTGTCGTTTCTTGAAGTTTGGGGTTGCGATGCTTATGAGAAAAAGTTTCATCCTGATAAGCTCAAACCCAAATTGGAGAAATATGTCTTCATAGGATACCCAAAGGAGACTGTTGGGTACACCTTCTATCACAGATCCTAAGGCAAGACATTCGTTGCTTATAATGGATCCTTTCTAGAGAAGGAGTTTCTCTCGAAAGAAGTGAGTGGGAGGACAGTAGAACTTGACAAGGTAACTGTACCTGCTCCCTTATTGGAAAGTAGTACGTCACAGAACACTGTTTCTGTGACACCTATACCAATTAGTGAGGAAGCTAATGATGATGATCATGAAACTTAAGGACAAGATACTACTGAATCTCGTAGGTAAACCAGAGTGAGATCCGCACCAGAGTGGTACGGTAATCCTATTCTGGAGGTCATGTTACTTGACTATGACGAACCTACGAACTATGAGGAAGCGATGATGAGCCCAGATTCCGATAAATGGCTTGAGGCCATGAAATCTGAGATAGGATCCATGTATGAGAACAAAGTGTGGACTTTGGTGGACTTGCCCGAGGATCGGCAAGCCATTGTTAATAAATGGATCTTCAAGAGGAAGACAGACATGGATAGTAGTGTTACTATCTACAAAGCTAGAATTGTCGCAAAAGGTTTTCGACAAGTTCAAAGTGTTGACTACGATGAGAGTTTCTCACTCGTATCTATGCTTAAGTCTGTCCGAATCATGTTAGCAATTGCCGCGTTTTATGAAATCTGGCAAATGGATAAACAAAACTGCATTCCTTAATGGATTTATTAAAGAAGAGTTGTATATGATGCAACCAGAAGGTTTTGTCAATCCTAAGGGTGCTAACAAAATATACAAGCTCCAGCGATCCATCTATGGACTGGTGCAAGCATCTCGGAGTTGGAATATACGCTTTGATAAGTTGATCAAAGCATATAGTTTTATACAGACTTGCGGTGAAGCCTGTATTTACAAGAAAGTGAGTGGGAGCACTACAGCATTTCTGATAAGTATATGTGAATGACATATTGTTGATCGGAAATAATGTAGAATTATTCTGCAAAGCATAAAGGAGTGTTTGAAAGGAGTTTTTCAAAGAAAGACCTCGGTGAAGCTGCTTACATATTGAGTATCAAGATCTATAGAGATAGATCAAGACGCTTGATAAGTTTTTTCAATGAGTACATACCTTGACAAGATTTTGAAGTAGTTCAAAATGGAGCAGTCAAAGAAAGAGTTCTTGCCTGTATTACAAGGTGTGAAGTTGAGTAAGACTCAAAGCCCGACCACGGCAGAAGATAGAAAGAGAATGAAAGTCATTCCCTATGCCTTGGCCATAGGTTCTATAAAGTATGTCATGCTGTATACCAGATCTATTGTATACCCTGCACTGATTTGGCAATGGAGTACAATAGTGATCTAGGAGTAGATCACTGGACAGCGGTCAGAATTATCCTTAGTGAAATAAGGATATGTTTCTTGATTCTGGACGTGACAAAAAGGTTCGTCGTAAAGGGTTACGTCGATGCAAGTTTTGACACTGATCCAGATGACTCTAAGTCTCAATCTGGATACATATTGAAAGTGGGAGCAATTAGCTAGAGTAGCTCCATGCAGTGCATTGTTGACATAGAAATTTGCAAAATACATGCGGATCTGAATGTGGCAGACCCGTTGACTAAACTTCTCTCACAAGAAAAACATGATCACTTTTTGGGTCTTAATCACATAGCGATGTGAACTAGATTATTGAATCTAGTAAACCCTTTGGGTGTTAGTCACATGGAGATGTGAACCAATCACATAAAGATGTGAACTATTGATGTTAAATCACATGGCGATGTGATCTAGATTATTGACTCTAGTGCAAGTGGGAGACTGAAGGAAATATGCCCTAGAGGCAATAATAAAGTTATTATTTATTTCCTTATATCATGATAAATGTTTATTATTCATGCTAGAATTGTATTAACCGGAAACATAATACATGTGTGAATACATAGACAAACAGAGTGTCACTAGTATGCCTCTACTTGACTAGATCGTTAATAAAAGATGGTTATGTTTCCTAACCATAGACAAAGAGTTGTTATTTGATTAACGAGGTCACATCATTAGTTGAATGATCTGATTGACATGACCCATTCCATTAGCTTAGCACCCGATCGTTTAGTATGTTGCTATTGATTTCTTCATGACTTATACATGTTCCTATGACTATGAGATTATGCAACTCCCGTTTACCGGAGGAACACTTTGTGTGCTACCAAACGTCACAACATAACTGGGTGATTATAAAGGAACTCTACAGGTGTCTCCAAAGGTAGATGTTGGGTTCACGTATTTCGAGATTAGGATTTGTCACTCCGATTGTCGGAGAGGTATCTCTGGGCCCTCTCAGTAATGCACATCACATAAGCCTTGCAAGCATTACAACTAATGAGTTAGTTACAAGATGATGTATTATGGAACGAGTAAAGAGACTTGCCGGTAACGAGATTGAACTAGGTATTGGATACCGACGATCGAATCTCGGGCAAGTAACATACCGATGACAAAGGGAACAACGTATGTTGTTATGCGGTCTGACCGATAAAGATCTTTGTAGAATATGTAGGAGCCAATATGGGAATCCAGGTCCCGCTATTGGTTATTGACCGGAGACGTGTCTCGGTCATGTCTACATTGTTCTCGAACCGTAGGGTCCGCACGCTTAACGTTACGATGACAGTTATTATGAGTTTATGCATTTTGATGTATCGAAGATTGTTCAGAGTCCTGGATGTGATCATGGACATGACGAGGAGTCTCGAAATGGTCGAGACATAAAGATTGATATATTGGAAGCCTATGTTTGGATATTGGAAGTGTTCCGGGTGAAATCGGGATTTTACCGGAGTACCGGGAGGTTACCGGAAACCCCCCCGGGAGCTATATGGGCCTTAGTGGGTTTTAGTGGAAAGGAGAAAGGGGCAGCCCAAGGTGGGCCATGCGCCTCCCCCCTCCCCTAGTCCTATTAGGACAAGGAGAGGTGGTCGGCCCCCTCTCTCTCTTTCCCCCCTCAAGGAATCCTATTCCAACTAGGATTGGGGGGGGGGGGGTCCTACTCCCAGAGGGAGTAGGACTCCCTTGGCGCGCCCTCCTTGGCCGGCCGCACCCCTCCCCTTGGCTCCTTTATATACGGAGGCAAGGGGGCACCCTAGGACACACAAGTTGATCCTTGAGATCGTTCCTTAGCCGTGTGCGGTGCCCCCTGCCACCATATTCCACCTTGATCATATCATTGTAGTGCTTAGGCGAAGCCCTGCGTCGGTAGAACATCATCATCGTCACCACGCCGTTGTGCTGACGGAACTCATCCCCGAAGCTTTGCTGGATCGGAGCCCGGGGAGCGTCATCGAGTTGTACGTGTGCTAAGAACTCGGAGGTGCCGGAGTAACGGTGCTTGGATCGGTCGGATCGGGAAGACGTACAACTACTTCCTCTACGTTGCGTCAACGCTTCCGCAGTCGGTCTGCGTGGGTACGTAGACAACACTCTCCCCTCTCGTTGCTATGCATCACCATGATCTTGCGTGTGCGTAGGAAATTTTTTGAAATTACTACGTTCCCCAACAGAGCCGTTCTTTGGCACATCTTCTCAAGTCCATTGACACCACAATGAACGGCAAGCTTCAAGAATGATCTCTTCGTGATGCTCCACTTGAACTTGCACACAACAACCATACCATGGGATAACTTGATCCCTAGGTACATCTTGTACACTTTGTGTGTTGATCAACTTGATTTACTCTTGACTTAGTCTTGGACAACCTTGAATCTTTCCAACTCTCTTCATTTGGATGATGTCTTGAAGGTAGACATGAATGATCACACACTCTTCTTCTTCAAGACATTCTTGCAATAAGCTCAACACTCACATGACCAATCTTTGGATAATTCCTTAATAACACCTTGGTCAACTCATAAACTCCTTGAAACCAACATATGGACTTCAAGAAAAGCCTATGGACAAATCCTTCAAATATAACTCAATACAACAATTAGTCCATAGAGAAATGTCATCAATTACCAAAACCACACATGGGGGCACCGCATGTCCTTTCAACGTGCAACTCATTTGCTTTAGTCTCAATGCCCGATGGTTGTGGGCTGGAATCACATTCAGAGAAGGCACATCCTTTTTATGCGGAGTTGAAGAAATGAATGGGAGTCTCTTTCCCTCCTAACATGTGTTTTGATCTTGCTAATTTAATACAATGTGTTGAGGATTTAGAGCATGTTTCTTGGCCCTCACCCATGAAGAATTAGGAAATGCCTTTATGAAAATTCAGCTGATCATGCTCCTGGGCCAGATGGTTCTAATGGTCAATTCCACAAGACTTGCTGGCACATTATTGCCCTTGGATTTTTACTGAGTCTGCTTACTCTAGGCAAGGAAGATTGATTTATAGAGCCGTAATCAATCCTTGATCACTTTAGTGCCCAATACTATCACCTGAATCAGTTAATGCAAACCAGCCAAATTCTTTACTTATCTCAGCCCTCAAGATACTCACTGATATCCTAGCCGATAATCTAAAATCGGTGATTCTGGAAGTTGTCCATCACAACCAATACGACTTTATGAAGGGTCGTGTTATACATGATGGCCTTGGCTAGGTCTTTGAACTTATTGATTAGTGCCATGCTTCTAGGAGAGAGATTTTCATCCTTAAAATTGGACTTCGAGAAAGCATATGATACAATCGAACATCACACTATCCTATCTATGCTTCACCACAAAGGCTTTGATGAGAGATGGATTATGTGGATGAAGCTTGTCCTAGAATCAGGTGCTTCCTAAGTTCTTAATGGCATTCCCAACTCTGAGGAGTTCGTAAGTGAGACCCCCCTTTTTATTTGTACTTTCCGCAGATCTTTTACTGTAAGCTATCAATTTTACTCTGTGCTTGAGGGCTTGTTGTCACTTCCTATTGACCAACCTGCTATAGAGGATTTCACAGTGATCCAGTATGCCAACAATAATATTATTATCCTCCTAGCCGATGACACACAGTTACTTAATTTGCAAGGAATCCTGAACGCTTATGCCACATCTACCAGCTTAAAGATCAACTTCCACAAATCCTAGCTATCCCCATTGACTTTGAAGCTCAACGAGATGATCACTAGGATAATATTCTTGGATTAGAACCATGCATTTCACATACCCTTGGTATGCCAGTGGGTACCACTCATCTGTCGGTGTCTGAGCTCATGCCACTTGCTGATAGAGTTGAAATGAGATTAACCGATATTGTAGTTTGACTTAATTGTGGTGGTAACTTCACCCTCGTCAACTTTGCTTTGTCTTCCTTTATGACGTTTTCCATGTGTGTGTGTGTGTTAAAGCTCCCGGTTAAGATATTTGAATTTGTGTCCTAAAACTGTTGATCGGCTGATTGCAATGGCCGCGATTCGTCTCCTGCTACCTGAGACATGATCTGCCGTCGTAAAATCATGGTGGGCTAGGCGTGCTTAACCTACGAATACAAATTCGAGGTTTGTTACTTAAGGTCATACACAAATTCCTTCATAAGCATGACACCCCGTGGGTTTGGTTCCTTTGGAACAAGTACTACATGCAAGACGCCCCACATGCTCAACCACCTTGGGCTTCTTTTTGATGGCGTGACATTTTCTCCCTCAAGTATGTCTATTGGGTGTCACCACCTGTGTTGTTGGTATTGGGGATACGATTCTCCTATAGAAAGATGTGTGGTGTGTTCAAACTCTTGTTCAAGATTTCAGTTGTTCGGCTATTTTCTTTTGCTACCCATGCCGATACTTTAGTGCAAATTTTTTGCGGGAAACCTTGAGCCGGCAGCCCATTTCATGCTACCTCTAACTTCCAAAGCCAGTGCAGAGCTCATTCTCTTGTCAGAGTGACTTTTGAATACTCAGGTGGACCCTTTAGCCACTGATACTTGGATATCTGTCTAGGGATATATGAGATACCTTCCTAGTAAATTTATAGCTTTCATTTTTGGCATGTTTTCACCCTTCCTACCTTCAAGCCATTTGCAGAACCAAGTCTACTATGAAGGATCCTGGCCCCCGCGTCGTCCTCCCCAGGGCGACTCGGGCGGCGGCGCATCTCGCCACCACAGCGGCCGCCCCCCCCCCCCTGCTTCCCCCCTCCTCGCCGCCGCCCGTTAGCCTCCGCCGGGCAAAGCCCCGCGCGGATCCGGCGGCGGCGGGGCTCTGGCGCGCCGGAGCGGCCCGGCTGCGAGCGGGGACTCGTGCGGCAGCAGCGGCGCGGCGCTCCTCCGCGCGCGCCGTTCGTGCTCCGTGGCGGTGGGAGGGCGGCGGTGCTTGCGGCGGGGGGTGGGCGTCCTGTGCTCCGGCCATCTTTGGCCCGCGCGATGCGCTTTGCCTCCCAATCTGGCGGGTTGGGCCGCTGCCTGCGGTGCCTCACGGCGTTCGTGGCGGCTGGTCGTTCCCCCGGCCGTGAGGGCGGCGTGGGGCTGCGGCGGAGCCATCTGCCTCGGCTTGGACGGCCGCGGCGGGCCTGGGCGTCTGCTGTCTTCTGCGACGGATCTGCCGATTCCTGCTCTCTCCGGTGAGCTGGACCTCGGGATGGGTGGGGTGAGTGCGCTGGGCTTCTACGCACGAGGTGTGCGGCGGACTCGGCGTGATGCAGGTGCAGCTCTCGCTGCCTCTTAGATCGAGCTCTGCTCGCTCTCCCGATCTGGAGGCTTCGCATGGTGCGGCGGCCTCTGTTCCGTGGTCAGGCTGCGAGTGCTCTTGCTGGTGTGTTGGTTTGGCTAGCAGGCTGCAGGTTGGGGGTCGTGACACTGCCGGCGTAAAGCCGGGCTCCGGTTTCGGTTGGAGCCAACGACGGCGGTGCCTGTGGGCGCCGTATCCTTGTTGAAGGCGTTGTGCTGCTGGTGTTCGTCTTCCCTCCTAAATTGCTCCGGAGGAAACTTTGGATCTTGGGTCTCCCGGATCGGGCGATGGTGGCGCTCAACGTCACACTCTCACTTGGGGCTTCGTCTTTGAGCTTGCCTTGGCTAGGGTGACCAGTGGCTTGAGGTGGTCCCGTTGGCGGTCCGTGTGGGCGTTAGCAGTGGAGAGGTGGTGCTCTGTCTTCGTGATCTTGGCTCGGCCATGCCTTTGGCCGCGTTGAGGTGTTTGTGTTGGCGGTTGGATGCTGGTGGTGCGGCCGGGTTGGGGTCGACGGTGGTTTGAGCTCTTCTTCGGGGGTGTTCTTCTCGTGTTCTTGCTCCTGCACTCCTGAGTGTGTTCTCTGCTAGGTGATGCCAAGCGACAGCGGCGGTGGCGCACAGGTGCCGTGGCGCTGTCTCGGCCTCGCGTGACCTTTCGAATGTGCCCCACGGCACAGGTGGTGTCGCGGCGTTGTGCAGTCTCGGATGCGCGGAGCCTTTCGATTGCGTCGACGGTGCAGTGTCATGGTCTTGTTTGCTTGGCGATGCTGACTTCGCCTATGGCACATAGGCGCCGTGGCGTCGTCTCGGCCTCGCGTGACCTTTCGAATGCACCCCCGGCACAGGTGGTGTTGTGGCGTTGTGCACTCTCGGATGCGTGAAGCCTTTCGATTGCGTCGATGGTGCAGTGTCTTGGCTTGGTCGGCTGGCCAATGCCGTTCGATCACATTGGTGGTGCTTTGTGTTGTGCTGGGATGTGTCTTCCCTCTTTGTTCTCCCCTGTTTGTATGTTTGGAGTATTCTGTTTTTGCTTTATCTCTTCTTCCGTGTCCCCCTGTAATTCTGGTTCATTTGAACCCATCTTGCAAAAAGGCTGCAAAGCCTTATAGGCAAATGAATATAATTCAGGTGGTGGAGGAGCTCCCCCTCCTCCCCCGGTGAAAATTCAAAAAAAAAAAAGTCTACTATGAAGCACACAGTCTTTGCGTGGCTTCTTTTCTGGACCACCCCGATACCAGAAATATGCTTCGATATAAACGCTACAACATTGTCATTGATTTCTCTTGCCTTCTTTACAACGCTGTTGAAGAGGTTCCCCCCATAGCTAATACGATTGATTTTTTTTAGAGCTATATGAAGTCTATTGGTGATGCTAGGAAGTATAGCATCGAGGAAATAGTTAATCGTAAAATGCCGGCTATTGGCCTGAAGTGGGAGTTACACCTGTTCCTAGGCTTTGGCCACCTCCTGCTACTGACTACATTGCTTTGTTAGTAGTTAGATCCTACTTAGTGGAGTCTGGACGCGGTGTATTGAAATATATTGCCCGCCTTCCTCTATTAGTTCAGACTTTTGGATGAGTTGATTGGAGCATGAATTCAATATGGTATTCAAGCCAAGAGGTCTTAAGTTCAAGACCCTGCCAACGCAGTATTAAATATAACGATTATGTGGCCTACATCGATCCCACGTCTAAGGACTAAAATAGCCTAGACGTGAGGGGGACTTTTGGATGAGTTAGTTGGAGTATGAATTCAATATGGCGGTAGGGGTGATTCTCTGGCAACTTGATGGATCGGTTATTTTCGCAGCATATAGGTTTATTTTCAAACGATGCACTGGAAGTGGAGGTACATGCAATCATGCAAGGGATGGCTCTTGATATACGACACTCAAATCTTCCAAGTCATCGTCCAATCTGACTCCAGTGTGGCATTGTTCTATCTAACAGGAGATGGATTAGATCGTTCTGCCTATGAACATATCGTTCCCGAAATTAAGGCGTCGATGACAGACATGGAGTTTATTCCCCAAAAATTGAATATGGATCAGAATAGAGTTGCCGACCGCTTGATAAATTATAGTCGTATAGAGTGTACGACGACTGTGTGGGTGCACCTAGGACGACCATATATCAAGGATCTTTTTGCCTCTCGATAACTCTATCAATATGAAATAAAACTCATTTTTCCCCGCAAAAAGAAACACCGAAGAAGAGGAGAACCATGACCATTTGTTTTTCCACTTCTTGTTTAGTGCTTTTTGTTGGAACTAATTAAACTTGAGCTGCCTCCCAGCCCTTGACCTTTATGACATGATTATTTTTGCTGTCTCTATGTGGAATGGCCATCTCTTCAATGAACTAGTGATTCCTGGGGCTCGGAATATTTGGAAAATCAGGAATTAGGCTTACTTTGATGTAATTCCATTGGACCTCCCCTCCTGGCTCCCCCTACTGCGCACTGGTCACCTACATTTGAGCTACAAGGCCAGACCAGAGAGACTTTCTTTCTGCTTTTACAGCAAACTTGCATCTTTAATTTGTGTTGTCATTTGCTTTGTCTACTTTGTTATCGGAAGAACATAGTACTTAGCGACAAAGCGGTTAAACCCATCGTGCAGCTAGCTAGACAGCTCTTCGACTGATTAGCTACAAGTGGCTAAGCATCCAGTCCAGTCCCAAGTCAGCAGCACCACATCACGGCGGGCAGTGATTAGCCCTTGACAGTTTGTTCGATTTTCCATATACAACGTGACCCACTCCGAACATAATGAATAGTGTAATTGTGAAATCGAATCAACAAATGGTCCCATGGTCTAGTGGTTAGGACATTGGACTCTGAATCCAGTAACCCGAGTTCAAGTCTCGGTGGGACCTCTTTTTCGTATCATTTTTTCTGTGCTTGAAAAAGATGCCATTCCCTATTCTTTTGAAGGAAAAAGCTTGCTAATTAATAATATATTCATTGTCAATTACTACCTCTGTACCCAAATATAAGACCTTTTTCCCCCTTCCTTTTTTCTGTGCTTGAAAAAAGATGCCATTCCTATTCTTTTCAAGGAAAAAGCTTACTGATTAATAATATATTCCAAATCCTTAAAAGTGCACGCGCATTATTTCGATAGAACGAGCGGCCGGCTCCTAGCCGCACGATCTCGCTAGTGTTGTCGCGAGTACCACTTGCAGGTGCTACCTGGTCGGGGGAGAGACTTGCCACGCGACACACCCTTATCCTCTCGTCCCTTTTCTCGACCAATTTCTCCACCGCAGCGCCCCCGCCGCTTCTCCCGTGCCGCGCCTCTCTTCCCCTTCCTCCCCATGGCGCCGCCCTACTCTTCCCCTTCCTCCCCATGGCGCTGCCCTACCCTTCCCCTTCCTCCCCATGGCGCTGCCCTACCCTTCCCCTTCCTCCCCATGGCGCCACCTCTCTCCTGCCCTTCTTCATATGGCGTCGCCCTTCTCCTCCACTTCCTCCCCATAGTCGATGTTGCTGATGTGGATGGTGGGGCCAAGGACGATGGACTGGCTGGTGTCCAGGGCGGCATGTGCGGTGTGGCCAAGAACGACGGCCAGCACACCACGGCATCCTCCCCAATCGTCACGCTGCTCCCTCCCCTACCAGATCCAATCTCGGGTCAACGCCATCATACGAGGTCTGCTTCTACTTACTAGTACAGTAGTACTTGGCTACTTGCAATTCAGATTGGGCTCTCGTGATAGAAGGATATGCATGTGTTGCCTGTTGCTTGGACCTTGGAGTTGTTTTCCCTTGGATGCTTAATTAGCACAGTGCTGATACATGGAGTAATCAATCCAGCTGGCTGATTGATTTGGTAGTGTTTCTCTTACTCCAACATTGATTTGAACATTCATTGGGTTACATCATAACAAATAAGAAACTAATGAACTGAAAATGTTCTTAGATGAACAGATCCAAGGTTGTTTTGGTAGTGATGTAAGGATATAAAAACAAGTGAAGTTCTCAAGATTTTTTGTCATTGTTTGTATGATTTACGATCCAACTTTTCAAACTCACGGATCTGTAGTTGATGGAAGTTGATCCATCTATTTCTCGCTTAGACTACATTTGTCGTTATGGTAGCTCTCATAGGAGGTAGAGATCGATCCAGTTCGATGCCTCTTTTTTGTATTGAGTGATATGCAATGCTAAATTTGGCATGGTTAGTTGCACAGAGAGGTATTACAAGTTTCACCAGAGGTAGAATAGTTTGCACACTTAATTATATATAGTTGCACAGAGAGACTTCACAAGTTTCACAGGAAGGTAGTCGGCCAATTTTTGGTGCTATATGGTGCAACTCTACTACTAAATGATGCAACTTTAGTAATGCATTATATATGCAAGTTTTTAGTTGTATATCTCACATGGTAATGGGTAGTTAAAGGTGGTGGCAACTGCACAACTACGTTTCGGCATCTTGCTCAATAGGAGCTACGGTGATTAGGATTATGGTGGGTTTTTACGACGATTAGGATTTTAATGGTGGGTTTGAGTAGGATTTTCACGGTGAACTGTTCTAATTTTGTCACTATTGATATGGATCAGGATCCTATTTTGATCCATCTATTCTTGCCTACACTGCAATTGTCTCGTTAAACATAATACTCTTTGTAGAGCTTCATTGCATTATGTACCTCTCTTTTTCTCGTAAGTGCATCCGTGTGGTTTCTCTGTTTTCTTGTAAGTTGGATGCATACAAGTAACCAATTGGCTAGTTTGTTGTAATAGTTGCACAGGAACGCAAACGTAGTTGGATGACACATATACAATCTCAGTTGGCTAGCCAACTATTGAAGTTGCACAATGAGGCCTAACCAGTTGCACAATCGATGGTATTCAGATGGATACACTATGTAAATCATGTTCATGCAGTGTGTGTGTGGTGTTTTTGATTGCACACTCATGTGTGCCCTGTTGTCAAGGGTATGCGTTTGTACAGGAGTTTGCAAATCAGAACAGTACATATCCTAGTTGGCTTAGCCACACTTACGCAGTTGCACAGGTAAGGGATATCTAGTTGCACGGTTGACGGCTAGTTTAGTTTTGGCTCCAGTGTCTAAATCATGTTAGTGTATGCTGATTTTTTTAGTGCACACTCATGTGTGCCTAGTTGGCCATACAGTGCATCAAGTTGCACACATTCTTTTTTTGTTTTATAGGTGTGCTTTGAAAAGTTATCTTGAGTTGCTTACCTCATGGCATTTTTTATATAAAAATTGTTTTTCCTCATTTTTCTTCTATGCATTGGGTTGCTTTGACTAATTTTTTTGTTTGATTTTTTCACAGACCAAAAATGGTTGTAGAAGGAGATGCAGCTCCTACAAGGAGAGGTATCCTCAACTTCTATAGATGCATCCTGAACTTTTAGTTGCACAACAATCAATTAGGACTGGGTATCCTCAACTTTTTAAATAGTTGCACAACAGTATCATACGAGTTGGCATCCTCAACTTTCATAGTTGCACTAGAACCATTTGGGAGTCGGCGGCCTTGAGTTTTCAAATAGTCCCACAACAATATTACATGAGTTGGCATCCTCAACTATTTTAGTTGCACAAGAACCAATCAGGAGTTGGCATTCCCAACTTTTTTTATAGTCCCACGACAATGTCACATGAGTTGGCATCCTCAACTATTTTAGTTGCACAAGAACAATTAAGGAGAATTCCCAACTTTTTTTTAATAATTGCACAACAATGTCACATGAGTTGGCATTCAACTCCTTTAGTTGCACAAGAACCATTCATTAGGTGGCATCCTCATGTGTTTACATGCATCTAATTTTCTAGTTTTGGCTTCTTTTTTGCATCATGTGCAGGTTAGGGGGTGGGGGAGCTGCTGTAAATTTTTGCCCATAATTCTCAGCTGCAAAGTCACATATACTATTGTGTGGAAAGATCAAAGGAAGAAAACACATGCAGAATAGATTTTTGTCTAGTTCGTAGTTATGCTTCACAGTACCTACAACATACTTTTCTCTTTATTTTTTTCCTTTTTTTGCTACATGGACATCAGTTCTTCTGCATTATGTGTGATATAAGACTATCTATGTGCTCTCTCCTATATAATTGCACAGTTTCTGCATTTTGTTGCACACAATGCTTCAAATGCTAGCTTGTCCCATGATGTAGTTGCAAAAAAATCAGTTAAAATTGCACAGGTACAAGAGCTCCCCTTTTTTATCTCTGTTTATGCTCTCTTCAACAATGGAGAAGCTATTTTTGTAAAGAGAAATTTGGTGAGGGGGAAGTCAAGGAGGGGGTCTAAACAGGAGGAGAAAATGATGACCTCTTCTTTCACCCTTGCTGGTGCTACCCGGTACATTCTGATCTGTCCTTACTCTTTCCCCTTTTTTTCATGGCAAATTGTTCCAGATCTGTTGTTAGTTCACTTTGATTCATCTACCATAGTAGCTTTGGTGATGGAGATCTAGACCAAGGAAACCATTTGTTTTCTAGGAAAGAAGAAGGTGGGAGCAGGTAAGGGCGTGGGGAAGAAAACGTTGGTGGCCAGTGGACATAAGAGCTTCGGGAGAGGAGGGAAGGGCACATGATTGCCTGGGTACCGCGTTGGGCGCGTGATTTGTTGGCTTGGCGCGCATGTGTTGCTACCGGGGGAGAGATTTCCTTTTATGGGACCGGGGGGACCGATTCTTTCCTTTCCTGGCGGCCGCTCGGGAGTGCTAGCGGGCCAACGGCCGTCCGCTAGACACGTCCATAATATATTCATTGTCAATTACTACCTCTGTACCCAAATATAAGATGTCTCTGTAGGATAAACTAGACTAGAAAAACATCTTATATTTTAATACGGAGGGAAATTTCATTCTCGTTATTATTTTGAATCTTCTTTGTAGAGTATGTATTTTTTGCAAGTTTCTGTACAGAATTAGGAGATTTCCTATTTCTTGTTTTATGAGAATAACTTTACGGATTTGCTATTTTGTAGTCGAGTGTTTTCCAATTCGTTGTCATTCAAATCTATCTCCGTCCGTTCTCGCGCAAAGATTCGCGCTGGGTCCTGTGGTTTTCGGGTTCGTTTTCTTTGTCGGGCGCGCTTTTGTTTCTGCCTCAGCCCGTTCACCACTGCCCCGACCCAGTACTGTTTGGTTTTTGTCCTTTTTGAATTTTGGGTGCCTTTTCCCCTTTTCATTTGGGCGCCTTTGTTTCGATAAGGCTGAGAGGAGAGAGCTCGAGGAGGCGATTCCTTCTATTCATGTTGATTTCGAGATATCCCACCGGTAGATCTTGCATTCTCCCCCCTTTCTCTTCGATCCTTGGTTGCCACGGTTTGTCGTTCTTGTCTTTCTCCCTCCCCCGTGGGATTTGGCTTGTGTTGTGCCAGTGTAGCTGTAGCTTCCAGATTTAGGTGAGTTGTTGTCGTGTTGTTGTAGGTTTTATTGTTCTTTGTAGTCCGCCATGATTTCTTCTATTAGTTCTAGGCCTTTGGGTATAGGCGCTGGTAGGTGGTTGTTCAAGGTCATCTGATGGTTTTGGTCGTCTCACCCTTCCCTCGTTGAAGTTCTCCCCAGTCCAGTGCTTGATTTGTTTCCTTCGCTGTAGATGTATAAGTAGGTGAGGCTGTAGTTGTAGCGGTGAATATCCCTCGTGTTTTTGTTGCAGATGGTAGTTGTAGGTGCATGGATATAGCAGTGGATTCGAGTCCCCTGTTGATTTCTTTTCTGCTAGGCTGGTGGCTGGATGTCTGTTCCGCCTGCTTTTTTGTTGTTAGATGTAGTTTGATTCTGATGGCTCATGCGATGTAGATGTAGATGCTATTGGTGTATCCTTCGTCTAAATTTGTTTGCCCTTCTATGTAGATGTAGCCGCTTTTTGATTTAGTTACCTGCTCAACTATGGTTTCTGATGTGTTCAGTTTCCTGCTTAGTAGTAAGTGGTCTCTGTATTGGTTCATGTTGCTGTTGTAGTTCTTGAATTTGTTCAGTTACCCGCTGGTAGTTTAGATGCAGGTGTTTAGTTTCCCTAGTTTAGGGTTTTCTCAGTGTATCAGATTCAATGAGTCAGCTCTGCTTTATTCCTGTGTCTATATGGTTTTCTGGTGCATTTCACTGGGTGTATTTCACTATAATCCACATGTGTTTTTTAGCCCTGTATTGGTTCAGTAGGTGTTTCCCTTATTTTGTCAGTGTTAGATCATCCTACTGAATTTGTGTCTACTAGCCCTGTAGTGCTGATGTATTTTAGTGTAAGCTCAGAAACTTTTGATGTATTTTCAGTGTAATATACCCCGGAATTATATGTATTTTATCCCATATTTTGAGTGTATTTTTCAGTGTAATATACCCTAGAATTATAGTGTAATTTAGCCCATATTTTCAGTGTAATACCCATGATTATTTTTTGTATTTACAGTGTATTAGAGTGTAATTTACACTGTAATCATAGTGTAATTTGTCCCATAATTACAGTGTAATTCTCATGCTACTTATATGTAACTACAGTATAATCTTCCCATAATTATAGTGTAAGTTTCCCCATAATTTTTAGTGTAGCCCTGATGCTTCTTATATGTAATTACAGTATAAAATTCCTCCTAATTACAGTGTAAATTCTCCTATAATTACAGTGTAACCGTCATCCTTTCCATAATTTCTGTTTTTTTATTTTAATTTCAGGCTCATTCTTGTTATATATTCTTTGTATTGTTGTGCTGCAGTTATTGTGATTATGATCTATATTTGAGTCGTCCACTGCTGTATTTGCGGTGCAGTATTTGTATTTTCGTTGTAGTTGTAAGGAGGTAGCTGGTTGTTGTGTATCAGTTTTTTTCTTTTAATAGTGGTATTTAATTGTTTGAATTACATTGTAATACCAAATATTTACTCTACAATGGGATTTGCAGTGTAATATACCCTAGATTTACGCTGTAATATACCCCGAAACACTACAATTTGCCCGGTTTAATGTGTAATTTGCCTCAGAGTTTCATATATTTACACTTGTTTTTACACTGTATTTTGAGTGATACTCGCACTGTACTCTGTAAGTTACACTGTAATTTGTCCAGATTTACGCTGTAATACCCCTAGATTTACTTTTGTAACTTACCTCTGAATTCCCCACTGTAATCCATGTGCTACTTTCACTGCAATATACCCTATATTGACACTATACTATGTTCTGTTTTGGCAGTGTAATTCATGTGCCTTTTCTATGTAATTTGCCTAGATTGTTGTGCAATTTGCCTTAGAGTTTGACTGTATTTAGTTTGGTTTTGAGTGATACTTGCACTGTACGCTGTAAGTTACACTGTACGACTCCGGGCGCGAGTGAGGGGCGGCCGGACGGCCACAAATTGGCAAAGAAGGGGAAAAACGCCGACGCGGCAACCGTGCGAGTGCAGGAGTCCATCGAGCATTGCCTCGCCGACGCCCAGACCCGGGCCGTCCTACGTGAAGAGAAGACCGAGGCGCAGTGGTCGTCGCTGATGAAGAACAGCACCATCAAGCTCGACCTGCTCCGGACGAACGTCGCCGCGAAGAAGAGGAACACCGACATGGCTTTTCTGATGGGCGGGGCGGACATGCTCCAGAGCGACGACGAGGAGCTCAGGGCGTGGTACATGGCGGAGCGCGGCCTCATCCTGAATCAAATGCGGACGGCAACGCTGACGACGCCGACGACTCAAGCTCCCGCGCCCACGACCACACGGACGCCAAGCCCGAACAACGCCTCTACGTCGCCGCCCAGCAGTGCTGAAGCCGCGCCGACACAGCCCAGCACCGAAGCAGCTCCGACACCGCCGAGCCCGAGCACGCCGACTCCGCCAACGCCTGGAGCCGACCCCGCCAAGTGAATCATGCACGCGAACTTGCGGCGTGCGACGCTCTGTTTTTTGTAACGCCAGACTACGTCCGATCGCCGGATTTGTGGCGTCTTTTGAAGGCGGGAACGACCAAGTTTTAAATTCCTGCATCCTGGGGCCGGCGCTTGGGGGCGTGACTGGGAGTTAGGTCGCCCCCAGAGGCCGAACTAGCGCCAGGACGTCCCCAGACCACTCTATTTAGGCGCCCTGGAGGGCCGAACGGCTGGAGATGCCCTAACAAGCTAGTGCGAGTGTGCACTTGTTGCTCATGAGAGGAGGGAGCACGTCGCATGTGCCGTTAAGAGGATCGCAGACGGCCAGCTGTATGGGGATGGGCCCGGCGGAGATCCAACCGTTGAGGCTCACGAGGAGGAGGCCACGAGTTCGCGCCACTGCTTGCAGGTCGTGGCGCAACGAAAGAGGGAAGCGGCGTCCTCCACGCGCACAAGGATCTCCCGGGCGGCGTCCTTCGGGAGCGCCGTTTCGTCCATCCTCACGTCACGCACGGTGTAGGACACGGTTTTTTTTTTGAGGGAGATGCCATCATGGCGGTTTATATTTCATGAGCAAAAAAGGCTACATCTTCTGACAAAATGTCTAACAAAAAACCCGGAGGCTCGGACTGCCATACAATGGTTCGCGAGTCCTCCGACATAGTAGCCAACATATCAGCCGCCATATTGGCTTCCCTAGGGCCGTGTTGAAAACTAACTGAAGCAAAATTACGACAAATAAAAGCGCACTCCTCATAAATAGCTGCTGCCGGTCCAAGCGAGTTGCCTCCAGATTGCATCACTTGGATCACTTCCATACAATCGGCCTCAATCACCAGTTTGTTGCAGCCCATGTCGTTTGCCAGAATGAGGCCGTCTCGGAGCCCTCGGGCTTCCGCCGTCGCCGCGTCCTCAACGAACCGAATGTCGCTACATGATGCTGCAATGAAGGATCCAGAAGCATCACGTAAGATTGCACCTGAACCCCCTGAACCAGTGTCCTTAGAAAAGGAGGCATCTACGTTGAGTTTTACAAATCCCTCACTTGGCTTGGTCCATCCATGTCTCACAATCTGGACTGGACCCTTTTTCTTTGCTCTTGAGAAGTTCTTGGACAGCGTCGAAATCGCTTGTGCTGATCGTGTAGGATCCTGTAGCTGTTCACCATGCGTAAACTTCCTCCGCTCCCACCACAGGTACCAAACTGTCGTTGCGATTAACTCTTTACAGTTAACACTCGGAAGCAGCGGTGCCGGTACATTAGGAGTTAGAAGTAGGTCAGCCAACACTGCCGCACCTTCCCTTTCGAGGGAGCAAAGCTCGTTGATCTTGTTTGCCATGCCCGGTGCACACCAGACAACTTGAACACGTTGACACTTGAAGAAGGCATGGCTGATACTCTCACAATCCAGACCGCAAATAGGGCACTGTGAGTTAGTAATCATATGCCGATTAGCCATAATGCCCCGACAGGGTATTGCACCATATAGTGCCCTCCAATAGTGAATTTTCACTTTGGCTGGGACTCGCAATTTCCAAAGAATTCTCCATATAGGACTAGTACTTGCGGAGATCATAGAATTGGTTCTCCTCAACTTTCGTCCATGCTGGTGATCCCACTCCATATAATAGGCGGTCTTAACCGTGAATATCCCTGTCCGGTTATAATTCCATGAAACGAAATCCTCCATCATACCCAAGGCAAGGGGTATGTTCAGAATTCTTTGAGCATCAACGGGCCAGAATATATCTCTGATTAGTTGTTCGTCCCATTCTCTACTCTCCAAGTTAATAAGCTCAGAAACATTGGTGATGATTATATTACCTCTCCTTGTCATAACTCTTCTGTTTGGGCTGCTAGGAACCCACGGGTCATCCCATATGCTGATTTGGGTGCCGTCTCCCACCCTCAAAATGTACCCTTTTTTGAAAGTTTGGATACCACTCCATAAGCTCTGCCAAGTGTATGAACTCCCTTTTTTGAGGCTGCAATTTAGGATGTCCCCATCTGGAAAGTACTTAGCTCTGAGTACTCTAGCACATAGTGATTCCGGTTCAGCTATTAGTCTCCAGCATTGTTTGGCCAACAGTGCCAAGTTAAAACAGTGTAGATCTCTGAACCCCATGCCACCATTTCTCTTCGGGACACACATCTTCCACCACGCAAACCAATGCATATGCTTCTTCTCATCCTCATCTCCCCACCAGTATTGGGACATAGTAGTAGTTATCCCATTGCACACTTGTTTGGGAAGCTTGAAGACTGACATTGCATATGACGGTATAGCCTGCACGACGGCTTTCAATAGGATTTCCTTTCCCCCAAAAGAAAGTAGTTTTTCCTTCCATCCTCTAATCCGGCTAAGAACTCTATCCACAAGGTGTTGAAAACAATCTGTTCTATCCACCCCCACAATTGGGGGTAAACCCAAATATTTATCTGTTATTGCCTCCACCATAATATTCAGGATCGTGCAAACTTCGGCCCTAGTCTCCACTGGTGTGCAAGGGCTGAAGAAGATACTAGATTTTGCTTCACTTACCAGCTGGCCGGAAGCTGCACAATAATCATCAAGTGTGCGGCGGAGACTCGCTGCATTGGTGGCGTCCGCCCTCATGAGGACGAGTGAGTCATCAGCGAACAAAAGGTGGGACACTGCCGGCGCATCCCTGCACACCTTAACCCCCAACAAATTTCCATTCTCCTCCTCGTGCATCAGTAGGCTTGAAAGACCCTCAGCACATAGTAAAAACAAATAGGGTGATAGCGGATCTCCTTGTCGGAGCCCCCTAGTAGGCACAAAATAATCTGAAAGGGAATTATTCACTCGCACCTGGTATTTAACAGACCGCACACACTCCATAATAAGTGTCACCCAAGCCACAGAAAAACCCAAGCGGAGGAGTACCTTCTCTAGGAACACCCACTCGACCCTATCGTATGCTTTGTGCATGTCAAGTTTGACCGCACAAACTCCATATTTTCCTTTTATCTTCTTTTTGATTGCATGATAAGATTCAAAAGCCACCAAGAAGTTGTCCGTGATCAACCGTCCCGGGACAAAAGCACTTTGGTTTGGAGAAATTATTTCTGACATGAGAAACTTGAGCCTGTTGGCCAAAAGCTTAGAGATTACCTTGTAAACAACATTACATAAGCTGATAGGCCTGAATTCTGTGATCACCTCAGGGCTCACCACCTTCGGGATCAGTACGATGGTAGTATTATTCCAGCCCTCTGGGATTTTCCTCGTGTTCACTGCCAACAAAACTTCGTCAGTTAAATCTTCTTCAATAATGTGCCAAAACCTCTTATAAAATACCGCGTGCAACCCGTCCGGGCCAGGCGCCTTAAGATCACCGATGCTATACATTGCTTTTTTCACTTCCTCACACGTATATGGTTTATTAAGGTCTTCATTCATTGCATCTGAAACCCTCGGTTGCACTTTATTTATCACCTCTTGGTCGGGCTCCAGGACACCCGAAGTGAACAAAGAGAAAAAATAAGACGTCGCATGCATCTTAATTTGGTTCTGGTCCTCTATCCAATTTCCCGCATCATCCTTCAAACGTTTAATGAAATCCTTCAAACGTTATCAGGACACGGTTGAGAGCGAGGCGAGGGACTCCGCGCTGATTGGCTTCTGAACTTCTAATTGAGCCGTGCGTGCCTATGTGCCGTTTCGTTACTTGGACTCATGTTCCAACCTGTAACTTGCTTTTTATACTCCCTCCATTTCTTTATAAGGTGTATTTGTTGTTGTCCCGATAATGCCCACACGTGTGGGTGCTAAGAGACCTGGTCACACGTTTCGTGTGGTATCTAAGAGAACCGGTCCACATATCTATGTGTGGACAAAACAAGTAATGCCCACATGCCTGGTCTTTTGTCTCGTGGTCCCTTCCACACGCCTACGTGTGGGCAAAATAAATAACGCTCAGACGCCCGTACGTCCGGCCTTCTACCTCACGGTCCCGCACGCCCCGCATGACAGTCACCACACGTTCCCGCAGTTGCCATGGTTGGGATCCTCGTTTAACTACAGTTGCCATGTTGCTAAACTACAGTTGCCATGGTTGCCCAACTGCAGTTGCCATCTTAGGTCAAGTGCCAGATGCCATTTTTGGACAACTTCAGTTGTTGCCATGTATGGTCTGGTCTACTATAGTTGCCATGATTTAAAAAATTTAGGAGTTGCCACCTACTAACACTAGGCAGTTGCCATGTAGCATTATAAAAAGACATGGCAAAATAACATGTTCGGGTAAAGAGAGAGTTGCAATCTGCTTACAAGCACACTAGGGCAGTTGCCATGTATCCTGCAAAACACATGGCAACTGACAGCTTTGGGTGTGGGAGAGGAGACATGCGTGTGAGCGACGGTGGTATTTTTAGAAGTTGCCACCCACTAACACTAAGCAGTTGCCATGTAGCACTACAAAAAGACATGGCAAAATAACATGTTCAGGTAAAGAGAGAGTTGCCATCTCTGCTTACAAGCACATTAGGGCAGTTGTCATGTACCCTGCAAAACACATGGCAACTAACAACTTTGGGTGTGGGAGAGGAGACAGGCGTGTGGCCGAACTGATAAACGCCACACACCAGCCCCTTTGCGTGCGTGAAAACTGGCGTGTGGGCGAACTGCTAAACGCTAACATATCAGTTCGTGCAAACATACATGTGGACGACCAGATGAATGCCCACACACCAGCCCAGTCCTATGTGGCATAAAAATCTGGCAGAACATGTCAAGATTCGTGCAAACATAAATGAACGTTGATCCATGCGTGTGGGCGAGATGCAAACGCCCACATGTGTGGACGTTAGTTTTTTTATTGTTTTTTGATAAAATTTCAGAATGTAAGATGCATTTCTTCTAATTCGTGATAATTCCCTTGTTAGACCTTTAGAAAAGAGAAAAGTGTCTCTCTTCTGATTGTTTGTATCTCTCCTTATAACAAAAGAAGAAAAATATCTCTGGACTAACTGTTTTACTTGCCGCTAACTAGCCAATTTGCCATGGATAATTTCATTCTAACATGTTTATAATTATGTGCCTTGGTTATTGCCGAAAATAATATACCTTACATAAAGGAACGAAGGGAGTAGTACTATATAGTATAGGAATAGGGTGTCCGTATGTGAATTTATAGAAGTGAGTGTATGAGCTTGTTTTATGTTCAAAGAAAAAAAAACATATGGTGCGCGCTGGTTGGGTTCTGATCGGGCCGGGCGTACGAACGTACGTGCCGAGTAGTATAAAAAACCGTAGCTTGCATGCATGCACACGTGTATTTTTTAACTTTTTTGCACACATATATGATTGCAGATCGTTGACGTTGATGGATCAAGTTTACATCAGCAGCAGGAGCGAAAGCGCCAGCAAGCAGGCGGCGAGGGCGAGCAGCGGCACTGCGGCGGGGGCGGGCGAGCCGGAGATGACGTCGCCGTCGTCGTCGGGCTCTTCGGCCTGGTCGTCGTTCTGCGTGCGCGAGGGCGCGAAGGGGGCGACGTAGATCTTGAGCTTCTGGCCCTCCTCGCAGTGCTTGCCGACGCCGCAGAAGTAGTAGCGCGGGCCGGCGGGCGGGATGAGCTCGATGATGGTGGGCCCGTTCTGGTACCGGTTGGTGATGTTGCGCATGCTGCACCCGTCGAACAGGTCCCGGCTCGGCACCTCCACGATGTTGTACACCCCGCTCCGGTACAGGAACACTGCGCGCATGCGATGCGACGGCCGGCGTCAAGGATCGATTGGCGCCCGCCGGAGCCGGAGAAGAAGGGGAAAATATATATAGGAATTGATGATAGCTAGACTCACTGAGCTTGTCGCCCACGCTGATGTTCCGGGTGCGGGCCCATTCCCCGTAGTAGGTCCGGTTGGGGGCCATCTGCCAGCCCTTGCCGGCGCCGACGATGTGGTAGATGCCCGCCGACGAGCCGGCGACGAGGGACGCCACCACGGCCGCGAGGAGCAGCAGGGAGAGGCAGCCTTTGCTCCTCTCCATTTATTCAACGAGATCGATCCGCCGGCCGGCTTGATCTTGGTTTCTCGATCGATGGACGACTCCTATAGATAATCGACTCGTTCGTACGTGCGTCCTCCTTCCTTTTTCCTCCCCTTGTACGTACGCGTGTGGAAGAGAAGAGTTTGGGATGGTGGTAGCTAGCCAGAGGAGATCTAGCGCCCCCATGTGCATGCATGCATGTGATCGATGGAGCAGGACTTGAGGGAGTCAATGGACGACCTTGCCTATTTTTTGCTCTTGGTTTGGTTCCTGCCTCTGGCTAGCTCTTCCCTAATATTGGCAAGTGTGTGATGGTCGCCGGTGAGTTTGTAGCCAATGTACGGATTATCCCTGATCGTAGTGCTTTTATAGATGTGCGGTCGTTTGGCTGGCCACACAATTAGCTCAACTGTAAACAACACGAATTTGTACGACCACTGGCTGCTTGTGCGTGCATGATCATCACTCGTGTGGCATGCTGGATCACGGAAAGTGGAGACGACAACACATGATGACTCTGATTTGATGGTGTTTCTCGAGTACCAGTCTTGAGCTTCGGGATGAAAATTCCATGTCTGACCCTAGTTGGTTACCTTGTTGAATGCTTTGCTTGAGATTTGCCCGGACTAAATATTCAGGGTGAAAGCACACAATCTGGTCTTCAGTGGTTGGTTGGATCCAACGGTGGCAGCATTTGCACCCCACTCCCTTCCTGAAGTCGTTGTTTTTTTAGAACATTTATCATAGCCCTTGTGTTGTCAAGAGATGATTGATGCCGATGGTGGTCGTTGTATTTCGTCAATCACTATCTTGATCCCTTGGGGGGGGGGGGGGGGGGTCTTTTTCTTCTGTCTAACCATAGCTCCAATCTTGTATGACTTTGCCCTTTGCCGGCGTGAGCCTATGTGTGTGTGTGTGAGTTGTATGCATCCTAATTATGTAGAGTCTAGGCATGTGCTTATTGTATTTGTATCCCCTTGATGATACGTTCTCTCCCTGGAAAGGTCACTTATCCCCAAAAAACCGAAGGCAACATCTGATATATAATCTAGCTACACCTTTTCAAAACATGAATTAAGCATGATCTGAGACAACTACTTCTTCTGTTCATAAATATAGGTCTTTTTAGAGATTCTAATATGGACTACATACTGACCAAAATGAGTGAATCTACATTCTAAAATATATATATCCATCCGTATGTAGGCTAAGATGGGCAGACTTGGTGATGGGAATACAAAAAAAATCATGTTATTTGTACTCGATTCTTCATATGTAACTGTATCGCTAGCATATGATCCGAAGAAGATAAAACCATCACTGATGATGATCTGAAGGTTGATGCACTATGGAACTCCTATAAGGATATGCTTGATACTTTTGAATTCTCATCTATGAGGTTCAACCTTTCTGCTTTTTGTGCCATCTCATGACCTTGGTGACCCTGAACTCCCATTCATTGAAAAAGGAAATTGAGGATCTTGTTGTGTGTGTATGCCATGTGAGAGAGCTCGAGACTGGCTATGTAGTGATTTCTATGATGGCAATATTAACATCCAGAGTATTAATACTGCTTTTATTGCTCTAATTACATATATCGACAATCCCCAGTTCATATCTTATTACATGACAATATCTCTGGTCAGTCTGCCTTTGAATTGCATAACAGTATATACCCATAGTTCATGCGAATCAATATGGGTTCATTAAATCCAAAACCATACAAGATTGTTTGCCATGGGCATTTGAAATGGACTTTGTGGCACCGAAGTGGATTACGTTGGTTTAAGTTGATGGCATTATCGTCACAATCTCATGCAACACAAGTGTTGATCAAGGACCTCAAAGGGTCCAAGTAGAGCTAGGAAGTGTGGCAGGTCCCAACATCTAGGTCACTAAGCCATGTATCTCCATCATGGAGGAAGTGTGCCATGTCCAAGTACCATTCAATTAGAGTTCTCATGAAAATGAATTGCGCCTTATCCTTGGCATTACAAATGCAATAATTAAATGGCCGAGGAGAGGGGCTTTGCAATCTTTTTTTGTTGGCTCGAATGTGGTATTGAACTATCTGGGAAAACAACCAAGTGAACCAACCATATCTTGCTCAAGTGCAGAAGCCAAGTATCAAGTATAAGGTAGCTGACAAAACCCAAGTTGAAGTGATTTAGTTTAATTACATAATGTGTGGTAGAACCTCGGAATATTTCAGTCAAAGACACTCATTTCCATTTTTATGGTGTGACAACGTTGGTGCAATTAATGTATTGCCAATGTCAATCCAAGATTTCCAAACCCATCAAACATACTGAAGAAGGTTTTCACTTTTCGGGTGAGCAGGAGGCAATGGGAATGATGGATTTCAGGTTTTCATCTCGACCAAAAGAGAGGTAGACACTTTTCATGGGAACTCAATAAGAAATTGCAATCTCCACCTTTTCTCTTTGATGAAGAACTTCTTTTTCTCGTTGTGATGCTCTGATAGAATGTCTGAACAAGACGAAGATAAAAGAAAGCTTACAATCTCATTTCCTCGGAAAAGAATCACAATCTCCCGAAAATCAACAGAGACCTCAAGAAATATGGAAACACACATCTACTAAGTATAGCTGATACGGTGAATCGAAATGATACTGTGGCCATATTTGAAATCATTCAAAAAAAAAACTCATTCTACTGTACACGGTCGCCTTGTATGTACGTGCATACACCAAACCGATGTACGTACATACATACGATCCAATTGCGCCGTGGCTTAGTATGAGCGTAAATACATGGATCCAAGCCCAGATCGAGGGCTATTGTACTTGTGCGGCAAAAATACATACTGGGTAAATACATAGTATACGCATGCCATACATGTTCCCTATAGTTTCTTCTTGGCGTCCACAAGCTTCGCGGGGTCCACCTCCATCGTCGACGCCTGCGCGAGCTCCTCCTGCGCCGTCGACGACGCCTGCGTGGGCTCCACCTGCTCCATCGACGACGGCTGAGCGGCCTCCGCCTGCGCCGTCGACGACGCCTGCGCGGCCTCGTCCTGCGCCGTCGACGACGCCTGCGCGGCCTCCGCCTGCGCCATGGACGACGCCAGCGCGGCCTCCCCCAGCGCCGTCGACGACGCCGGCGGCAGCGCCGCTGCGGCGGGCGCCTCGGTGGCGGTGGCGGTGGCGGTGGCGGTGGCGGGGGCGGCGGCGTCGCCGGAGACGTTGACGGCGACCTTCTGGCCCCCCTCGCAGTGCTCGCCGACGCCGCAGAAGTAGTAGCGCGGGCCGGGCGTGTCGAGCTTGATGATGGTGGGGCCGAGCTGGTACCGCATGGTGACGTTGTCCATGCTGCACGCGTCGAACAGCTCCTTGGTCGGCACCTGCACGATGTCGTACACCCCGCTCCGGTACAGGAACACTGCGTGCACCCACGCCGGCGGCCACGTCAAGAACGGCCGGCCGGCCAGCCGGCGGCGAGGAGAAGGGGAGCGAACAATGAACAAGGAGTACGTACTAGCTAGGTAGCAAACTTACTGAGCTTGTCGCCGACGTGGATGTCCCTGGTGCGGGCCCAGTCGGCGTAGTAGGTCTGGTTGGGGGCGATGCGCCACCCCTTGCCGGCGCCGACGATGTGGAATATGCCGGCGGACGGGCCGGCGAGGGAGGCCGCGAGGAGCGCGAGGAGCAGGAAGGAGAGGTGGGCCTTGCTCGCCATGGTTCTCGACGGTTCTTTCTTCCGATCCGATTAATTCAGCTTCTTCTTCTTCTTCCTCCTCCTCTGGTAGGTGGGTGAGGAAGAACCCTTTCCTTTCCCCTGCGTGGAGGAAAAGATTGCAATGGTGGTGGGGAGGTGGGGAAGACACCCTTGAATCTATCCATGGGGAGCTGCCTATTTTTGTTACTGGTTCCTGTCACTCTTCTCTAATATTGGCAAGTGTTTATGCATAGGCAGCTTTTGTAGCAACACGAAAAAATTGAGTGCACCCCGTGCTTGTGCTATGTTTGGATAGCCTGGCGGTTCCAAGGAGGCAGGTCCGGTTGGCCTGAAATTTACACATGTCCGTGCTGTTATTTGTCTCTTATTCCTGTGAAGGGTCTTCTTGTTGCTTTTATTTTCCTTTTAATAATACACTAAGTTGCTGCAGGATTTTTCTTTCAGAAGGCAACATATATAAAGGGTGTGGCTAGGTCTCAGTCGACTGAGATTTAACCAAGTCTTACTCAAGTGGCATAACATGCAAAACAGAAACAGAAAAACTGAAAATAAAATTATGCATGAATCTCAATGTAACATCTCACGGATATAGCATCGACTGGGACTTCGTCAAGTCTTAGTCGACTGAGACTTAGCAAGACTGATACTATATGAAAGCGACACATGGAACAAAACAGGATGGAGAATAGGGCAACGAATTGTAGTAAGTAACGCAATGTATTCAGTTGGAGAACAGGGTTCTTGTATGTCGTTTGTTCAGAGGGGTCGTGTGAGCAAGTCAGACGGGATGCCCTCTCTTGTAGACGTGTTGTAACGATTTTTATCCCAGTTTTGTCAAATTAACCGGTTAACTCTCTTACTCCCTTCACATAATATAAGTGCATTTTTGACACTCCAATACATGGGACGGAACGAGTAGCTTTTTAGTGAAAATCAGAGTCCTAAGAGGCGCAACTTCAAAACAAATGAAAGTACAGCTATCTGAAAATTACTCCAGACTTCCCCGCAAAAAAAAAAAATCCAGACTGAACCTCGTTTTTCTTCGTTTGCTCTTAGGATGTGTCTCGGTCCCACATCAACAAACGTATGGCCTTCTCAATCCGTACTAGTCCATTACCGACATCATTACTCAGCAGATCAAACTAGTGAACTTATCATATGATTACAAAGAAATTTGAACATATTTGGACTCAGATCCTACCAGGACAAAGTCAGAGAGCATATTGTTACAATGAGATAAGAGTATTATCAAAGAATCATGATATCTATGATAGAAATAGGGTTTTTGTTGGTCGCGCAAGACAGAAATATGTGAATTACATAACTATCAATGGCAGCCAACACTCATACATATACTATTGCATCGCCGAGTCCAAATCATTCATTTTTCTTCTGTTCGACACAGAATTTCTGGACTCGGCAGGCATTTTGTTATGTACAGTAATCATATATATATATTACTCTATTCAAATAAGGGGGCTACAAAAAAAATTGGCATACACAAACCCTCGTTGCATCACTCGCACACATCAGGATGCATGATAAACTCCTTCAGACAACAATGTCACCTTCTGCAGTTTTGCTCCGACCATCATACTAGACTGTTAGTCATTGCACATCAAAACTGCGTCGATTCCCGTGAGATGCGGATCAGATCGGGTAAACATAGCATGTAAGGCTCTAGCTCAAAAGTAAATACACGGCATTTGAAGCCCCTAAATCTGTACAGAAACCTAGCCCTAGGCCCTCGTTGAGATGCTGACTACTATGTCAAAGCGCCTTACAAAGTTTATCTTTCAGAGTAGCTGAGGCCTTTCACCCCCTCCAGTCGCCCACTTCATAGGGGGTTTCGAGCAAACATCAATAGTCAGAATTGTAGGTTGCTTCAACTGCGGAAGTGTGTTTTTCCACGGCTTTTGATGTCTCTGCCTTTGATATATCTTGGCACTTCGTTGTTGGCAAGGCAGAATGCTTGATGAAACATACGGTCGCCAAAGCAACATGGCAACCACAGCCAGTTAGATATTCTCATCCTGTAACTTGCTCAACAGATTGTTCAAACAAGCTCAAGGACTTTGATGCTCCCACTAGAGTTGGCGGCTACCACCATATTTGACCTTCCTCTCCAGCAAACGCTCGACACAAACTGCTGATTATCATCATTCGTCTCTTGTCCGGTTATTGGGTCAATGGAACCAAACTTATGGGAAGTTATTGGCATGGGAAAGCTTTTATAGTAAGAATATACCTGCAAACCAACAATGAGTTTTTCCACCAAAATGTCTATTAATAGCACACTTAAATTCACCCGCCAGATATATAAAGTTGTGACGTGAGTTTCAGATCTTGAATTGTTCGTGAATTAATGGTTCCTAAATAAATGCATGAGATTTTCCAAGTTAAATCATCAAGGTAGCATAACCTAACCTCGTCATCCTGAACAAAAAATATATGCCTAGGTGTTGCAGAGCAAGTGTAGTAGTCATCGCGAAAAAAAAGAGTAAGTGTAGTAGCATCAACACTACAGGGTTTGGTGGTTAACAAATTAGGTTGAGGAATGAGGCTAGAAATGTGTGGAGTTAGCAGGGCCGAGGGGAGGGTGAGATCTTTTTTTATGTTGGAACAACAAGGTACTCCCTCTGTAAAGAAATATAAGAGCATTTCGATAACTAAATATAAGAGCATTTAGATCACTATCGCTCTTATATTTCTTTACGGAGGGAGTACATGAGAACTGTCACAACAATGGAAAGTTACATTTTCCTCAGGGAATCAATTTGCATAACATTGGCTGCTCCAAAGAAGTGTTTCCATCCAAGAGAACTCAATATGCTTAACAGTGCCTTGATTAAACAAAGTGGAGTGCCAGCATGACAAGCCAAATATATGCATTCAATATAATACTCACTTCATTGTTTTCAGAACCGCACGTTATGTATCCATCGTGAACGGATAAGCCTACAAAATTCTGCATGGGAAAATGAGGTTGATTACACACCAATTCCAAAAATGGTTACCAAAAGGAAAAAAGCAAATAATTCAGTAAACCTTTTATACCTTCTCGTTGGTATGACCACTCAATGTCAGACTGCAAGCATTAGTAGATAATCCATTAGGATTAGTCCGGTTGAGATCCCATATCTTCAAGGTATTGTCAGTTGACGCAGATATAAGCGTTTCTGCATCCAAGAATCTTACATAGCTGACAGCTTTCCCATGTCCAGAAATGGTACACCAGGGGATCCTTGTATGCCTCAGATCATAACAGTATGTCTTGTAATCAGCTGAGCCAAAGGCTAACATACGAGAGGAGTACGGCGAGAACTGTACACAGCATACGTTGGCCACATTTCTGATTGTGTCCACGCTATTTTTCTGGTAACAGCAACAGGACATAACTTTAATTAGAGAAAATGGTATCAGGAACATGAAAATGTATTAACGGAATATGGAAAGTGTAAATCAAAAAGCAAGACCAAAGTTTATAACTGAAGGTGGTGACTGTTGCTTCTTAGCAATGGTCAAAAGAACAGAAGTTAATTGCACTTGCTCGAGTGTTCAAAGTTAGTTTGGCTGGTTCTTCTGAAAGGCAGGCCCATCAAGGGTTGTTAGGGGGAAACTGAACGAGTCTTAGATCGGGCACAGCTTAGCCCAACTTGCATTTATGAGCTTTTAGCCAGCCCAGCAAGGGATACAGGGCGGTGTCCCGCATAAGCCCGCAAAAGCAGGGAGTTAATTTGAACTGAACTAAATCGCCAAAAGAATGCTACAACTAACCTGCTCTATTTTGACTACAGAGGGGGGGGGGGGGGGGGGGGCTCTGCATCCCTAAACCCAGCCCAGTAAGGTCTGGACTACTACTATGGTGTTTCGGATAGGCACATAGGAACAATTTAAGAGCTTGATATTTCTTCATCTGCAGCCCTTCTTTATGTGGCATACATAACTCCAGATTGCTATAAGCATAGGGTAACATAGCAGAATGTTTGAAATACCAGACTCTAATTAAGACTATCCTGTTGAAATTGGAGTAGAACAAGTTATGAAGTTAAATAACATGCCTGGTTAATATTCCAAACTTTCACGCAACAATCGTCACTCCCACTTGCCAATCTAGTTGGATCCACCTCTGAGAAACTCACAGACCAAGCTCTTTTCCGATGCTCTGTAAACTGTGTGAACCCTTGGCCAGTGCTTGCATCCCATAGCTGCATTCCATGGTGAAAATTAGACCAATGGCAAAACGAAAGTAATAAGGTGTGGTGCATTTCCAGGTAAGCATAAAAGAAGGAATGAATCGCCACAGTACCGAAAGAAACAAATGAGCAATGACAACTGTGAGAAAAGATTAGCAGTTAGTGGAAAATATTTTGACAGGCACAAAGTGCTTTTTTATACCAGAACATGTACGCACTGTTGAATGTTGATGCAAAACCATACTCCTAAGGTTTTCAGGATGTGAATGCAGATACAACTTTAGTGTTGAAGTACTCCCTCCGGTCCTTTTTAGTTCGCATATAAGATTTGACTGAAGTCAAGACTCGTAAAGTTTGACCAACTTTATAAAAAAAGGTACCAACATTCACAATCTGAAATCAATATCAATAGATGTGTCATGACTTAAAGTTTCATATTGTATAACTTTAGCATGGCAGATGTTGATATTTTTTCATATAAATACGGTCAAACTTTATGAAGTTTGACTTCAGAGAATTCTAATATGCAGAGTAAAAAGGACCGGAGGGAGTATTAATAGATTGTCCATGCTTTCTAAACAGCTAAAGCTTTTCGGGTGAAACTCAACAAGGAAAAGATGCTTATCCTCAAACAGCAATTCACTTTACTGTTTCCAGGCGAAGCTCACTGATTCAACCTTAAGTATTTTGCTTCAATAACGGAATAGTTTGTGCTGTCCCTCCCAACTCATAATCATAATGCTAACAAAGAAACAAACCCAAACATAAAATTTGGGCACAGCAGACAACAAATTGCTTGTCCCACAACCGAAACTACTATCAGGATATGGTGCCCAAATCAATAGAACATTACATACCAATCAGTACTATGCTAGATCCAGAAGTAGGCAGTTGGTACTTAAATAATAATAATATCCAAATCCAAGATATGCATATAAAGCTCACTGAATCAGATAAATGAAGCCACTACAACAAAGGTAGGGAAAAGAACTGCAACGAATGAATGAAGTATGCCAACTTGATCATAGCATACAAGTTATACTGTTGTCTGCCGTGTGGTGAGTATCTTGGGAAACATATAATGGCACAGCACATCCATTAGATACGTACCTGAACAGTGCCATCATAGTCTGTTGATGCCAAGTAGTTCTTTATATAGTTGTTCCAACAGACACAACTAAGCTTGGACTTGCTAGGCATCTCTACTATAGGATAATGAATATCAACATGATCATTTAAAAGAGCATCAAATTCGAATATTTTGATTTTCTTTGAGACCCCAGCAGCAGCAAAATATTCTTCATCACGGTCAAAACTCAAAGAGCAGATCACATTTGGAGAGTTAAGTATATCAGCATTCTTCAAAATCCCTCGTACTTCAAACCTACTATGCCGGGCATATTTGCATAGACCATCAAAAAAGCATCCAAGGCGGTCTGTTGGCCCATTCATAGCATCGGCGTCACTGTGGTTAAAGTTTTCACGGACCCTTAAAGCATCATTATCGGAACGCTTAATTACATTAGTCTCAGATGTTTCAATGGTGGACCTCGTGGAGTAATATGCATTTTCAAGCTGCTGCAAATTCTTCATCACCCTCTCCTCGTATATGCCTGACCTGCCTGGTGGTGTTAGCAAACCTGACAACGATGCCCCTCTCAGGGCATTTGATGAAGTACCTGGCACATCATTAGAACTTGCTGGTACATCCATGTCCCCTAAACTGAACCCCATCCTCAACGAGTGTCTTCTCTCAGCCTCTACAATATCAGTCTGCAAGCTTGCAAGATCTGCTGATAACTTGGCAGCATGCATCTCCTTTTCTTCTTTCAGTTGAGACAGAAAATTCAGTAACAAACCAGACTCTGTGTCCTCCTCATTGATAGCAGCTGGCGCCTTATCTAACACCGACAAATCCTGACCCTCATTTATCAAGTCACATCCTAGAATGTCTCTAACAAAAAGAAAAAATGCTGTTAGGTATAAATTGACGTGGAACTATTTCCCCCAGTTTGCAGGTGGCAAAGACTTGTCATCTTACACATACAAAAGGAAGTACTGCTAAATTTTTGTGTGCGATCTACAGATAAAGGATTCCTGATATATCAGAACAACGCATCTACATGTAGTTGTTCCTTCATGAAAGCAATAACTTAACATTAACAAAACCCACAAATTCACTCTATAATTATATGAACAGATCTCTAGAAAGTAGAATTAGAGAAATAGTTGTCCTACAGGTACATATATGGGACCAGAAGCAAACAAAGGTAATGGACATGTCAGGGAATAATCAGTTCTCATTACACATTGAAATAACCATGTTCAGGGAGCTCTTCCTTTAACTCAAATGTAACTTCAATCATTCATCGGAATAGAACTAAATGAACTTCTGATTTTATCCAACTAATCAGTAAGGCAATGCCTTTTTGAGCTGAGGAGAGATTGAGTATGCCCACCTTGCTTTTGGTCGAGAAAAAGGATCCGGATGCAATAGCCAAAGGCAGAAGCCAGCCTCCTTGGGACTTTCTGAAAGAAAAATTGGAGGCAGGATCCGGTGGCGAAGATCTGACATTGCAGCACAATGCAGCTCCCATGTTTCACAGCAGCAAAAGAGCTGGTAAAAAAAATAAACTTGGTCAATACCTTAACCATCTGAAGATAGAATCTGTAGAATTACATGTAAACAAGAAAAGATACTGAACTCAAATGAGATTTCCAGTAAAAGGCAGATCCAGTTGTTTATGATGCATGTGTTAGCTCCTAGAGGAATATGCTGCAACACTGACTATATAAGGTGAGCAAGGCTAAAAAGGATAAGCGGGTAATACCAAAATACCATGTCAAACAACAAGATTATTCCATAATGTCAGACATAAATTGCACAACTCAATTAGATTATACTAATATAGTAACAGATGCTTTCAGCAATCAGACTGCTGTTGAACAACATAAAATATCAGGCTGGTCGGTTCTGTTTTCTATTAAGCAGGAAACACTATGATATACGAGTGTGAAAAGGTCGATATCTCATAAGTATGATTGCATAATAAGAACCACATGACTTTGATTGATATAGTAAACCATCCAAAATATGACTTCTTGAAGTGCAAACAAATAGTATTCTCGCAATCTCACTTCACTTCTATGAGCATTCAAAGTGCTTAAGACTTTAGAGAAACCTATTTCGGGACATGTCATGAAAGTAACTAACATACCTCAAATAAAAGAACCCCAAGGCTGTAGATGTTGGATGGGAATGTGCCTTTCGATTGATTGAGCTCTTCCGGGCTTCTGTACCAGCTATCTTCTAGCATCCTCAATTCAAGTACTGATTCTTGGTTGCCATAATTAGGAAAACGTTGGCCATAAGATGCATTACCGCCATAGTAAGGTTCGCCAAACTTAGAACGACCTCCGACGGTGCAACTAGAATTTCCCTGTCCTAAAGCACCTAGATCAGCACCTTCACTTTGGTTGCCCCCTTTGTGGTCAGTCCGGAAGGGATGTATCGGTCGCCTGACGGCAACAGAACCTTGTTCACCAACCTTCTGATACTTCAGGATTGAATGTCCATTGCCATTACACTCTTGGTGCAAAGTTTTCTGATCGAAGCATCGTTTTCTGTTAAAAACATCATCTGCGGCCATATCCGGTTTGGCTGGGGTTGATAAATCTTGTTTGCTGTAAGAACCGATATACCTTACTTGGTTTGGGGATGATATTATAAAATACGACGGTCGCAACTGCTGTAAGGTTACACCCTGTGCGTGGGATTTGTCTACATGATCAAGGATCTGCTTGAACAACTGCATTTTCTCAAACTTGCTCATCGCTTGGCGTGCGGGCTTAATTAGTTCCCTCAGGCTCGTTCCCTCATACTGAGATTCGGAAACATTTCCACCACTGCTGAAAAGTGTACCATCCAATCTGGCCACAGAATCGTGTGTTGAGCTAGGAATCTTAGGGATCTTATCCATAGGGGCTCTGGGTCTTGCATTAGCTTGAACTTGGATCTCCTCGCGTGAACCTTGGTAGGTAACCCTTTTACCCTTCAATACAGGCTTAAAGGGGGAACCCTGAACCCCAGATGAAGGTGTCAAAGTCTTACTCCTCATCTGGTCGATAATTCTATTTGAGAAGCTACTCACTTTCAGACCATTATCCCTTTCAGACCGCTGCTCATTTTGATTCGGCCGTGAAGACAGGATATGCTGCTCACTTTGATTCGGCCGTGAAGACAAGATATGCTGCTCGCTTTGATTCGGCCGTGAAGACAGGATATGCTGCTCGCTTTGATTCGGCCGTGAAGACAGGATATGCTGCTCGCTCTGATTCAGCCGTGAAGACTGGATATGCTGCTCACTTTGATTCGGCCGTGAAGACGGGATATGCAGCTCACTTTGATTCGGCCATGAAGACATGATATGCTGCTCACTTTGATTCGGCCGTGAAGACATGATATGCAGCTCACTTTGATTCTGCCGTGAAGACATGATATGCTGCTCACTTTGGTTCGGCCGTGAAGACATGATATGCTGCTCGCTTTGGTTCTGCCGTGAAGACAAGATATGCTGCTCGCTTTGGTTCGGCCGTGAAGAGGGGGGATGCTGCTCGCTCTGATTCGGCCGTGAAGACAGGACATGCTGCTCGCTCTGATTCGGCCGTGAAGACAGGACATGCTGCTCGCTCTGATTCGGCAGTGAAGACAGGACATGTTGCTCGTTCTGATTTGGCCGTGAAGACAGGTCATGCTGCTCGCTCTGATTCAGCCGTGAAGACAAGATAAGCTGCTCGCTCTGATTCAGCCGTGAAGACAAGATATGCTGCTCGCTCTGATTCAGCCGTGAAGACAAGATATGCTGCTCGCTCTGATTCAGCCGTGAAGACAAGATATGCTGCTGCTGCTGATTACCAAATGACATACTGAACTCCGTATTAACATTTTCGCCGCGGCCAAATGGCATTCCATTGCCAGAAGCATCAATGTGCTGAGACCCCATGCCGTTGCCAAGGCTGACGGCCAAATTTTCCCTGCTGACCAGATCAGCATTCCTCAAGTTTGCAATGTCACCACGGCTGACCGCCAAGGCTTCCCTGCTAGCGGCATCGGCGGTCCTCCAGGCCATGCGCGTGAAGTTACCCCAGAGGCCCCGCATAACGGCAGGCCTGTCCCCACTGCTGCTAGTGCTCCCACCGGCAGAGGCAGCAGGCTGCTGGGCCTCAGAGCTGATGCAGTTCCTCACGGTGAGCTCCTCCACCTTCTCGTCGGCGTTGCAGCCCGCCAGGCAGCGCTGCTGCTGGGTGACGCTGCCGGGCCTGGACGACTCGGAGCGCGACATCCCGACGCTGGGCGTCCCCATCACGCCGTCCGTGCCGGTGCCGGTGCCCATGGAGTTGAAGAAGGAGAAATGCTCCGACCACTCGATTTCGCGGGCGTGCGGCAGCGGCGTGGCGGGCATCTCGACCGGCTCGCTGCCCGTCGGCAGCTGCTGCTGCTGCTGATGCTGATGTTGCTGCTGCGCGGCCTGGCCGCTCTCCTTGCCGCCCTTAACCTGCACATCCCCGCCGCCGCCGGCCGCCTCCGCCGCCCGAGTCCCCTCCATCCCCGCGCGAAACCTAGCCACGCGCTTGGGATAACAAGATCACGGCCCACCGCAGCATCCGCCTCACGATTCAGTAGCCGCGAGTTGGAGTCGGCGGGCACAAGCACAAGCACAAGCTGGAGTCGCGCCGGCCACGAATCCCGCCGCAGAGGTGGGACCACGGCCCCGCGCGGGCTACCTGCAGGCCACAAAACGAAGCGGAGAGTTGAGGATTCGCCGGCCCGGGAAGCGGAACGGCACGCCCGCACCAAATCAGGGCCACCAGAACGAACCGCGGGATTAGAGCCGCCGCCGCGGGAAGGGAGGGGAAGGGGGAGTTTCCCGAAAGGGAAAGGCGCCTAGGTTCCCTGGTTTCTATGCCGGGCCGCGGGCGTGCGGAAGAGGGGGGGGGGCGAGAGGGACGGGTGGAGACGAGAGGGGGAGGGTAGTGCTACTTGGGCGCAAGGGGGGGAGGGGGACGAGGAAGAAGAAGCGGTGGGGGGCTAAACAAAATCGCGTGCGGCTGCTTTATCCTCCCGTCCCACCGTACCCGCTTGTTTCTGCTCTGCGCTCCGGTCGCGCTCCTTGGCCGCGGTGCAACGCTGGCCTCTTGTTCTTTTTTTTTTTTTTTGAAAGCAACGCTGGCCTCTCTTGTTCGGGTCCGGGGGCACATCATTCGTGCGGCCACATTCGCCTCGCCTGCTCTGCCCATCTTGGCTCGCTCGCTCGCTCGCTTGGTCGAGTCGGGCGGGGCGACGAAGAGTCAGCGTGCGTGCGTGCGTGCGTGGTGGTGCGGTGCGTTTAGTCTTTTTCTTCTTTCCCTACCTAATAACCCGAACAAATAGCGAAATGAGTCCATTTCTCATCAATCAAGACTAGTAGAAAAGGTCAAACACTTAGACTCGAGTGAACGTCTTTTTTATTTTGCGGGCAGGCTTGAGCGAATGTCAGTGTCAAAGTCAAGGGGTTTCATCAAGGCTGCGCGCTGCTGCAGTGATGACGCGGCGTGATTCAGTTTTTTTTTTTACCAACATGTGCATGAATGGTCAGCAGAACGGTGGTGTGACTGTATGGGCGTATGTGTCTATATTGTGTTCTAAGAAAGAATATTAGAAAAGTCAAACACTTAATGTCGGTGTCAAAATCGGCAGATCTCGGGTAGGGTGGCCCGAGCTGTTTAGATCGGGTCGATGGGTAACAAGAGAGAACATGCGCAAAGTTTGCCCAGGTTCGAGCCCTTTCTATGGAGGTAAAACCCTACGTTCTGCTCCTGCTTATATTATGGAATTATCAAAGTACATAACCGACCTACCTCAAGATCGTGAGTTGTGGTCTAACCCCTGGGGGTATGATGAACGGGTGTATGAATGGTCTCTACGGACTAAACACTCTGGTTTATATAGGCACCAGAGGTATCTAGGGTTACACATGGCCGGTTGCCATCTAAGAATTTACATGCCGAATATAATCAGATGTGCTTGAAGTTCACGCCAAGTATTACGTCATCGCACATTGAAGGCCTCCGGGGTACTTCTTAGTGGGTTGGTTGTCTCGCCCATACATTACTCCAGCTGGGCTAGGACCCCCTAGTTCAGGGCACCGTCAGTGGCCCCCGAACTTGTCTTCGAAGCAGAGGTTGACAACCTTCCTAGGATAACGTCTTCGGCCGGGCAATCTTCAGCTTAGCTGGCAAGTTCGATGTCCTCGGATGGGTATCACACAAAACTCATGAGCCCCTTAATTGGTTATTGTTTCCCTCTTGATGGAGGCCCGAGCAAATCCAGCCATGTGCTGCCCAAGACGCATTTTTATTCATATGAAGCGCAAAGCTTGCATACTCTCAAAGACTAGCAGTGTAGGTGAGCTCGGGAGTCAGTTATTTACAGCCTTTATCGAAGCGTCACCACTCCTGACATCGCGTGCGTCAGCCATTACTTATTTGAATCGAGGTTCAAGGCAAACCTCTTATTGGCACGTCGTATCAAAATGGAGATCATGCCCCGCATTTTAGGGGATATCAATTATTTCTTCCCAAGCGGCCATGATGGCACGAAAGGCCGAAACATGGCAATTTTTACGGCGCAATAGAGGGGGATGCTTCACCTTTTACTGGCTTATAAAGAGCAAGAGGGGTCGAATCCACACTCCCACGCTTTCCTCCTGCTCCAGCGCTCGAACCCTCCAAGCCTTCACATTCCCAATCTCATTCTCAAGCCAAAAAAAACTCCTCCCCAAGCTTCTGCATTCGCACGAATGGCTGATGCGGACATGAAGGGGAGGTGGGTGGCCTCTAAGGTCACCGACACCACCATCACTGAGCTCCGCGCGGCGGGATACATTCCCGCCGCCTGCCGGGAACGAGCCCAGGTACTGTTGGGGAATGGTGCATGGAAAACAAAAAAAAGTATACGCGCACGCAAGATCTATACATGGAGATGCATAGCTACGAGAGGGGAGAGCATGGCTGCGTACCCTCGTAGACTGTTTAGCGGAAGCATTAATCAACACGGTTGATGTAGTCGAACACCTTCACGATCCAACCGATCAAGTACTGAACGTACGGCACCTCCGCATTTAGCACTGGTTTAGCTCGATGACGTCCTCGCCTTCTTGATCCAGCAAGACAGGCGAAGTAGAAGATGAGTTTCGGCAGCACGACGGCGTGGTGACGGTGGTGATGCAACTATCTCCGTAGGGCTACGCCGAGCACTACGAAAATATGGCCGAGGACGAACTAGAGGGAGAGGGGCGCTACACATGGCTTGGGTATCGTCGTGTGTGTTGCCCCTCTGCCTCCACACATATATATAGGTGGGGGGAGGGGAGGCAGCCTAGGGTTACCACAAGGGGTCGGCGGCCACCTTGGGCCTTGCCCTAGCCACCCCTACCTTCTTAGGCGCACGGGGAAAGGCGGGGGAGGGTGCCCCCCCTCCTTTCTCCCATGAGGAGGGGGAGGCAGGAGGGGCTAGCCCTCCCCCCTTTCCTTCCCTAGGGTCGACGGCCAGGGGGAGGGTGCGCCAGCCCCTTGTGGGCTGGTGTGTGCCTCCCCTTGGCCCATTAGGCCCATATAATCCCCCTAGGTCTCCTGGAACACCTTGCAGTGACCCAATGAATACCAAGTATATCCTGAAACCTTTTCGATGACCAAATAGCATCGTCCTATATATCAATATTTACCTCCGGACCATTTCGGAGCTCCTCGTCATGTCTGTGATCTCATCCGGGACTCCAAACAACATTCGGTCATCAACTCACATAACTCATATAATACTATATCGTCAACGAACGTTAAGCGTGCGGACCCTACGGGTTTGAGAATGATGTAGACATGACCGAGACGCATCTCTGGTCAATAACCTAGTTCACATCGTCCTGTAATTTAACACCAATAACACTTGTAATTGCACTAGAGTCAATAATCTAGTTCACATCGTCCTATAATTTAACACCAATAGTTCACATCTTTATGTGATTAGTTAACATCTCCATGTGACTAATACCCAAAGGGTTTACTAGAGTTAATAATCTAGTTCACATCGCTATGTGATTAACACCCAAAGTGTGATCATGTTTTGCTTGTGGGAGAAGTTTAGTCTACGGGTCTGCCACATTCAGAGTCGTATGTATTTTGTAATTTTGTCTATGTCTACAACGTTCTGCACGGATTCATGTTCACCGACCGATCCCAATGCTGCTCCGACCCATATCTCGTCAACACTAGACAGCAAATAGGAAGAAGCGCTCATCCAGTTCCTCCATGAGAACTAGGACATCTTTGCATGGAAACCTTCTGACATGCCAGGTGTACCCAGGGGACTGGCTGAGCATCGTTTGCGAGTCGACCCGAAAGTAAAACCCGTCAAGGAACATCTCTGATGGTCCCCCGTCTAGAAGAGAAAAGCAATTGGCGAGGAAGTGGCTCGGCTCCTGGCAGCTGAGTTCATCCGAGAGATTTACCACTCCGAGTGGCTCGCCAATGTTGTCATGGTCCCTAAGAAGGATGATTCACTTCGCATGTGCATTAACTTCAAGCATATCAATCGGGCCTGCCTGAAAGATCATTTTCCTCTTCCCCGCATCGACCAAATTGTCGACTCGACTGCGGGGTGTGAGCGTTTGTCCTTCTTGGACGCCTATTCCGGGTACCATCAGATCCGACTGTATGGGCCCGATGAGATAAAAACGGCTTTTTATCACTCCATTCGGGTGTTTCTGTTATGTCACTTTGCCATTCGGCCTGAAGAACGCCGGAGCCACATTCATGAGGATGATCCAGAAGTGCCTACTCACTCAAATCAGTCAGAATGTGGAAGCATACATGGATGACATTATAGTCAAGTCACGTAAAGGTTCTGACCTGCTGGCTGACCTTGCCGAAACCTTTGCCAACCTCAGAAGGTATGATATCAAGCTTAATCCATCAAAGTGTACATTTGGAGTTCCTGGTGGAAAGTTACTCGGTTTCCTCATTTCCGAACGAGGGGTCGATGCTAACCCAGAGAAAGTTGGTGCCATTCTTCGGATGAAACGCCCTGTGCGTGTGCACGATGTCCAAAAGCTTACTGGTTGTTTGGCTGCCTTGATTCGATTCATTTCTCGTCTCGGTGAAAAGGCACTGCCTCTTTTACCGACTGATGAAGAAGTCTGATAAGTTCGAGTGGACTCCCGAAGCTGATGCAGCATTTGTAGAGCTCAAAGCCCTGCTTTCCACCCAGCCGGTGCTTGTTGCACCAATCAGCAAAGAGCCTTTACTGCTTTACATTGCAGCCACTGGACAAGTTGTCAGTACAGTACTCACGGTCGAGCGGGAAGAAGAAGGAAAAACTTATAAAGTTCAGCGCCCAGTGTATTACGTTTCTGAAGTTCTGACTCCATCAAAGCAAATATATCCCCATTATCAGAAGCTTGTTTATGGAATTTACATGACCATAAAGAAGGTTGCACACTATTTCTCTGATCATTCCGTTACAGTCGTCAGCGATGCTCCATTATCGGAGATTTTGAACAACAGAGATGCAACTAGTCGAGTGGCAAAGTGGGCGATTGAACTCCTTCCCCTGGATATCAAGTTTGAAGCAAAGAAGGCTATTAAGTCCCAAGCAATAGCTGATTTCCTCGCCAAGTGGATTGAACAGCAACTTCCGGCCCAAATTCACTCGGAGCATTGGACCATGTTCTTCGATGGGTCCAAGATGCTGAATGGTTCCGGTGTTGGAGTGGTGTTGGTCTCCCCCCGTGGTGACAAACTCAGTTATGTTCTCCAGATTCACTTTCACTCCTCCAACAATGAGGCCGAATACGAGGCACTTCTATATGGGTTGCGTATGGCCATTTCACTCGGCGTCCGTCGCCTCATGGTCTATGGCGACTCAGATTTAGTGGTCAATCAGGTGATGAAGGAGTGGGACGTCAGAAGTCCAGCCATGACTGATTATTGCAATGCAGTAAGAAAGTTAGAAAAGAGGTTTGAGGGGTTAGAGCTCTATCACATCCCTCGACTGAAAAGTCAAGCAGCCGATGATCTGGCAAAGATAGGCTCCAAGAGAGAAGCCATTCCCAGTAATGTGTTCCTGGAGCATATTCATACACCTTCAGTTTAAGAAGATCCCTTCACTAAAGAGCCCCCACGGCCGAAGAGTGCCACCGATCCGACTGAAATCGAGATCCCGGCCGTGGTCGACTTGATCATGGAAGTTTTGGTCATCACCCCCGATTGGACAGTGCCATATATCGCATACATTCTTAGAAGGGAACTCCCAGAAGATGAAGAAGAGGCTCGACAGATCGTCCGTCGATCTAAGGCCTTCACTGTGATAAGAGGACAGTTGTTCAGAGAAAGTGTGACTGGAGTTTGCCGGAAATGCATAACACCTGAAGAAGGTCGAGTGATCCTCAATGATATCCACTCGGGGACCTATGGTCACCATGCGTCCTCTCAGACCATTATGGCCAAAGCATACCGAGCGGGATTTTACTGGCCTCGGGCAAATGAGATGGCACAAGAAATAGTCAACAAATGTGAAGGTTGTCAGTTTTACTCCAACATGTCTCACAAGCCTGCGTCGGCCCTGAAGACCATTCCACTCGTCTGGCCTTTTGTTGTTTGGGGATTGGATACAGTTGGACCTTTGAAGACTGGCAGGAGTGGATTCACTCATGTGCTTGTAGCAGTCGACAAGTTCACCAAGTGGATTGAAGCCAAGCCTATCAAGAACCTTGATGCAAGTACTGCTGTCAGCTTCATCAGGGAGATAACATTCAGATATGGTGTTCCACATAGCATCATCACTGACAACGGATCAAAATTTGATTCTGATGAGTTCAGGACTTTTTGTGCTTCACAAGGTACTCGAGTCGACTATGCCTCGGTCGCCCACCCCCAGTCGAATGGACAGGCTGAAAGAGCAAATGGATTGATTCTCGAAGGACTGAAACCCCGACTGATGCATGACCTCAAACACGCAGCAGGAGCCTGGGTCGATGAACTTCCATCAGTATTATGGGGATTGAGGACAACTCCCAATCGGTTGACTGGCAGAACCCCGTTTTTCTTGGTTTATGGAGCCGAAGCTGTACTTCCGAGTGACTTGCTCCATAATGCACCCCGGATCGAGCTTTTCACAGAGGAAGAAGCAGAACAAGCACGACAGGATGCAGTTGACCTCCTTGAAGAAGAAAGAGAGATGACCTTGATCCGATCAACCATCTATCAGCAAGACCTGCGTCGATTCCATGCCAGAAACGTGAGGGGTCGAGCATTTCAAGAGGGAGACTTAGTTCTCCGAGTGGATCAGCAGAAACCACATAAGCTTCATCCCTCTTGGGAAGGTCCCTTCGTGGTCACCAGAGTTCTCCACAATGGAGCGTACCACCTTTACGACGTCGAGCACAAGAAAGACGAGCCGCGCGCCTGGAATGCGGAGCTGCTCCATCCCTTTTATACTTAAACACTCAGTCTACCGAGATGTAATAAAAAACAACTTTGTATTTTGTTTATCAAAGACAAGAGTTTTACAGTCTTCTAAAAAGATTGTCGATTGTTTACATCTGCTTCTGAAATCCCCCAGTGGGTGGCTCAGCTGTGAATCCATTTCGCCTAAGTTGAAAAAATCCTATCGAGTGATGAGCAAGCCTCTCACTCGGGGGCTTAGCTGCAAACCCGTTTCGCCTAAGATGAAAAAATCCTACCGAGTGATGAGCAAGCCTCTCACTCGGGGGCTTAGTTGCAGTCCAGTACTCGCCTAAGTTGAAAAAATCCTACTGAGTGATGAGCAAGCCTCTCACTCGGGGGATTAGCTGCAGTCCAGTACTCGCCTAAGTTGAAAAAATCCTACCGAGTGATGAGCAAGCCTCTCACTCGGGGCTTAGCTGCAGTCTGAAAGTGCGTTATATCGACTAGAGGGGGGGGGTGAATAGGCGATTTTTATGAAAGTCTTCAAAACATGGGAGTTTTGAAGACAAACGATAGTAATGAACCTATAACCATGGAGCGGAAGGTAGACTACCCTAGACAAGCCACAGTCAAGTGTTCAATGAAGTAAAAGCATGAAAATAACAGCAACTAGGCAGTACGGATCAAGATGGAAGATACTATGAAACCAATCTGAACAAACAGTCACACAGTGAAGACAAATGGACAATGCAAATAGGCATTGACTTCACAAGGGCCAACAGTAAATAAAGAGATGGGAAGGATAGAACCAGTGAGCTTGGTGAAGACAAAGTTTTGGTAGACCAGTTCCAACTGCGGTGACAGTCTGTACGTCTGGTTAGGGCGGATGGGTATTTAAACCCAAGGACACACAGTCCCGGACACCTAGTCCTGAACACGTAGCTCAGGACGCTCAGTCCTCACCGTATTCCCCTTGAGCTAAGGTCACACAGACCTCGCCCAATCACTCTGGTAAGTCTTTAAGGTAGACTTCCAAACCTTCATAGACTTTGTTCATCGGCGATCCACAATGACTCTTGGATGCTCAGAACGCGACGCCTAACCGGCTGGAGGATTCACAGTCCTCAAGTGTAATAAGTCTTCAGATCACACAGACAGGAAGACTTAAGTGATGCCTAACACTCTTTGGCTCTGGGTGTTTAGGGCTTTATCCTCGCAGGAATTCTCTCTCAAAGGCTTCGAGGTGGGTTGCTCTCAAACGACAAAAGCCGTACTCTAACTCTGAGCAGCCAACCGTTTATGGTTGTAGGGGGTGGGCTATTTATAGCCACTAGGCAACCCGACCTGATTTGTCCGAAATGACCCTTGGTCACTAAGGAACTGACACGTGTTCCAACGATCAGATTTCAAACACACACGGCAACTTTACTTGGGCTACAAGCAAAGCTGACTTATCCAACTCTGGACAAGATTTGCTCTCATAGTCTTCACTCGAAGACATAGGATTTTGGTTAAGCATCACTTCAGTCATTCTGACTGGTTCACTTGGACCCCACTTAACCGTACGGTGGTTCCTATGACTCAACAAAGAAGAAAAAGAACGACGAAACAACTAAGTCTTCGCGCTCCATAGTCTTCATGCGATGTCTTCTCTTGTCATAGTCTTCAATGTGAATGTCTTCACATACCACCTTTGACTTCAATGTCTTCATTCATTTTTAGGGGTCATCTCTGGTAGGAAAACCGAATCAACGAGGGACTTCTACCTGTGTTATCATGCAATTCTCACAAACACATTAGTCCCTCAACTAGGTTTGTCGTCAATACTCCAAAACCAACTAGGGGTGGCACTAGATGCACTTACAATCTCCCCTTTTTTGGTGATTGATGACAAACTAGTTGAAGTTTTCAACGGGGAATATAATATGTGAAATTGTAAAGGATAGGGGATTGTCTTCATAAGTTGCAAGGGCTCCCCCTGAAGATGTGCATATAAGTAATTTGCTTTTGGAATGCAAATGCACACGGCAGGTTGTACTTGTGGAGATCCTCTTCAACTTATGATGACAAGTCATTATGCAAGATATGATGTAATGAAGATAATGACATGCATAATGAAAAATGGACGTCTGCAAAATGATCTAAGTGCGGAATTTATCGTCACACATGCGGAATTTATCATCGCATCACAGAATAGCAAATAAGTAGCAGACGACCATCGAGTTTAAGTGTTACAACTCAAAGAACCAAATGTATCAAAAACGTGAGTTGTAAGCACTTGGCAAAAGTAGCAAAAATAAACCAACCACCCATATAGACCAGCTTGAAGACTATCAACTCATATGCTTCTCCCCCTTTTGTCGGTGAGGACCAAAAAGGTTTGAAGACATAGAGCGCCTACTCGTTCCCATGAGGAGTAGGTGAAGCAGCAGGGTCGTCGGTGTTGTTAGGCGGTGCAGACGAACTCGGGGCAGTGTCGATGCGTGCAGAAGTAGGGGGCGGTGAAGTAGCATCATCTTCATCATCGATCACTCTGGCATTCACAGTTGTAGCAGAGGAGGAGAACTCAGAGTCTTCAAGAGACGGAGTTCGTCGCAACACAGTCCTTCTTGGAGGTGTTGAGTCAAACTTGAAGCGTTCAGAGAAGACATCCTCTTGAAGATCATCCTCAGAGCACATAAGTGTCAGCCCTTTCCATGTACGCCGACAGGTTTCATGGGAAACAAAGGCATTCTTGGTGGCAAGATTGCGAATCCTGTTTACGTCCACCAAGAGGCTTTGCATTTGGTGCTTCAGCTAGTCATGATGCCTATCATGTTTCTGATGAAGGGCAACCAGAAGCTCTTGGTCATTGAGAACACGGGAGCGCTTCTTGGGCCGTTGGGCAATGGTGCTTTCAGTGGCTTCAGTGAGGGCACGATGAGGTGCACGTGTAGTTCCAACCAGAGGATAAACATGTGTGACTGCTTGAACTCCTTCAATGTTTTGAGAGAAGCTTTGATTCTCAGCATTCTGAAGACTAAGGGGCTCCTTGGCAGGCTCTGGATAGATGGCTTCAACTGACATATCGACGTCAGGCAGAAAGATCCGATGATTGCGAGCAGAGGGCTGATAAGTGACAGCTGAGTGTAGTTTGATCAGCCGCATAATCCATGGAGCGTAAAACTTCAAGCCAAAAATGTCAGATCCTGATGCAGCAAGCTGGCGAATAAAGAAGTCTTGTGCATTGAAGCTTTTTCCATGAAGAATATGAAAGACCAATGTCTTAATTGCGCCTTCTAGCTTGGCATGTGAGAATGTCCTTTGATGGGCCAGAGAGTTTGCCTTATGATGTGATAGATAGTACGTGGCAGATACTCAAGGTCTTCAACAAAGAAATCCTTAGGATATTCAGCATCTGGAGGCAAAGGCTTCATCATGCTAAGTGTCGGTGTCAAAACAGGCGGATCTCGGGTAGGGGGTCCTGAACTGTGCGTCTAGGCCGGATGGTAACAGGAGGCAAGGGACACGAATTTTTACCCAGGTTCGGGCCCTCTCGATGGAGGTAAAACCCTACGTCCTGCTTGATTAATATTGATGATATGGGTAGTACAAGAGTAGATCTACCACGAGATCGGAGAGGCTAAACCCTAGAGGCTAGCCTATGGTATGATTGTTGTGTATGAATGTGTTGTCCTACAGACTAAAACCCTTCGGTTTATATAGACACCGGATAGGGTTAGGGTTACATAGAGTCGGTTACAATGGTAGGAGATCTACATATTCGTACCGCCAAGCTTGCCTTCCACGCCAAGGAAAGTCCCTCCCGGACACGGGACGAAGTCTTCAATCTTGTATCTTCATAGTCCAGGAGTCCGGCTGAGGGTATAGTCCGGCTATCCGAACACCCCCTAACCCAGGACTCCCTCAGTAGCCCCCGAACCAGGCTTCAATGACGATGAGTCCGGCGCACAGATTGTCTCCGGCATTGCAAGGCGGGTTCTCCTCCAAATTCCATGTACCTGTTGAATAAAGTCCGGTTTCTTGTAAATATTGCGCTCCTTGGCTTCTACGCCCAATAATGGCCGTCTCCCACGTGTCAAACGAATATGAAAAGTCTGAGCGTGTTTACATCCACACCCCTAGCCGCGTAAATGAGCCGCCCATTTAAGGGGACGAGGATTTAGATCCAAACCACACCTTCTCCTCTTCGCGAGTGTTCATCAGAGCGCATCCGACAAACGTCCATTCCACCATGGCCAGCCGTCGCAACTCCTCCCTTCGCCCTTCCAGCCCTAAGCCTGGATATTGGGAGAGATGCTCCATCCCGCATAGCGAGCTAGTGACGCTCCAGACCAAGGGATTTCTCCCCCGGCCTATATGGTCCCGGTTCAAGCCGGTCTTGCCGTTTATAATGGTGGAGAGCAAGCGAAGAGTGCCCCTAATCCCTCCAAAGGAGAGCGGGTATGCCTTGTCCCTTATTTAATAAGAGGGCTCGGATTTCCAATCCATCCGTTTCTCCGGGGTCTCCTGGAGTTCTATGGTCTCCAGCTACACAATCTTACGCCTGCCTCCATATTGCATATCGCGGGCTTCGTAGCCCTCTGCGAGCTGTTCTTGGGTGTTGAGGCTCATTTCGGGCTGTGGAAAGAGCTATTCTGCCTTGTGCCCCGTTCTAAGAAGGGGTCAATGTATCAAGTGGGCGGAGCCGAAGTGTGGCACATCGCCGGGACCGGATACCTATCCGGAACCCCAAAGAAGGCGTCCGAGGAATGGCCTTCGGAACAGTTTTACATAGAGGACGTCCCGCTGCCGGATCCTGTCCGGATCGGCCTCCCTGAGTTTGACAATGCCCCACTAAAGAAGCATGTAAGTTGGCGTCCACGGAGCCCTTAGAGGGAAAGTGACAAGGACGTTTTTTACCTGATGGGCCGGATAAGATTGTTACCTCATTCCGGACTGACCATGATCGGAGTCATGGCCGCATGCATCATGCGAGGGGTGCAGCCGCTACAGTATAGAGGCCACCCCATGTGGGAGTTCAATGGGGAGGACGACGCCACCCGCTACGGCCGTAAGGGGCCGGATTCGGCTGCGGCTTTAACAAAGACCTTGTACGCTTTGTACAAGGGAGAAGAGGAGGATTTTCTCCGCGTCGACCCAAAGGGTGGATTTTCCATGTACAATCCTCCAAGCTGGGTGAGTGGTCACATCTTGCCCATCCGTTTTATATCCCCATTGTTAAATATTCAATCTAGTGATTTCAACGCAGGAACTGCGCCAGGCTGTTAAAGAAATAAGCAGCCCTCCTCCACAACCCGAGGACCCAGGACGGTGCCTCGACCCGGCCTCTCAAGAGGATCCGGACTTATTTGTGGAGCTGATTGATGGAGTGTTCCATCAATTGAGCAAGGACAACGCCTTGGTGGCCATTACGGCTGATTACCCAGGGCTAATCCCGGCCTCCCAGAAACGGGAGGCCGAACCTGCGGCGACAAGCCAACGAGGGGCCGCAGGGCCCCGTGGGCAGAAAAGAGGTGCAGTCCGGACCGAGGCACCAGCGCAAAGTTATGGCGCGCCCCCTTATCCCAGGTGTTATACCTTCGAGGCATATTAACACTTGCGCTCTCTCCAGGACAAAGAGACCTCGCCGAACTATATTCGAAGAGGCTGCCAATCGCGCCTCCACCAGCCAGGCTCCAAAGCCTGGTCCAAAAGCGGAGCCGAACACAAGGCGCGCACCGGACGCTCCTCTGATGGAGGATGTGGACAAGTTGTCTGCCACCAACTCTGAGGTGGAGAGTGCCATGAACCACAGGCGTCGCCGGACAATTCTTCGCGACGCTTGTTTCTCCCAAGAGGCGTTAGATGCCTTCAAGTCGGGAGATGCGTATCTCTGTGCTGCTAAAAATGGTCTAGCCAGAGCCACGGAGCAATATGTAAAAGACATACGGGTAAGAAAATTTTGGTAATTATATATATATACCAGTAGCCCCCGAGACTTGAAACAATTAGAATAACTGATTTAAGGATCATTTGTTATGAAGGTTCTTGCATAAAAGAATTCCCTACTGTCCCAGGAGCTGGAAGAGTGCAAAGCCCAACTTGAGGCCGCACTAGCCGCGGCAGGGGAGCCCAAGGAGACCCCCTATGGTAATATCCACTTCGTAAGACAAGCATTTTACGAAGCACGACATGGGTGCGAATCTGACAAATGAAATTGCAGATGACGCCGGATTGAATCCGGAAAGGCAACACCTCCTACGCCAGCTGAAGGCTGGTGAGAAGGTGCTGACAAAGGTGAGGCGGGAGAAGAACGATCTCCAAGACGCCAACACCAAGCTAGGCGTTGAACTGAAGGATGTTCGTGCCCAGCTATTGGACTCTGTTAAGGAGAATCAGCGGCTTCGGTGCAACATATTTAGTAAGTGCTTGAACGAACCTTTGAAAAAAGTTCGGCGGGGAAGTCGACTAACAGAGTAATGTCTGTAGGTGTGCTAACAGGTCGTCCTGCAGAGGAGATGCCCGGTTCTATGGGTGACCTTCTTCCCGAGCTCTCGCAACTGCTCGAACGAGTTCGGCAGGCGATGCAAGGCGTCGCCCAGGCCTTGTGGCCATCCATCTCCATGCCCAAAGGTCTTAGAGAGCTTGCGGAGAAGCTAAAGGGAGCACGGCAGTACTTCCGATTGTGGAAGATATTGGCCTGCCGTCAAGGCGCTAGGGAGGCCTGGGCCATGGTGAAGACGCGGTACACAAAGGCTGACCCCAACCACATGGCCGAGGTTGGTCCTGTGGGGCCCGATGGGAAGGAGATCCCTGTAAGCTTAGTATACGACCAAGTAGAATTGGCCGCAAAATATTCCCAGCAGGACTGTAAATTAGACAGCTTGTTAGATGGTATTGAAGAGGAGTACAATCAGTCAGAATGACTATGTAATTTAATTGACATTTATAATGCCTTCTAGCCGGATTGTAGATCGTTTGTCATGGCCGACCTTTTCGCTTCAGCCTCGGGACCTGACAGTCCGGAGTGTGTCCGAATTCCCATGTGGTTATATAAGAACCGAGGAATGCATGGAGACCAGGCGTAGGGGTCATTAGTGCGTGAACAGACAAGTGCCCGACTAGTTATGTTATATTACATGGTTAGTAAGAAACATCTTCCAAGGGAGAATAGTTCCGTTAGGGGTTCCTTTCCCTGGGAGGCATCCCCTAAAGTGCATGCCCATTCTGTGAAAAAGACGCAGGAAAAAAGCATCTGGGGGCGCATAAATATGTTGGGTAACGTAGTAATTTCAAAAAAATTCCTACACACACGCAAGATCATGGTGATGCATAGCAACGAGAGGGGAGAGTGTTGTCTACGTACCCTCGTAGACCGAAGCGGAAGCGTTGACGCAACGTAGAGGAAGTAGTCGTACGTCTTCCCGGTCCAACCGATCCAAGCACCGTTACTCCGGCACCTCCGAGTTCTTGACACACGTACAGCTCGATGACGCACCCCGGGCTCCGATCCAGCAAAGCTTCAGGGAGGAGTTTCGTCCGCATGACAACGTGGTGACGATCTTGATGTTTAACCGTCGCAGGGCTTCGCCTAAGCACGGCTACAATATGATCGAGGTGTAATATCGTGGAGGGGGGCACCGCACACGTCTAAGGAACGATCACGAAGATCAACTTGTGTGTCCTAGGGTGCCCCCTGCCCCTGTATATAAAGGAGCCAAGGGGGGGGGTGCGACCGGCCCTAGTAGGAGGCGCGCAGGAGGAGTCCTACTCCTACCAGGAGTAGGACTCCCCTCCCTTTCCTTGTCCAAGTAGGAGAGGGGAAAGGAAGGAAGAGAGGAGAGGAAGGAAAGGGGGGGCGCCGCCCCTCTCTCCTTGTCCAATTCGGACTAGGGGGAGAGGGGGCGCGTGGCCTGCCCTGGCTATCTTTCCTCTTCTCCACTTTAGGCCCATGAGGCCCATTAACCCCCCGAGGGGTTCCGGTAACCCCCGGTTCTCTGGTTTTATCCGAAACTTCCCCGGAACACTTCCGGTGTCCGAATATAGCCGTCCAATATATCAATATTTATGTCTCGACCATTTCGAGACTCCTCGTTATGTCCGTGATCATATCCGGGACTCCTAACAACCTTCGGTACATCAAAATACATAAACTCATAATGAAACTGTCATCGTAACTTTAAGCGTGCGGACCCTATGGTTCGAGAACAATGTAGACATGACCGAGACACGTCTAACCAATAGCGGGACATGGATGCCCATATTGGCTCCTACATATTCTACGAAGATCTTTATCGGTCAGACCGCATAACTACATACGTTGTTCCCTTTGTCATCGGTATGTTACTTGCCCGAGATTCGATCGTCGGTATCCAATACCTAGTTCAATCTCGTTACCCGGTAAGTCTCTTTACTCGTTCCGTAATACATCATCCCGCAACTAACTCATTGGTTGCAATGCTTGCAAGGCTTAAGTGATGTGCATTACCGAGAGGGCCCAGAGATACCTCTCCGACATTCGGAGTGACAAATCCTAATCTCGAAATACGCCAACCCAACATGTACCTTTGGAGACACCTGTAGAGCTCCTTTATAATCACCCAGTTACGTTGTGACATTTGGTAGCACACAAAGTGTTCCTCCGGCAAACGGGAGTTGCATAATCTCAGAGTCATAGGAACATGTATAAGTCATGAAGAAAGCAATAACAACATACTAAACGATCGGGTGCTAAGCTAATGGAATGGGTCATGTCAATCAGATCATTCAACTAATGATGTGATCCCATCAATCAAATAACAACTCTTTGTCCATGGTTAGGAAACATAACCATCTTTGATTAACGAGCTAGTCAAGTAGAGGCATACTAGTGACACTCTGTTTGTCTATGTATTCACACATGTATTATGTTTCCGGTTAATACAATTCTAGCATGAATAATAAACATTTATCATGATATAAGGAAATAAATAATAACTTTATTATTGCCTCTAGGGCATATTTCCTTCAGTCTCCCACTTGCACTAGAGTCAATAATCTAGATCACATCGCCATGTGATTTAACATCAGTAGTTCACATCTTTATGTGATTGGTTCACATCTCCATGTGACTAACACCCAAAGGGTTTACTAGATTCAATAATCTAGTTCACATCGCTATGTGATTAAGACCCAAAAAGTTATCATGTTTTGCTTGTGAGAGAAGTTTAGTCAATGGGTCTGCCACATTCAGATCCGCATGTATTTTGCAAATTTCTATGTCCACAATGCTTTGCGTGGAGCTACTCTAGCTAATTGCTCCCACTTTCAATATGCATCCAGATTGAGACTTAGAGTCATCTGGATCAGTGTCAAAACTTGCATCGACGTAACCCTTTACGATGAACCTTTTGTTACCTCCGTAATCGAGAAACATATCCTTATTCCAGTAAGGATAATTTTGACCGCTGTCCATTGATCTACTCCTAGATCACTATTGTACTCCCTCTCTTAACACAGTGTATGGTATACAATAGATCTGGTACACAGCATGGCATGCTTTATAGAACCTATGACTGAGGCATAGGGAATGACTTTCATTCTCTTTCTATCTTTTGCCCTGGTCGGGCTTTGAGTCTTACTCAACTTCACACTTTGTAACATAGGCAAGAAACTTTTTCTTTGACTGTTCCATTTTGAACTACTTCAAAATCTTGTCAAGGTATGTACTCTTTGAAAAAACTTATCAAGCGTCTTGATCTATCTCTATAGATCTTGATACTCAATATGTAAGCAGGTTCACCGAGGTCTTTCTTTGAAAAACTCCTTTCAAACACTCCTTTATGCTTTGCAGAATAATTCTACATTATTTCCGATCAACAATATGTCATTCACATATACTTATCAGAAATGTTGTAGTGCTCCCACTCACTTTCTTGTAAATACAGGCTTCACCGCAAGTCTGTATAAAACTATATGCTTTGATCAACTTATCAAAGCGTATATTCCAACTCCGAGATGCTTGCACCAGTCCATAGATGGATTGCTGGAGCTTGCATATTTTGTTAGCACCTTTAGGATTGACAAAACCTTCTGGTTGCATCATATACAACTCTTCTTTAAATCCATTAAGGAATGTAGTTTTGTTTATCCATTTGCCAGATTTCATAAAATGCGGCAATTGCTAACATGATTCGGACAGACTTAAGCATAGATACGAGTGAGAAACTCTCATCGTAGTCAACACCTTGATCTTGTCGAAAATCTTTTTCGACAATTCTAGCTTTGTAGATAGTAACACTACTATCAGCGTCCGTCTTCCTCTTGAAGATCCATTTATTTTCTATGGCTTGCCGATCAACAGGCAAATCCATCAAAGTCCATACTTTGTTCTCATACATGGATCATATCTCAGATTTCATGATCTCAAACCATTTCGCGGAATCTGGGCTCATCATCGCTTCCTCATAGTTTGCAAGTTCGTCATGGTCTAGTAACATGACTTCCAGAACAGGATTACCGTACCACTCTGGTGCGGATCTCACTCTGGTTTACCTACGAGATTCGGTAGTAACTTGATCTGAAGTTTCATGATCATCATTATTAGCTTCCTCACTAATTGGTGTAGGTGTCACAGAAACCGGTTTCTGTGATGTACTACTTTCCAATAAGGGAGAAGGTATAATTACCTTATCAAGTTTTCTACTTTCCTCCCACTCACTTCTTTCGTGAGAAACTCCTTCTCTAGAAAGGATCCATTCTCAGCAATGAACAACTTGCCTTCGGATCTGTGATAGAAGGTGTACCCAACATTTTCTTTTGGGTAACCTATGAAGATTTACTTCTCCGATTTGGGTTCGAGCTTATCATGTTGAAACTTTTTCACATAAGCATCGCAGTCCCAAACTTTAAGAAACGACAGCTTAGGTTTCTTGCCAAACCATAGTTCATACGGTGTCGTCTCAACGGATTTAGATGGTGCCCTATTTAACGTGAATGTAGCTGTCTCTAATGCATAACCCCAAAACGATAGCGGTAAATCTGTAAGAGACATCATAGATCGCACCATATCTAATAAAGTATGGTTATGACGTTCGGACACACCATTATGCTGTGGTGTTCTAGGTGGCGTGAGTAGTGAAACTATTTCACATTGTTTTTTAACTGAAGGCCAAACTCGTAACTCAAATATTTGTCTCCGCGATCAGATCGTAGAAATCATATTTTCTTGTCACGATGATTCTCCACTTCACTCTAAAATTCTTTGAACTTTTCAAATGTTTCAGACTTATGTTTCATCAAGTAGATATACCCATATCTGCTCAAATCATCTGTGAAGGTCAGAAAATAACGATACCTGCCGCAAGCCTCAACACTCATCGGATCGCATACATCAGTATGTATTATTTCCAATAAGTCAGTTGCTCGCTCCATTGTTCTGAAGAACGGAGTCTTGGTCATCTTGCCCATGAGGCATGGTTCGCAAGAATTAACTGATTCATAATCAAGTGATTCCAAAAGCCCATCAGTATGGAGTTTCTTCATGCGCTTTACACCAATATGACCTAAACGGCAGTGCCACAAATAAGTTGCACTATCATTATTAACTTTGCATCTTTTGGTTTCAATATTATGATTATGTGTATCACTACGATCGAGATCCAATGAACTATTTTCATTGGGTGTGTAACCATATAAGGTTGTATTCATGTAAACAGAGCAACAATTTATTCTCTTACTTAAATGAATAACCATATTACAATAAACATGATCAAATCATATTCATGCTCAACACAAACACCAAATAACACTTATTTAGGTTCAACACTAATCCCGAAATTATAGGGAGTGTGCGATGATGATCATATCAATCTTGGAACCACTTCCAACACACATCGTCACTTCACCCTTAACTAGTCTCTGTTCACTCTGCAACTCCTGTTTCGAGTTACTAATCTTAGCAACTGAACTAGTACCAAATACTGAGGGGTTGCTATGAACACTAGTAAAGCACACATCAATAACATGTATATCAAATATACCTTTGTTTACTTTGCCATCCTTTCTTATCCACCAAAAACTTGGGGTAGTTCCACTTCCAGTGACCAATCCCTTTGCAGTAGAAGCACTCAGTCTCAGGCTTAGGTCCAGACTTGGGCTTCTTCACTTGAGCAGCAACTCGCTTGCCGTTCTTCTTGAAGTTCCCCTTCTTCCCTTTGCCCTTTTCTTGAAACTAGTGGTCTTGTCAACCATCAACACTTGATGTTTTTCTTGATTTCTACCTTCATCGATTTCATCATCATGAAAAGCTCAGGAATCATTTTCGTCATCCCTTTCATACTATAGTTCATCACGGAGTTCTACTAACTTGGTGATGGTGACTAGAGAATTCTGTAAATCACTATCTTATCTAGAAGATTAACTCCCACTTGATTCAAGCGATTGTAGTACCCAGACAATCTGAGCACATGCTCACTAGTTGAGCGATTCTCCTCCATCTTTTAGCTATAGAACTTGTTGGAGACTTCATATCTCTCAATTCGGGTATTTTCTTGAAATATTAACTTCAACTCCTGGAACATCTCATATGGTCCATGACGTTCAAAACATCTTTGAAGTCCCGATTCTAAGCCGTTAAGCATGGTGCACTAAACTATCAAGTAGTCATCATATTTAGCAAGCCAAATGTTCATAACGTTTGCATCTGCTCCTGCAATAAGTCTGTCATCTAGCGGTGCATTAAGGACATAATTCTTCTGTGCAGCAATGAGGATAAACCTCAGATCACGGATCCAATCCGCATCATTGCTACTAATATCTTTCAACACAATTTTTCTCTAGGAACATATCAAAATAAACATATGAAAGCAACAACGCGAGCTATTGATCTACAACATAGATATGCTAATACTACCAGGACTAAGTTCATGATAAATTAAAGTTCAATTAATCATATTACTTAAGAAATCCCACTTAGATAGACATCCCTCTAATCCTCTAGGTGATCACGTGATCCAAATCAACTAAACCTTGTCCGATCATCACGTGAGATGGAGTAGTTTCATTGGTGAACATCACTATGTTGATCATATCTACTATATGATTCATGCTCGACCTTTCGGTCTCCGTGTTCCGAGGCCATATCTGTATATGCTTGGCTCATCAAGTATAACCTGAGTATTCCGCGTGTGCAACTGTTTTGCACCCGTTGTATTTGAACGTGGTATCTCAGCACGAAGAACTTTCGCATACTCAGGGAGAACACTTCTTTATAATTTAGTGAGAGATCATCTTATAATGCTACCATCAATCAAAGCAAGATAAGATGCATAAAAGATAAACATCACATGCAATCAATATAAGTGATATGATATGGCCATCATCATCTTGTGCTTGTGATCTCCATCTCCGAAGCACCGTCGTGATCACCATCGTCACCGGCGCGACAACTTGATCTCCATCGTAGTATCGTTGTCGTCTTGCCAATCTTATGCTTCCACGACTATCGCTACCGCTTATTGATAAAGTAAAGCATTACAGCGCGATTGCATTGCATACAATAAAGCGACAACCATATGGCTCCTTCCAGTTGCCGATAACTCGGTTACAAAACATGATCATCTCATACAGTAAAATTTAGCATCATGTCTTGACCATATCACATCACAACATGCCCTGCAAAAACAAGTTAGACGTCCTCTACTTTGTTGTTGCAATTTTTACGTGGCTGCTACGGGCTTAAGCAAGAACCAATCTTACCCTCGTATCAAAACCACAACGATAGTTTGTCAAGTTGGTGCTGTTTTAACCATCGCAAGGACCGGGCGTAGCCACACTCGGTTCAACTAAAGTTGGAGAAACTGTCACCCGCAAGCCACCTATGTGCAAAGCACGTCGAGAGAACCGGTCTCGCGTAAGCGTACGCGTAATGTCGGTCCGGGCCGCTTCATCCAACAATATCGCCGATCCAAAGTATGACATGCTGGTAAGCAGTATGACTCATGCATATAACATCAACATATAAAACCTAGGCTCAGATGCCACTGTTGGGTAACGTAGTAATTTCAAAAAAATTCCTACGCACACGCAAGATCATGGTGATGCATAGCAACGAGAGGGGAGAGTGTTGTCTACGTACCCTCGTAGACCGAAGCGGAAGCGTTGACGCAACGTAGAGGAAGTAGTCGTACGTCTTCCCGGTCCAACCGATCCAAGCACCGTTACTCCGGCACCTCCGAGTTCTTGACACACGTACAACTCGATGACACACCCCGAGCTCCGATCCAGCAAAGCTTTGGGGAGGAGTTTTGTCAGCATGACGGCGTGGTGACGATCTTGATGTTTAACCGTCGCAGGGCTTCGCCTAAGCACCGCTACAATATGATCGAGGTGTAATATCGTGGAGGGGGGCACCGCACACGGCTAAGGAACGATCACGAAGATCAACTTGTGTGTCCTAGGGTGCCCCCCTGCCCCCGTATATAAAGGAGCCAAGGGGGGGTGCGGCCGGCCCTAGTAGGAGGCGCGCAGGAGGAGTCCTACTCCTACCAGGAGTAGGACTCCCCTCCCTTTCCTTGTCCAAGTAGGAGAGGGGAAAGGAAGGAAGAGAGGAGAGGAAGGAAAGGGGGGGCGCCGCCCCTCTCTCCTTGTCCAATTCGGACTAGGGGGAGAGGGGGCGCGTGGCCTGCCCTGGCTATCTTTCCTCTTCTCCACTTTAGGCCCATGAGGCCCATTAACCCCCCGAGGGGTTCCGGTAACCCCCGGTTCTCTGGTTTTATCCGAAACTTCCCCGGAACACTTCCGGTGTCCGAATATAGCCGTCCAATATATCAATATTTATGTCTCGACCATTTCGAGACTCCTCGTTATGTCCGTGATCATATCCGGGACTCCTAACAACCTTCGGTACATCAAAATACATAAACTCATAATGAAACTGTCATCGTAACTTTAAGCGTGCGGACCCTATGGTTCGAGAACAATGTAGACATGACCGAGACACGTCTAACCAATAGCGGGACATGGATGCCCATATTGGCTCCTACATATTCTACGAAGATCTTTATCGGTCAGACCGCATAACTACATACGTTGTTCCCTTTGTCATCGGTATGTTACTTGCCCGAGATTCGATCGTCGGTATCCAATACCTAGTTCAATCTCGTTACCGGCAAGTCTCTTTACTCGTTCCGTAATACATCATCCTGCAACTAACTCATTAGTTGCAATGCTTGCAAGGCTTAAGTGATGTGCATTACCGAGAGGGCCCAAAGATACCTCTCCGACATTCGGAGTGACAAATCCTAATCTCGAAATACGCCAACCCAACATGTACCTTTGGAGACACCTGTAGAGCTCCTTCATAATCACCCAGTTACGTTGTGACATTTGGTAGCACACAAAGTGTTCCTCCGGCAAACGGGAGTTGCATAATCTCATAGTCATAGGAACATGTATAAGTCATGAAGAAAGCAATAGCAACATACTAAATGATCGGGTGCTAAGCTAATGGAATGGGTCATGTCAATCAGATTATTCAACTAATGATGTGATCCTGTCAATCAAATAACAACTCTTTGTCCATGGTTAGGAAACATAACCATCTTTATTTGTCTATGTAGAGGCATACTAGTGACACTCTATTTGTCTATGTATTCACACATGTATTATGTTTCCGGTTAATACAATTCTAGCATGAATAATAAACATTTATCATGATATAAGGAAATAAATAATAACTTTATTATTGCCTCTAGGCATATTTCCTTCAAAATAAATAAGAGGAAAGATCATCTTTAGTTCACCGACCAAATATTCCCTTAAGAACACTAGCTTTCGGCTTCACCCAGTCTGAGGTACACATCCGGCTGACCCGGTAGTAACAATCGCAGAGATGCTCCCTTTACTACCTAGCCGAACAATCGAGAACGTAGGGGTAAGCACAGGAGCCAGGCAACCCAGCTTGGCCAAAACTTAAGTCATATCGATACATATAATGGTGAAACAAAAGGTACATGCGGAAGTGTAACACATGTGTTGGGCATGAAGCCCGTATAAATAAGCTTCTGTTAAAAGAAGCCCCCAGGTTTAATGAGTGCGAATAGCACATCATTGGATGAGCCTTTAAAGGCTATAAGAGAAAAGAAGGGGAGAAGGAGAGAAATGTAAGACAGATAGTATATAAAAAATGGACAGAGGAAGGAGACGAAGGTTTGGTAGACCAGTTCCAACTGCGGTGACAGTTGTACGTCTGGTTAGGGCGGATAGGTATTTAAACCCGAGGACACACAGTCCCGGACACCCAGTCCTGAACACGCAGCTCAGGACGCTCAGTCCTCACCGTATTCCCCTTGAGCTAAGGTCACACAGACCTCGCCCAATCACTCTGGTAAGTCTTCAACGTAGACTTCCAAACCTTCACAGACTTTGTTCACCGGCGATCCACAATGACTCTTGGATGCTCAGAACGCGACGCCTAACCGGCTGGAGGATTCACAGTCCTCAAGTGTAATAAGTCTTTAGATCACACAGACAGGAAGACTTAAGTGATGCCTAACACTCTTTGGCTCTGGGTGTTTAGGGCTTTATCCTCGCAGGAATTCTCTCTCAAAGGCTTCGAGGTGGGTTGCTCTCAAACGACAAAAGCCATACTCTAACTCTGAGCAGCCAACCATTTATGGTTGTAGGGGGTGGGCTATTTATAGCCACTAGGCAACCCGACCTGATTTGTCCGAAATGACCCTTGGTCACTAAGGAACTGACACGTGTTCCAACGGTCAGATTTCAAACACACACGACAACTTTACTTGGGCTACAAGCAAAGCTGACTTATCCAACTCTGGACAAGATTTGCTCTCATAGTCTTCACTCGAAGACATAGGATTTTGGTTAAGCATCACTTCAGTCATTCTGACTGGTTCACTTGGACCCCACTTAACAGTACGGTGGTTCCTATGACTCAACAAAGAAGAAAAAGAACGACGAAACAACTAAGTCTTCGCGCTCCATAGTCTTCATGCGATGTCTTCTCTTGTCATAGTCTTCAATGTGAATGTCTTCACATACCACCTTTGACTTCAATGTGTTCATTCATTTTTAGGGGTCATCTCTGGTAGGAAAACCGAATCAATGAGGGACTTCTACCTGTGTTATCCTACAATTCTCACAAACACATTAGTCCCTCAACTAGGTTTGTCATCAATACTCCAAAACCAACTAGGGGTGGCACTAGATGCACTTACACAGTCTGGTACTCGCCTAAGTTGAAAAAAATCCTACCGAGTGACGAGCAAGCCTCTCACTCAGAGGCTTAACTGCATTCCAGTACTCGCCTAAGTTGAAAAAATCCTACCGAGTGATGAGCAGGCTTCTCACTCGGGGGCTTAGCTGGAGTCCAGTACTCGCCTAAGTTTCAACAATCCTGCCGAATGATGAGCAAACCTCACACTCGGGGGCTTCGCTGCAGTCCAGTACTCGCGTAAGTTTCAAAAATCCTGCCGAGTGATGAGCAAACCTCACACTCGGGGGCTTAGCTGCAGTCCAGTACTCAACTAAGTTTCAAAAATCCTACCGAGTGATGACCAAACCTCACACTCGGGGGCTTAGCTGCAGTCTAGTACTCGCCTAAGTTTCAAAAATCCTACCGAGTGATGAGCAAACCTCACACTCGGGGGCTTAGCTGCAGTCTAGTACTCGCCTAAGTGTCAAAAATCCTACCGAGTGATGAGCAAACCTCATACTCGGGGGCTTAGCTGCAGTCTAGTACTCACCTAAGTCTCAAAAATCCTACCGAGTGATGAGCAAACCTCACACTCGGGGGCTTAGTTGCAGCCCCGTGCTCGCTTAAGTCGAAAAACCACCCTTATCCGCAAGGATGACGAGGTTCAGGTCGACTGCAATCCTCTCACGAAGATGCGCTACAAGTACAATGCCCACTCCATCCCTATCCGCAAGGATGACGAGGTGCAGGTCGACCGCAACCCTCTCCTCGGAGCTGCGCCACAAATACAATGTGCGCTCCATCCTTATCCGCAAGGACAGCAAGGTGTAGGTCGACTGGGATATCTCCTTTAGAGTTGCATCTCGAAAGATATCCCGAGTGAAGAACATGTTCTACTCGAAGACGAACGCAAGCATATGCAGAAGATAAACCAAGATAAAAGTACTCAGGCATCAGGCCTGAAGGAGTTTAACGGTTACAGAAACCACTTGGCATTCCGAGGCAAATTTAAGGCAAGTTTAAATCTCAAGTTTGTTCATTCGGCAAGAGGAGGGCTTGCGGGCTCGACGAATTCGTCCAAGTCAATTCCATCAACGATCCGAGTGGCAGCAGCGATGAAAGTCTCCATGAAGAACTGGAAGTCATGCCTTTTGGTGTTGGCGACCTTGATCACCGCCAGCTTATCTTCGCGGGCTTCCTTGCAGTGGACTCTTACCAGCGACAGAGCCACGTCAGCACCGCATCGGGCAGAGGACTTCTTCCATTCCTGCACTCGATCGGGGACCTCGTTGAGTCGAGCCATCAGAGACTCGAGATCATTTTGAAGCGTTGCCCTTGGCTAGAGCAATGAGTCGATGCGTGAAACTGCCATCTTCAGACGAGCAAAATAACTTGTAACACTGGTGACGCGGGATTCCAGTCGAAGCACATTCATGGCAGCCTCGTCGTCGACTGGACAAAGGATAGGGTCCAAACCCGTCTCGATCCGTCCAGTCTCCTCTTCAAAGTTTTGGCAGAATTCTGCAGTCAAGGAGTTAGTGAGTCGACTAGACAAGACTAACTTGCAAACAGTAAAGCAGTCGGATTAAAAGGGGTACCTTAGAGCATAAGAAAGAGCTTCTTGGTGAGGGTTTCCAGATAAGCTTCCAAGTCATTTCTCTTACGAGACATGTCTTCCAGCTTCTCATTCAAAGCCACCTTATCTTTCTTCAGATGAGTTGCCTCTTGGTTGGATTCAGTGAGAGAAGACTCCAGCTTCCTTACTTCCTCTTCCAGCGCTCCGACTGAAGCCAGCTTCTTGTCAGCAAGGGTAGTCTTCTCTTGACCCTCCTTCTGCGCAACTGCAAGGTCCAAGTCCTTCTTCTCCAGAGCCAACCTCATTTTCTCTGCAAAATAAGCATTTAGATCAAACAAAAGATCGAAGGGATAATTTAAAGGACGATCGACATGAGCACTCGACAGGCAGTTACCTTCCATACCGGCAACTTCATCTTGAGCCTTCTTCAAGTTTTGTTGGGCCAGCTCTAGGTCAAGGTTGAGTTGCCTATGCTTCTCCTCAAATTCGGTGAACTTGGAAATGAGAGTACAAGATTTCTGCCGAGAGTAAAAGACATATCAATCGACAAGATCAAAGATTATTTACTTCCGAGTGAATAAAACTTCAAAGTTTACTCAGACCCCAACCGACTGCCAGCAGTCGACGGCGGTCCCGGGGACTACACCCAGTGGGTGCACTTGGCGTGCCCCCACTGGTTCAGATTCCACTCGGCCGGTCCGCCCAGGTCGAGTAAAAAAAGAAGAAGTACTCAGACCCCGGCCGACTGCTAGCAGCCAACCGTGGTCTCGGGGACTACACCAAGTGGGTGCACTTGGCGTGCCCCCACTGGTTCAGGTCCCACTCGGCATGTTCCGCCCAGACCGAGTGGAAGAAAGGAAAGAGAAAGAAGTGCTCAGACCCTAACCGACTGCCCGCAGTCGACTGCGATCTCGGGGACTACACCCAATGGGTGCACTTAGCGTGCCCCCACTGGTTCAGATCCCATTTGACCAGACCGAGTGGAAGAGTGCAAATACTAAAGACAACCAAATACCCAGTGGGTGTACAGATTCGAAGAAGACAATAAGACATTGTACGAAGGAAAATATTCAGGTAGCATATCCTAATAGAGCAAGTTCAGTCGGAAGTTAACTTACCTGGACATTGGCTCGAAGAGCCCCGCTGGCGTCGTAAGCAGCCTGGCTATTGTCGTGCACCGACTTCATCCGCTCCATCATTATGCCAGCCTGACAGATAGCCTCCACAGCTGCGTCCGACTGGCTTTCCAGAACATGATAGGTGGTGAAGAAGGGGACAGATGGTCCAAATGCAGCAGCTTGGAGCTCTGAGGCATGAGGTTGAATGACTGAAGAAAACACTGGTACAGTCGACGGTGCGGGGCGTTCACTCGACACTGGGACAGCAAAAGTCACAGAGGCTCTACCTGCATCTTCGGGCTGTTGGACTGTTGGTTCTGTCGCCAGTTCCGACTGAGATATTGATACGTCTCCGTTGTATCTATAATTTTTGATTGTTCCATGCCAATATTCTACAACTTTCATATACTTTTGGCAACTTTTTATACTATTTTTGGGACTAACATATTGATCCAGTGCCCAGTGCCAGTTCCTGTTTGTTGCATGTTTTTTGTTTCACAGAAAACCCATACCAAACAGAGTCCAAACGGAATAAAAACTGATGGAGATTTATTTTGGAATATTTATGAATTTTGAGAAGTGGAATCATCGCGAGACGGTGCCCGAGGAGGGCACGAGGTAGGGGGGTGCGCCCCTGACCCTCGTGGCCACCCCGTAAGGCGGTTGGAGCCCTTCTTTCACCGCAAGAAAGCTAATATCCGGATAGAGATCGTGTTAAAATTTCAGCCCAATCGGAGTTACGGATCTCCAGGAATATAAGAAACGGTGAAAGGGAAGAATCTGAGAACGCATAAACAAAGAGAAACAGAGAGATAGATCCAATCTCGGAGGGGCTCTCGCCCCTCCCATGCCATGGAGGCCAAGGACCAGAGGGGAAACCCTTCTCCCATCTAGGGAGGAGGTCAAGGAAGAAGAGGAAGAAGGGGCCCCCTCTCCCCCTCTCCTCCGGTGGCGCTGGAACGCCGCTGTGGCCATCATCATCATCACTGTGATCTTCACCGACACTTCTGCCATCTTCACCAACATCTCCATCACCTTCCCCCTCTATCTACAGCGGTTCACTCTCCCGCAACCCGCTGTACCCTCTACTTGAACATGGTGCTTTATGCTTCATATTATTATCCAATGATGTGTTGCCATCCTATGATGTCTGAGTAGATTTTCGTTGTCCTATCGGTGGTTGATGAATTGCTATGATTGATTTAATTTGCTTGTGGTTATGTTGCTATCCTTTGGTGCCCATCATATGAGCGCGCGCATGGATCACACCATAGGGTTAGTTGTATGTTGATAGGACTATGTATTGGAGGGAAAGAGTGACAGATGCTTCAACCTAGCATAGAAATTGATGCATACGGGATTGAAGGGGGACCAATATATCTTAATGCTATGGTTGGGTTTTACCTTAATGAACATTAGTAGTTGTGGATTCTTGCTAATAGTTCCAATCATAAGTGCATAGAATTCCAAGTAAGGGATGACATGCTAGCAGTGGCCTCTCCCACATAATACTTGCTATCAGTCTAGTAAAGTAGTCAATTGCTTAAGGGACAATTCCGCAACTCCTACCACCACTTTTCCACACTCGCTATATTTTACTTTAGTTGCTTCTTTACCTAAACATCCCCTACTTTTTATTTACGTGCTCTTTATTATCTTGCAAACCTATCCAACAACACCTACAAAGTACTTCTAGTTTCATACTTGTTCTAGGTAAAGCGAACGTCAAGCGTGCGTAGAGTTGTATCGGTGGTCGATAGAACTTGAGGGAATATTTGTTCTACCTTTAGCTCCTCGTTGGGTTTGACACTCTTACTTATCGAAAACTGTTGCGATCCCCTATACTTGTGGGTTATCAAGACCTTTTTCTGGCGCTGTTGCCGGGGAGCAATAGCGTGGGGTGAATATTCTCGTGTGTGCTTGTTTGCTTTATCACTAAGTAATTTTTATTTGATGTTCTTAGTTGTTTCCTATCTTCAGTTATGGGTAGGAAACGCAAAATACCAAAGAAATTAGTTGCACCTACTGAACCAATGGTTGAAGAACCAATCAAAATCTATCACACTGCTGAAGCTTATTACTTGGATCATCTTTGATCCCTATGTGCTCGTGCTGAAACCCCAACTAGCTTAGTTGAGGGCAAATCTTTAGATGAGCATGCTTGTTATTTGCGACACCGTATATCTAAAAAAGGGAAATTATTATGGAGTTAAATTCAACGTTTGCAATGATATGCTTGGAATTTATGTGAATTATATGATTTTACTTGTTGTTCTGAAAATCCTAAGAAACACCTTCCCTACCAATGTGAGTTTATTGATAATGGAATCTTATCTTCTTACGCTAAAGGTGTTTATAGTTACTATGATGTTCAACAAATTGAAGAATTTGTTGCTTTTGAGGGTGCTTATGAAATTGTTTCTTTGATTGAAAAGTATGATGCTACTTTTCACAAATCTGAAAATTTTGCTATACTTAAATATTGCTATGATAATTATGCTTCTAATACCTATGTTAAACAATATATTGAGGAATACTCTGCTGTCCAAGAAGAGACTAATATTTTGCAGGAGTCTATGGAAGAAGAAATTGATGAAACTATGAGCTCATTGGATGAAAAAGATGAGGAGGAGAGCGAAGAAGAAAAGGAGGAAGAGCGGATTGATCACTCGTGCCCACCTTCTAATGAGAGTAACTCTTCAACTCATACATTGTTTACTTCCCCTTCGTGCTTACCGAAGGATGATTGCTATGATGACTGTTATGATCCCTATGATTCTTTTGAAATATCCCTTTTTGATGATGCTTGCTATGCTTATGGCCAAGATGCCAATATGAATTATGCTTATGGAGATGAACTTGCTATAGTTCCTTTTGTTAAACATGAAATTGTAGCTATTGCACCCAGGCATGATAGTCCTATTATCTTTTTGAATTCTCCCGATTATATTATATCAGAGAAGTTTACACTTATTAAGGATTATATTGATGGGTTGCCTTTTACCGTTGCACATGATGATTTCGATAAATATAATATGCATGTGCTTGCTGCTCCTACTTGCAATTATTATGAGAGAGGAACTATATCTCCACCTCTCTATGTTTCTAACATGATAAAATTGCAAGAAACTGTTTATACTATGCATTGGCCTTTACTAGGTGTGCATGAATTGTTCTTTTATGACATGCTGATGCATAGGAAGAGAGTTAGACTTCGTCATTGCTTGATATATGTTGCTTTGTGCTCACTACTAAATTACAAATCATTGTTAATTAAAATTGGCTTTGATATACCTTGGGATCCGGGTGGATTCACTACTTGAGCACTATATGCCTAGCTTAATGGCTTTAAAGAAAGCGTTGCCAGGGAGACAACCCGGAAGTTTTAGAGAGTCATTTATTTCTGTTGAGTGCTTTCATATAGTTTAAAAACAACAAAAATAAAGAGGGGAACCCAAAACTTTTCAAAAAGGAAAGTGAAAGTGAGAAAGACAAGCACTGTTGAAGTGGGAGAGCTCCTTGAACTTTGTTCATGCTCACGGCAACTTTGTGAATCTTGATTACAGAAACTTTTCAACAAAAATAATTATCCCCTTGTACAATTCCATTGTATTATAAAAATAATGTGCCAAGGTTTGCCTTTAGGATGTTTACATTTGCTTGATGGTTTGTACGGTGCAGGACAGAAACTCTGGCTGTAGTGCGCGATTTTACATTTTTAGCTGGAACGTCAAATGGTTCTGATCCTTTTTGCACTGTCTTCCTATACAAATTTTTTATTTTCCTAATTTTGGTAGAATTTTTCAAGTATCATAAGTATGGTGAATGTTCAGATTATTATAGACTATTCTGTTGTAGACAGATTCTGTTTTTGATGCATAGTTTGCTTGTTTTGATGAAACTATCGATTCAGATCAGTGGATTAAGCCATGGAAAATTTATATTTAGAGTAGTGATTTGCTTTATTATACTAACGGATCTTACGGAGTTTTCTGTTGAAGTTTTGTGTGGATGAAGTGTTCAATGATTGAGAAGGTCTCGATGTGAGAATAAGGAAGAGAGGCAAGAGCTCAAGCTTGGGGATGCCCGAGGCACCCCAAGTAAATATTCAAGGAGACTCAAGCGTCTAAGCTTGGGGATGCTGGGGAGGCATCCCCTCTTTCTTTAACAAATATCGGTATGTTTTCGGATTCGTTTCGTTCATGCGATATGTGCAAGTCTTGGAGCGTCTTTTGCATTTAGGTTTTTATTTTTCTTTTTATGCACCATGCTGGTATGAGATAGTCCTTGGTTGATTTATAGAATGCTCTTTGCACTTCACTTATATTTTTTGAGTATGGCTTTATAGAATGCTTCATGTGCTTCACTTATATCATTTGAAGTTTGGATTGCCTATTTCTCTTTACTTAGACAACCGCCATTTGCAGAATGCTCTTTTGCTTCACTTATATTTGTTAGAGCGTGGGCATATCTTTTGTAGAAAGAATTAAACTCTCTTGCTTCACTTATATCTGTTTAGAGAGATGACAGGAATTGGTAATTCACATGGTTAGTCATAAAATCCTACATAAAACTTGTAGATCACTGAATATGATATGTTTGATTCCTTGCAATAGTTTTGCGATATAAAGATGGTGATATTAGAGTCATGCTAGTGGGTAGTTGTGGATTGTAGAAATACTTGTGTTGAGGTTTGTGATTCCCGTAGCATGCACGTATGCTGAACCGTTATGTAACAAAGTCGGAGCATGATTTATTTATTGATTGTCTTCCTTATGAGTGGCGGTCGGGAACGAGCGATGGTCTTTTCCTACCAATCTACCCCCCTAGGAGCATGCGCATAGTACTTTGTTTTGATGACTAATAGATTTTTGCAATAAGTATGTGAGTTATTTATGACTAATGTTGAGTCCATGGATTATACGCACTCTCACCCTTCCACCATTGCTAGCCTCTCTAGTACCGCACAAATTTCGCCGGTACCATAAACCCACCATATACCTTCCTCAAAACAGCCACCATACCTACCTATTATGGCATTTCCATAGCCATTCCAAGATATATTGCCATGCAACTTCCATCATCATCATATACATGACTTGAGCATTCATTGTCATATTGCTTTGCATGATCGTAAGATAGCTAGCATGATGTTTTCATGGCTTGTCCGTTTTTTGATGTCATTGCTACGCTAGATCATTGCACATCCCGGTACACCGCCGGAGGCATCCATATAGAGTCATACTTTGTTCTAGTATCGAGTTGTAATATCGAGTTGTAAGTAAATAAAAGTGTGATGATCATCATTATTAGAGCATTGCCCCAGTGAGGAAAGGATGATGGAGACTATGATTCCCCCATAAGTCGGGATGAGACTCCGGACTTTACAATAAAAAACAAAAGAGGCCAAAGAAGCCCAAATAAAAAAAGAGGCCAAAGAATCCCACCAAAATTAAAACAAATAATAAGAAAATGGGAGAAAAAGAGAGAAGTGGCAGTGCTACTATCCTTTTTCCACACTTGTGCTTCAAAGTAGCACCATGTTCTTCATATAGAGAGTCTCTTGAGTTATCACTTTCATATACTAGTGGGAATTTTCATTATAGAACTTGGCTTGTATATTCTGATGATGGGCTTCCTCAAATGCCCGAGGTCTTCATGAGCAAGCAAGTTGGATGCACACCCACTTAGTTTCAGTTAGAGCTTTCATACACTTATAGCTCTAGTGCATCCGTTGCATGGCAATACCTACTCACTCACATTGATATCTGTTGATGGGCATCTCCATAGCCCGTTGATACGCCTAGTTGATGTGAGACTATCTTCTCCTTTTTGTCTTCTCCACCATCATATTCTATTCCACCTATAGTGCTATGTCCATGGCTCACGCTCATGTATTGCGTGAAAGTTGAAAAGGTTTGAGAACGTCAAAAGTATGAAACAATTTCTTGGCTTGTCATCGGGGTTGTGCATGATGTGAATATTTTGTGTGGTGAAGATGGAGCATAGCCAGACTATATGATTTTGTAGGGATAACTTTCTTTGGCCATGTTATTTTGAAAAGACATGATTGCTTTATTAGTGGACTTGAAGTATTATTATTTTTATGTCAAATGATAGACTATTGCCTTGAATCACTCGTATCTTAATATTCATGCCATGATTAGATTACATGATCAAGATTATGCTAGGTAGCATTCCACATCAAAAATTGTCTTTTTTATCATTTACCTACTCGAGGACAAGCAGGAATTAAGCTTGGGGATGCTGATACGTCTCCCTCGTATCTATAATTTTTGATTGTTCCATGCCAATATTCTACAACTTTCACATACTTTTGGCAACTTTTTATACTATTTTTGGGACTAACATATTGATCCAGTGCCCAGTGCCAGTTCCTGTTTGTTGCATGTTTTTTGTTCGCAGAAAACCCATACCAAACGGAGTCCAAACAGAATAAAAACTGACGCAGATTTATTTTGGAATATTTATGAATTTTGGGAAGTGGAATCATTGCGAGACGATGCCCGAGGGGGCACGAGGTAGGGGGGCGCCCCAGGGTGTTAGGCGCGCCCCTGACCCTCATGGCCACCCCGTAAGGCGGTTGGAGCCCTTCTTTCGCCGCAAGAAAGCTAATATCCGGATAGAGATCGTGTTAAAATTTCAGCCCAATCGGAGTTATGGATCTCCGGGAATATAAGAAACGGTGAAAGGGAAGAATCTGAGAACGCAGAAACAAAGAGAAACAGAGAGATAGATCCAATCTCGGAGGGGCTCTCGCCCCTCCTATGCCATGGAGGCCAAGGACCAGAGGGGAAACCCTTCTCCCACCTAGGGAGGAGGTCAAGGAAGAAGAGGAAGAAGGGGGCCCCCTCTCCCCCTCTCCTCCGGTGGCGCCGGAATGCCGCCGTGGCCATCATCATCATCACCGCGATCTTCACCAACACTTCCGCCATCTTCACCAACATCTCCATCACCTTCTCCCCTCTATCTACAGCGGTTCACTCTCCCGCAACCCGCTGTACGCTCTACTTGAACATGGTGCTTTATGCTTCATATTATTATCCAATGATGTGTTGACATCCTATGATGTCTGAGTAGATTTTCGTTGTCCTATTGGTGGTTGATGAATTGCTATGATTGATTTAATTTGCTTGTGGTTATGTTGCTGTCCTTTGGTGCCCATCATATGAGCGCGCGCGTGGATCACACCATAGGGTTAGTTGTATGTTGATAGGACTATGTATTGGAGGGCAAGAGTGACAGAAGCTTCAACCTAGCATAGAAATTGATGCATACAGGATTGAAGGGGGGCCAATATATCTTAATGCTATGGTTGGGTTTTACCTTAATGAACATTAGTAGTTGCGGATGCTTGCTAATAGTTCCAATCATAAGTGCATAGAATTCCAAGTAAGGGATGACATGCTAGCAGTGGCCTCTCCCACATAATACTTGCTATCGGTCTAGTAAAGTAGTCAATTGCTTAAGGGACAATTCTGCAACTCCTACCACCACTTTTCCACACTCGCTATATTTACTTTAGTTGCTTCTTTACCTAAATAGCCCTACTTTTTATTTACGTGCTCTTTATTAGCTTGCAAACCTATCCAACAACACCTACAAAGTACTTCTAGTTTCATACTTGTTCTAGGTAAAGCGAACGTCAAGCGTGCGTAGAGTTGTATAGGTGGTCGATAGAACTTGAGGGAATATTTGTTCTACCTTTAGCTCCTTGTTGGGTTCGACACTCTTACTTTCGAAAATTGTTGCAATCCCCTATACTTGTGGGTTATCAGATATCTTGCTAGCTGCTGCTTTCTTGCTCCTTCTGGGCCTCGGTATCACGTCTTCATCGTCATCCGGAAGCTCGATAACATTGAGTGGGGCTGCGAAGAAATCAGTCGACCCCAAGTGAATCACCAGAATTTAATCAACCAAATAATCAAGAACAAGATCACGAGAATTGTACCTGGGTTGGAGGTAACCGCATCTTCCATCTCCTCGTCCCGGTACTGGTGGGTGGAAGTTCCAGAAGTGGCAGCACTGCAAATGTCAACATTCAGTCGGTTACGTTCTGTTACCCAAGTCAACCAAAGGATCAGGTAAGATTGTTACCTAGAGATAGTGGGAATGACCACTTTGATTTTGGGCAAAGCCTTTGGTGGTTTGGAATATGTGGCCGTCGGTGGTTTCGGCACTGGAGACGGTGCAGTCTTGGGCTGCTTCGGTGCCTTCTCGGTCGGCACTGGAGAAGATGTCCGAGGGCGCTTTGAAGACTGCCCAGTTGGTGCGGCCACCAGGTCGGGGTGCTTACCGGGTCATGAGTGTGCTTGGACCTCCTTTCTCTGCGAGGAGGCGAGTCGACTTCTTCTTCATCACTCGGATCGTCGCTCTCCTCGTCCTCCTCTTCATCCGAGTGCCACTCGTCACTCTCGCCTCTGCTCACCTCTCCCTCGGGATCTTGCTCCTGCTCTTCGTTGGGCATTGAATACATATCAACAAGATCCAGACAACAAACAAAAGAAAGACAGTCGGCCGTCAACAAGATGTTACATGGTAAATCAAGAAAACACTCGACAATGCAGAATCGTACATGTTCCGGCTGGCGCAAATGGTCGAATGGAACCACCCTCCTGGACCCCCGGGGGTTATCCTTGTTGCCAGTAATGCCTCTCAGCCACTGCTCCACCGTGTCCTCACTGACATCCTCCGGGTGGATCTGAGTGGAATCCTCGATTCCCGAGTACATCGACATCAGATGGTCACGAGCTTGGAGTGGTTGGATACGTCGACTGAGGAAGACCTCCAGTAGGTCCATACCGGTCACTCCGTCGCGGACGAGTTGGACCACTCGCTCGACCAACACCTTCACCTGCGCCTTCTCCTCTGGGATCACTCTCAAGGTGGAGGGCTTCTCCACTCGGGCCATGGAAAAGGGGGGAAGTCCAGTCGGCTGACCCGGAGTCGGCTGGTCCTTGCAGTAGAACCAGGTCGACTGCCAACCCCGGACCGACTCGGGAAGGATCATGGTTGGGAAAGTGCTTTTGTTCCTCATCTGAATTCCAAGACCCCCGCACATCTGTATCACGTGCGTCCTCTCGTCACTCGGGTTGGCCTTCTTGACCGTCTGAGAACGACACGTGAATATGTGCTTGAAGAAACCTAAGAAGTTCTCACACATGGACACGAAAGCGGCAAGGTACACGATGGTGTTTGGAGAAAAGTGGTGGAGTTGAGCCCCAAAGAAGTTCAAGAAACCGCGAAAGAAAGGATGGGGAGGCAAAGAAAACCCGCGGTCGACGTGAGTGGCAAGGAGAACGCACTCACCCTCCTGCGGCTGCGGCTCGGTCTCGTTCCCCGGGAGCCGCGCCGATTCATGGGGGATCAGTCCCCCCTCGACCAGGTCATCGATATCGTCTTGGTTGATTGTCGAGTGAATCCAGTCGCCCTGGATCTAGCCAGGCGGCAGGCCGGACCTCGACGAAGACCCGCCCCAGCTGGTCCTCTTCCCTTTCACCTTCGCCGTCGCCTTCTTCGCACGCTCCAACGCCACCGTCTTCTCCTTACCCATGGCAGCAGATCGAGTTCAAATAGGGCGACGACGCCGAGAGCAGAGGCAGATGCGGTGGAGAAAACAGAGGAGGAAGGGGAAGAATGAGAACGCACTGTGTGAAAACCCCCGTCCAACGCCTTATATGAGGGCATTTCCGAGTGGCTGACTCGTGGGCCCAGGCGATCCGATCAAATCCCGCAACAGTCGCGCACGCGATACGTGGCGAAAAAGGTGGCGCCGAGATCGAGACGGCCTGCCTAATCCGTCCCGATTACTGCGGCATCCCCGCCCGGCGCGCTTCCCAAAATTCGAATCCCGTGAAATCCGCAGACAGCAGAACAACCCATCAGACGAAAGATTTTTCCCATATCAACACTCGAAGCTTAACAATGAAAGTTCACTCGACAAAACCAAGAATGGATCAAGGCAACTGAACAAGCAGTTGAAGTCATCATGAATGTTCATTCGACCTCTGGACAAGACATTTCGGAAGCGCAAAATCTGAATCAGAGAGGTTATCAACTCCTTCTCCACTCGAACCCTGAACCATTCGAGGGCTAATGATGAAGATAGGTACCTAGGGTAGGGTCGTAGGCCTAACCTAGACACCCTCCCCTAGGATGTCACCCTCAAACCAGAAGCATTCGAAGAAGAGTCACCATCCACTCGACCATGAGGACTTCCACTCGGAAGACTTGAAGTCACTCGACCGCGGAGACTCACTCGACCACCAGAAGGTCTAAGGTCGCTCCGAACTGCAACGGTCGGACATCACCTCATAGCTTTAATGGTCATTATGTCTATTTATTTACTAGCGTTACCAGTAATGTCTCCCCTTTAATGTACCTTAAACCATTTGTAACGTGGGCTGGCTGGGGTCCTGGCGCACTCTATATAAGCCACCCCCCTCCACAGCCACAAGGGTTCGCATCTTTTGTAAACTCACACACACATATAATCCAGTCGAACGCCTCAGGGCGCCGAGACGTAGGGCTGTTACTTCTTCCGAGAAGGGCCTGAACTCATAAAACTCGTGTGTACAACTACTCCATAGCTAGGTGTTGGGGAACGTTGCAGAAAATTAAAAATTTTCCTACGGTTTCACCAAGATCCATCTATGAGTTCATCTAAGCAACGAGTCTAGGGAGAGAGTTTGTATCTACATACCACTTGTAGATCACGTGCGGAAGCTTGCAAGGTGATGATGTAGTCGTACTCGACGTGATCCAAATCACCGATGACCTGCGCCGAACGGACGGCACCTCCGCGTTCAACACACGTACGGAACAGCCACGTCTCCTCCTTCTTGATCCAGCAAGGAAGGGAGGAGAGGTTGAGGGAGATGGCACCAGCAGCAGCACGACGGCGTGGTGTTGATGGAGCTGCAGTACTCCGGCAGAGCTTCGCTAAGCACTATGGAGGTGGAGGAGGTGTTGGGGAGGGAGAAGGAGGCAACCAAAGGCCAGGGCGTTCAGGTATGAAGTCCCTCCTCTCCCCCACTATATATAGGGGTGCCAAGGGGGGTGGCCGGCCCTAGGAGATCCAATCTCCTAGGGGGTGCGGCGGCCAAGGGGGGTTTTCCCTCCCCCCAAGGCACCTAGGAGGTGCCTTACCCTCCTAGGACTCTTGCCCCCTTAAACCCTAGGCACATGGGCCTATGTGGGGCTGGTGCCCTTGGCCCATTAGGCCAAGGCGCACCCCCTTACAGCCCATGTGGCCCCCCGGGACAGGTGGACCCACCCGGTGGACCCCCGGGACCCTTCCGATGGTCCCGGTACAATACCGATAACCCCGAAACTTGTCCCGATGCCCGAAACAGGACTTCCCATATATAAATCTTTACCTCCGGACCATTCCGGAACTCCTCGTGACGTCCGGGATCTCATCCAGGACTCCGAACAACATTCGGGTTACTGCATATACATATCCCTATAACCCTAGCGTAACTGAACCTTAAGTGTGTAGACCCTACGGGTTCGGGAGATATGCAGACATGACCGAGACTCTCTCAGTCAATAACCATCAGCGGGATCTGGATACCCATGATGGCTCCCACATGCTCCTCGATGTTGTCATCGGATGAACCACTATGTCGAGGATTCGATCAAACCCTGTATGCAGTTCCCTTTGTCAATCGGTACGTTACTTGCCCGAGACTCGATCGTCGGTATCCCAATACCTTGTTCAGTATCGTTACCGGCAAGTCACTTTACTCGTACCGTAATGCATGATCCCGTGTCCAACACCTTGGTCACATTGAGCTCAATATGATGATGCATTACCGAGTGGGCCCAGAGATACCTCTCCGTCATACGGAGTGACAAATCCCAGTCTCGATCCGTGTCAACCCAACAGCTACTTTCGGAGATACCTGTAATGCACCTTTATAGTCACCCAGTTACGTTGTGACGTTTGGTACACCCAAGGCACTCTTACGGTATCCGGGAGTTACACGATCTCATGGTCGAAGGAAGAGATACTTGACACTTGCAAAGCTCCAGCAAAACGAACTACACGATCTTTTATGCTATGCTTAGGATTGGGTCTTGTCCATCACATCATTCTCCTAATGATGTGATCCCGTTATCAACGACATCCAATGTCCATAGTCAGGAAACCATGACTATCTGTTGATCACAACGAGCTGGTCAACTAGAGGCTTACCAGGGACATAGTGTGGTCTAAGTATTCACACGTGTATTACGATTTCCGGATAATACAGTTATAGCATGAATACAAGACAATTATCATGAACATTGAAATATAATAATACTTTTATTATTGCCTCTAGGGCATATTTCCAACAGTCTCCCACTTGCACTAGAGTCACTAATCTAGTTACATTGTGATGAATCGAACACCCATAGAGTTCTGGTGTTGATCATGTTTAGCTCGTGAGAGAGGTTTAGTCAACGGATCTGCGACATTCAGATCCGTATGTACTTTGCAAATCTCTATGTCTCCATCTTGAACATTTTCACGGATGGAGTTGAAACGACGCTTGATGTGCCTGGTCTTCTTGTGAAACTTGGGCTCCTTTGCGAGGGCAATAGCTCCAGTGTTGTCACAGAAGAGTTTGATCGGCCCCGACGCATTGGGTATGACTCCTAGGTCGGTGATGAACTCCTTCACCCAAATCGCTTCATGTGCTGCCTCCGAGGCTGCCATGTACTCCGCTTCACACGTAGATCCCGCCACGACGCTCTGCTTGCAGCTGCACCAGCTTACTGCTCCACCATTCAACATATACACGTATCCGGTTTGTGACTTAGAGTCATCCAGATCTGAGTCGAAGCTAGCGTCGACGTAACCCTTTACGACGAGCTCTTCGTCTCCTCCATAAACGAGAAACATGTCCTTTGTCCTTTTCAGGTACTTCAGGATATTCTTGACCGCTGTCCAGTGTTCCTTGCCGGGATTACTTTGGTATCTTGCTACCAAACTTACGGCAAGGTTTACATCGGGTCTGGTGCACAACATAGCATACATAATAGATCCTATGGCTGAAGCATAGGGGATGACACTCATCTCTTCTTTATCTTTTGCCGTGGTCGGTGACTGAGCTGAGCTCAGTCTCATACCTTGTAATACAGGCAAGAACCCCTTCTTGGACTGATCCATTCTGAATCTCTTCAAAATCTTATCAAGGTATGTGCTTTGTGAAAGACCTATGAGGCGTCTCGATCTATCTCTATAGATCTTGATGCCTAATATATAAGCAGCTTCTCCAAGGTCCTTCATTGAAAAACACTTATTCAAGTAGGCCTTAATGCTGTCCAGAAATTCTATATTATTTCCCATCAGGAGTATGTCATCTACATATAATATGAGAAATGCTACAGAGCTCCCACTCACTTTCTTGTAAACGCAGGCTTCTCCATAAGTCTGCATAAACCCAAACGCTTTGATCATCTCATCAAAGCGAATGTTCCAACTCCGAGATGCTTGCACCAGTCCATAAATGGATCGCTGGAGCTTGCATACTTTGTTAGCGTTCCGAGGATCGACAAAACCTTCCGGCAGCATCATATACAGTTCTTCCTTAAGATGCCCGTTAAGGAATGCTGTTTTGACGTCCATCTGCCATATCTCATAATCATAGTATGCGGCAATTGCTAACATGATTCGGACGGACTTTAGCTTCGCTACGGGAGAGAATGTCTCGTCGTAGTCAATCCCTTGAACCTGTCGATAACCCTTAGCGACAAGTCGAGCTTTATAGATGGTAACATTACCATCCGCGTCCGTCTTCTTCTTAAAGATCCATTTGTTTTCTATCGCTCGCCGATCATCGGGCAAGTCTGTCAAAGTCCATACTTTGTTTTCATACATGGATTCTATCTCGGATTTCATGGCTTCAAGCCATTTGTTGGAATCCGGGCCCGCCCTTGCTTCTTCATAGTTCGAAGGTTCATTGTTGTCTAACAACATGATTTCCAGGACAGGGTTGCCGTACCACTCTGGTGCGGAACGTGTCCTTGTGGACCTACGAAGTTCAGCAGTAACTCGATCCGAAGTCCCTTGATCATTATCATGGTTTTCTTCTTCAGTTGGTGTGGGCATCACAGGAACAGTTTCCTGTGCTGCGTCACTATCCCGCTCAAGAGGTAGTACTTCATCGAGTTCTACTTTCCTCCCACTTACTTCTTTCGAGAGAAACTCTTTTTCCAGAAAGCATCCGTTATTGGCAACAAAGATCTTGCCTTCGGATCTTAAGTAGAAGGTATACCCTACAGTTTCCTTAGGGTATCCTATGAATACGCATTTTTCCGACTTGGGTTCGAGCTTTTCAGGTTGAAGTTTCTTGACATAAGCTTCGCATCCCCAAACTTTTAGAAACGACAGCTTAGGTTTCTTTCCAAACCATAATTCATACGGTGTCGTCTCAACGGATTTAGACGGTGCCCTATTTAAAGTGAATGTAGCTGTCTCTAGAGCGTATCCCCAAAATGATAGTGGTAAATCGGTAAGAGACATCATAGACCGCACCATATCCAATAGAGTGCGATTACGACGTTCGGACACACCGTTTCGCTGAGGTGTTCCAGGCGGCGTGAGCTGTGAAACGATTCCACATTTCTTTAAGTGTGTACCAAATTCGTGACTTAAGTATTCTCCTCCACGATCTGATCGTAAGAATTTTATCTTTCGGTCACGTTGATTCTCCACCTCATTCTGAAATTCCTTGAACTTTTCAAAGGTCTCAGACTTGTGTTTCATTAAGTAGACATACCCATATCTACTCAAGTCATCTGTGAGAGTGAGAACATAACGATATCCTCCGCGAGCCTCAACGCTCATTGGACCGCACACATCGGTATGTATGATTTCCAACAAGTTGGTTGCCCGCTCCATTGTTCCGGAGAACGGAGTCTTGGTCATTTTGCCCAAGAGGCATGGTTCGCACGTGTCAAACGATTCATAATCAAGAGACTCTAAAAGTCCATCGGCATGGAGCTTCTTCATGCGCTTGACACCAATGTGACCAAGGCGGCAGTGCCACAAGTATGTGGGACTATCGTTATCAACTTTAAATCTTTTGGCATCAACACTATGAACATGTGTAATATTACGCTCGAGATTCATTAAGAATAAACCATTGACCATCGGAGCATGACCATAAAACATATCTCTCATATAAATCGAACAACCATTATTCTCAGACTTAAATGAGTAGCCATCTCGTATTAAACGAGATCCAGATACAATGTTCATGCTCAAACTTGGCACTAAATAACAATTATTGAGGTTCAAAACTAATCCCGTAGGTAGATGTAGAGGCAGCGTGCCGACGGCGATCACATCGACTCTGGAACCATTCCCGACGCGCATCGTCACCTCGTCCTTTGCCAGTCTCCGTTTATTCCGCAGCTCCTGCTGTGAGTTACAAATATGAGCAACGGCACCGGTATCAAATACCCAGGAGTTACTACGATTACTGGTAAGGTACACATCAATCACATGTATATCAAATATACCTTTGGTGTTGCCGGCTTTCTTATCCGCTAAGTATTTGGGGCAGTTCCGCTTCCAGTGACCCTTCCCCTTGCAATAAAAGCACTCAGTCTCAGGCTTGGGTCCATTCTTTGACTTCTTCCCGGTAACTGGCTTACCAGGTGCGGCAACTTCTTTGCCGTCCTTCTTGAAGTTCTTCTTACCCTTGCCCTTCTTGAACTTAGTGGTCTTATTGACCATCAACACTTGATGTTCTTTCTTGATTTCAGCCTCTGCTGACTTCAGCATCGAGAACACTTCAGGAATGGTCTTTTCCATTCCCTGCATGTTGTAGTTCATCACAAAGCTCTTGTAGCTTGGTGGGAGCGACTGGAGGATTCTGTTAATGACCGCCTCATCTGGGAGGTTAATGTTCAGCTGGGTCATACGGTTGTGCAACCCAGACATCTTCAGGATGTGCTCACTGACAGAACTGTTTTCCTCCATCTTACAACTGTAGAACTTGTCGGAGACATCATATCTCTCGACCCGGGCATGAGCTTGAAAAACTAGTTTCAGCTCTTCGAACATCTCATATGCTCCGTGGTGCTCAAAACGCTTTTGGAGCCCCGGTTCTAAGCTGTAAAGCATGCCGCACTGAACGAGGGAGTAATCATCAGCGCGAGACTGCCAAGCATTCATAATGTCTTGGTTCTCTGGGACGGGAGCGTCACCTAGCGGTCCTTCTAGGACATATTGTTTCCTGGCAGCTATGAGGATGATCCTCAGGTTTCGGACCCAGTCCGTATAGTTGCTGCCATCATCTTTCAGCTTGGTTTTCTCTAGGAACGCGTTGAAGTTCATGTTGACATTAGCGTTGGCCATTGATCTACAAGACATATTTGCAAAGGTTTTAGACTAAGTTCATGATAATAAAGTTCTAATCAAATTATGAACTCCCACTTAGATTAGACATCCCTTTAGTCATCTAAGTGTTACACGATCCGAGTCGACTAGCCCGTGTCCGATCATCACGTGAGACGGACTAGTCATCGTCGGTGAACATTTTCATGTTGATCGTATCTTCCATACGACTCGTGTTCGACCTTTCGGTCTCCGTGTTCCGAGGCCATGTCTGCACATGCTAGGCTCGTCAAGTTAACCCTAAGTGTTTTCGCTGTGTAAAACTGTCTTACACCCGTTATATGTGAACGTAAGAATCCATCACACCCGATCATCACGTGGTGCTTAGAAACGACGAACTGTAGCAACGGTGCACAGTTAGGGGAGAACACTTCTTGAAATTTTATAAGGGATCATCTTATTTACTACCGTCGTCCTAAGTAAACAAGATGCATAATACATAATAAACATCACATGCAATTATATAGTTGTGACATGATATGGCCAATATCATATAGCTCCATTGATCTTCATCTTCGGGGCTCCATGATCATCTTGTCACCGGCTTGACACCATGATCTCCATCATCATGATCTCCATCATCGTGTCTTCATGAAGTTGTCACGCCAACGACTACTTCTACTTCTATGACTAACGTTTAGCAATAAAGTAAAGTAGTTTACATGACGTTATTTAATGACACGCAGGTCATACAAAAAATAATGACAACTCCTATGGCTCCTGCCGGTTGTCATACTCATCGACATGCAAGTTGTGAATCCTATTACAAAGAACGTGATCTCATACATCACAATTCATTATTCATCACAACTTCTGGCCATATCACATCACATGATCAATCGCTGCAAAAACAAGTTAGACGTCCTCTAATTGTTGTTGCATCTTTTACGTGGCTGCAATTGGGTTCTAGCAAGAATGTTTTCTTACCTACGAATCACCACAACGTGATTTTGTCAACTTCTATTTACCCTTCATAAGGGCCCTGTTCATCGATTCCGCTCCAACTAAGGTGGGAGAGACAGACACCCGCCAGCCACCTTATGCAACTTGTGCATGTCAGTCGGTGGAACCGGTCTCACGTAAGAGTACGTGTAAGGTTGGTCCGGGCCGCTTCATCCCACAATACCGTTGAGCAAGAAATGACTAGTAGAGGCAAGTAAGATGACAAAATCCACGCCCACAACAAAGTTGTGTTCTACTCGTGCAAAGAGAACTACGCATAGACCTAGCTCATGATGCCACTGTTGGGGAACGTTGCAGAAAATTAAAATTTTTCCTACGGTTTCACCAAGATCCATCTATGAGTTCATCTAAGCAACGAGTCTAGGGAGAGAGTTTGTATCTACATACCACTTGTAGATCGCGTGCGGAAGCTTGCAAGGTGATGATGTAGTCGTACTCGACGTGATCCAAATCACCGATGACCTGCGCCGAACGGACGACACCTCCGCGTTCAACACACGTACGGAACAGCCACGTCTCCTCCTTCTTGATCCAGCAAGGAAGGGAGGAGAGGTTGAGGGAGATGGCACCAGCAGCAGCACGACGGCGTGGTGTTGATGGAGCTGCAGTACTCCGGCAGAGCTTCGCTAAGCACTATGGAGGTGGAGGAGGTGTTGGGGAGGGAGAAGGAGGCAACCAAAGGCCAGGGCGTTCAGGTATGAAGTCCCTCCTCTCCCCCACTATATATAGGGGTGCCAAGGGGGGGGGTGGCCGGCCCTAGGAGATCCAATCTCCTAGGGGGTGCGGCGGCCAAGGGGGGTTTTCCCTCCCCCCAAGGCACCTAGGAGGTGCCTTACCCTCCTAGGACTCTTGCCCCCTTAAACCCTAGGCGCATGGGCCTATGTGGGGCTGGTGCCCTTGGCCCATTAGGCCAAGGCGCACCCCCTTACAGCCCATGTGGCCCCTCGGGACAGGTGGACCCACCCGGTGGACCCCCGGGACCCTTCCGGTGGTCCCGGTACAATACCGATAACCCCGAAACTTGTCCCGATGCCCGAAACAGGACTTCCCATATATAAATCTTTACCTCCGGACCATTCCGGAACTCCTCGTGACGTCCGGGATCTCATCCGGGACTCCGAACAACATTCGGGTTACTGCATATACATATCCCTATAACCCTAACGTAACTGAACCTTAAGTGTGTAGACCCTACGGGTTCGGGAGACATGCAGACATGACCGAGACTCTCTCAGTCAATAACCATCAGCGGGATCTGGATACCCATGATGGCTCCCACATGCTCCTCGATGTTGTCATCGGATGAACCACTATGTCGAGGATTCGATCAAACCCTGTATGCAGTTCCCTTTGTCAATCGGTACGTTACTTGCCCGAGACTCGATCGTCGGTATCCCAATACCTTGTTCAGTCTCGTTACCGGCAAGTCACTTTACTCGTACCGTAATGCATGATCCCGTGTCCAACACCTTGGTCACATTGAGCTCAATATGATGATGCATTACCGAGTGGGCCCAGAGATACCTCTCCGTCATACGGAGTGACAAATCCCAGTCTCGATCCGTGTCAACCCAACAGCTACTTTCGGAGATACCTGTAATGCACCTTTATAGTCACCCAGTTACGTTGTGACGTTTGGTACACCCAAGGCACTCTTACGGTATCCGGGAGTTACACGATCTCATGGTCGAAGGAAGAGATACTTGACACTTGCAAAGCTCCAGCAAAACGAACTACACGATCTTTTATGCTATGCTTAGGATTGGGTCTTGTCCATCACATCATTCTCCTAATGATGTGATCCCGTTATCAACGACATCCAATGTCCATAGTCAGGAAACCATGACTATCTGTTGATCACAATGAGCTGGTCAACTAGAGGCTTATCAGGGACATAGTGTGGTCTAAGTATTCACACGTGTATTACGATTTCCGGATAATACACTTATAGCATGAATAAAAGACAATTATCATGAACAATGAAATATAATAATACTTTTATTATTGCCTCTAGGGCATATTTCCAACACTAGGATCTTGCCTCCTCATACCTACCCCCATTCTACTGTCAGTCTTAGATCCATAACAGTCGCAATGGTGCATACTCAGGGAGAACACTTATACCTTGAAATTTAGTGAGAGATCATCTTATAATGCTACCACCATACTAAGAAAAATAAGATGCATAAAGGATAAACATCATATGCAATCAATATAAGTGATATGATATGGCCATCATCATCTTGTGCCTTTGATCTCCATCTCCAAAGCACCGTCATGATCACCATCGTCACCGGCTTGACACCTTGATCTCCATCTTAGCATCGTTGTCGTCTCGCTAACTATTGCTTCTACGACTATCACTACCGCTTAGTGATAAAGTAAAGCAATTACATGGTGATTGCATTTCATACAATAAAGCGACAACCATATGCCTCCTGCCAGTTGCTGATAACTGTGTTACAAAACATGATCATCTCATACAACAATTTATATAATCACGTCTTGACCATATCACATCACAATATGCCCTGCAAAAACAAGTTAGACGTCCTCTACTTTGTTGTTGCAAGTTTTACATGGCTGCTACGGACTTAGCGAGAACCGTTCTTACCTACGCATCAAAAAACCACAACGCGGTATAGTGATTGCTTTTTGATCTTCAGAAAGAACCCTGTTCATTGAATCTGATTCAACTAAAGTTAGAGAAACTGACACCCACTAGCCACCTGTGTGTGAAGCACGTCGGTAGAACCAGTCTCGCGTAAGCGTACGCGTAATGTCGGTCTGAGCCGCTTCATCCAACAATACCGATGAATCGAGAGTCAACTAGTGACGGCAAGCAATATGTATATACCTACGTCCACAACTCATTTGTGTTCTACTCGTGCATATAACATCTACGCATAGACCTGGCTCCGATGCCACTGTTGGAGAACACAGTAATTTCAAAAAAAAAATCCTACGGACACGCAAGATCCATCTAGGTGATGCATAGCAACACGAGGGTAAGAGTATGTCTACGTACCCTCGTAGACCGAAAGCGGAAGCGTTATGAAACGCGGTTGATGTAATCGAATGTCTTCGCGATCCAACCGATCAAGTACCGAATGCACGGCACCTCCGCGATCTGCACACGTTCAGCTCGGTGACGTCCCTCGTACTCTTGATCCAGTTGAGGCCAAGGAAGAGTATTGTCAGCACGACGGTGTGATGACGGTGATGATGAAGTTACCGACGCAGGGCTTCACCTACAACGATATGACCGGGGTGGAAATCTGTGGAGGGGGGCACCGCACACGGCTAAACAATCAATTTGTGTGTCTATGGGGTGCCCCCTCCCCCGTATATAAAGGGGGGAGGAGGAGAGGGCCGGCCTAGGAGGAGGCGCGCCCAAGGAGGGGCAATCCTACTCCAAGTAGCCCCCCCCTTCCTATTCCTACTAGGAGAAGGATGAAGGAGGAGGAGAGGAGAAGGAAAGGGAGGACGGCCCCCAAAACCCTAAACCAATTCGGTTTGGGCCTAAGGGGGCGCGCCCCACCACTTGCCTGCTGCCCTCTTTCTCCACTAGGGCCCGTTAAGGCCATTGACTCCCCGGGGGGTTCCGGTAACCTCCCGGTACTCCAAAAAATGTCCGAACTCATCCGAAACTATACTGATGTTCAAACATAGCCTTCCAATATATCGATCTTTATGTCTCGACCATTTCGAGACTCCTCGTCATGTCCGTGATCACATCCGAGACTCCGAACTATCTTCGGTACATCAAAACACAAAAACTCATAATATCGATCGTCATCGAACGTTAAGCGTGCGGACCCTACGGGTTCAAGAACTATGTAGACATGGCCGAGACTCACTTCCGATCAATAACCAATAGAGGAACCTGGATGCTCATATTGGTTCCTACATATTCTACGAAGATCATTATCAGTCAAGCCGCATAACAACATACGTTGTTCCCTTTGTCATCGGTATGTTACTTGCCCGAGATTCGATCGTCGGTATCTCAATACCTAGTGCAATCTCGTTACCGGCAAGTCTCTTTACTCGTTCCGTAATGCAAGATCCCACAACTAACTCATTAGTAACATTGCTTGCAAGGCTTATAGTGATGTGCATTACCGAGAGGGCCTAGAGATGCCTCTCCGATAATCGGAGTGACAAATCCTAATCTCGATCTATGCCAACTCAACAAACACCATCGGAGACACCTGTAGAGCATCTTTATAATCACCCAGTTACGTTGTGACGTTTGATAGCACACTAAGTGTTCCTCTGGTATTCGGGAGTTGCATAATCTCATAGTCATAGGAACATGTATAAGTTATGGAGAAAGCAATAGCAATAAACTAAACGATCATAGTGCTAAGCTAACGGATGGGTCTTGTCCATCACATCATTCTCTAATGATGTGATCCCGTTCATCAAATGACAACACATGTCTATGGCTAGGAAACTTAACCATCTTTGATTAACGAGCTAGTCAAATAGAGGCATACCAGAGACACTTTGTTTGTCTATGTATTCACACATGTATCAAGTTTCCGGTTAATACAACTCTAGCATGAATAATAAACACTTATCATGATATAAGGAAATATAAATAACAACTTTATTATTGCCTCTAGGGCATATTTCCTTCAAAATGGGTGAGGGAGGACTACGTCCACAAGGAGATGGCGCGCCAGCGCCGTGCCCTCGAGTGAAGAAAATATGCCCTAGAGGCAATAATAAAGTTGTTATTTTATATTTCCTTATATCATGATAAATGTTTATTATTCATGCTAGAATTGTATTAACCGGAAACTTGATACATGTGTGGATACATAGACAAAACACTGTGTCCCTAGTAAGTATCTACTAGACTAGCTCGTTAATGAAAGATGGTTAAGTTTCCTAACCATAGACATGTGTTGTCATTTGATGAACGGGGTCTGATACGTCTTCAACGTATCTATATTTTTTATTGTTCCATGCTATTATATTATATGTTTTGGATGTTTAATGGGCTTTAATATGCTCTTTTATACTATTTTTGGGACTAACCTATTAACGGCAGGCCCAGTGCTAGTTTCTGTTTTTGCCTATTTTAGAGTTTTGCAGAAAAGGAATACCAAACGAAATGAAACTTTCGCGACGATCTTTCTTGGACCGAAAGCAATCCTTTGGAGGCAAAGTCTGGAACTCCACGAGGAAGCCACGAGGCAGGAGGGTGCGCCCAGGGGTAGGCGCGCCCCCCACCCTCGTGGGCCCATCGTAACTCCACCGACGTACTTCTTTCGCCTATATATACTCTTATACCCTAGAAACATCAGGGAGAGGCACGAAACCACTTTTCCACCGCCGCAACCTTCTGTACCCGTAGATCCCATCTTGGGGCCTTTTCCGGCGATCTGCCGGAGGGAGAATCGATCATGGAGGGCTTCTACATCAACACCATTGCCTCTCCGATGAAGTGTGAGTAGTTTACCACAGACCTTCGGGTCCATAGTTATTAGCTAGATGTCTTCTTCTCTCTCTTTGATTCTCAATACAAAGTTCTCCTCGATGTTCTTGGAGATCTATTCGATGTAATACTCTTTTGCGGTGTGTTTGTTGAGATCCGATGAATTGTGAAATTATGAACAAGATTATCTATGAATATTATTTGGTTCTTCTCTGAATTCTTATATGCATGATTTGATACATTTGCGAGTCTTTTTGAATTATCGGTTTAGTTTGGCCTACTAGATAGATCTTGCATGAGCGTAGGAATTTTTTTGAAATTGCATGCTACGTTCTCCAACATCAAGGAGATCGCCGCCCGGCGCCACGGCCGCGAGGAGGAAGGCATCGTCATCCTCGACGACAGTGACGAGGAGGCGCCCGAGCCGTCCAACTCCCCACGCATCGACGACGCTGGTTAGGGGTGCAGCAGGGACGCAGGCGACACGCAGGACGGCGATGACGACGACGTCGACAGCGGCGACTACACCAAGATGTACATGCTGCTCAGCATGTAGAAGGCGGGCGGCGGCGGCTTTAGTATTAGTAGCAGTAGTATTTAGTTGTTTCTAATTTATGTTTTCAGTTTTTTGTACAAATATCAATGAAATCATCTAGTTAGACCGAATTTGTGGTGCGTTTGGCCCAATTTTGGCCGAGTTTAGTATTGAAAAAACGGCGTCTGGGGCGGCGGTTGGGAAACCGACCGCCACGGTGCCGACTTTTTCACCTGCGCGCCCTGAGGCGACGCTATTTCAAGCCCCCGAGGAGTTGAACGAGGGGAGATGCTCTAAGCTTACACATTCAAGGTTTTAGCTGGAAGTTTTCGCACTCTAGGCTTGTCCTCAAGATTTTTATGATTTGGATTCTCGCTGGACCATCCTCCAGGCGTGGATGGATACGTATGCACTCCTGCTAGGGTGTGGTTTGAGCTATAGCTAGCTGCGGTGTCCACGGTCCAAAGCTTTCGGAGTGGGCTCAACAACTTTGCCCCAATTGCAAAACCTGCGTGGCGTTTGGCCATCGGAAAAGGACGCCGAACGGACATAACAGACACGACCGCTCCTGGCCATGCAAATATAGTTTCGCTAGCATAGCATAGTTTTTTCCCCTTCAATCAGACGAAGAGGAGAGAACGTACCTTGTACTATTCCGGTGACGCTCCCATTAGAGAAGTGTCGTCCGGTTACGGCTAGCCAATCGACGGGCCCACAAGCAACGCATCGCGGACCAAACACACCTCCCCCTCGAGTCACTGACGGCGGGCCCGTTCGACGCCGGCGATCATGAGAGGCCGTCACACACTCCCAGTTAATCCGGAGCTCTGGCCAACCCTGACCGGTGAGCGGCAAGTGTGCAAGCAAAGCTCGCAGGGCACGAGCGGCATCGGCCGACCGGCGCGTGCCTTCGATCATGGCGTGCGCGCGCGCGCGAGCAACGGACGCCGGAGGGGGACGACGTGGAGCGCTGCTCGCCGCGGGCTCGGCCGCTAAACTATGCTGGCGCCTACGTGTGCGCCGCGCCCGGCGTGATCTCGATCCGTTGGAATAATCATACGGCTGGGTTTGCTATGTGTGGCTGCGGACGGGGCACCGGATTCTTTAATATGGTCCTCCTCTCTGTCCGACGTACGGGTCCACGCCGGCGACAGCGCACGGCACGGATGCTCACGCTCTGCGCGTACGGACACGATAGCTTTCCCCTTCATGTTCCCTGCTCTGCTTTAGTTACTAGTACTACAATAGCTATACGTAAATTGACTCAGTTTGCAATTTAGTTAAGTCAATTCTGTGGAAGAAGGAAAAAAGCTGGAGAAAAAAGAAAGATGGGCATCTGTTGGATCTTTAATCTAATGGCTCAGAAAACCGAGTTACTTAAAATAATTTTTAAGGCGACTTACATAGCCGCTCCCGTCAGCGAATATGTTGGACATCCGAATTCTTACAAACTGGTAGCAAACCTATGGCGAGGGAGGGGCTTTGCGGGACTCTCGACCCGTCTGCATGCCCCTACGAGCGTGTGCATGCATGGATGCACTCGGCTGCTTAGAGCATCTACAACCGGTCCCCATACCGGCCCCAAATGTCCGGACGAGCTGCCCGGTCAGTATCCAGACCAAAAAAGGCATGAGAGCTATCCCGTGCAGCCCCGAGGAGCAGATGGTCGTCTGTACTGCTCCTTGACACTCCCGGGAGAACTGTGCTCTAACCCGATCTTCTGCAAACCGTCGGGCATTCGTTGCCCAAATGACGCTCGGATCCTGGGCCTGTGGATCTCGGCGCATGATTGAGGCCTCGCTTGAAGCGGTCACCGCCACATGGCGCAACCCCATTGTGCCGCCTGAACCATTTAGGTGGCACCTCGTCCCCGCGGCGTTGGCCGCCGAAACGGAGACCATCTGCACCTCCATGAGTCTCCGCCAATCCGAACTGGAAGCGTAGAAAGCCTCCCGCGCGAGGCTGCAGACGCAGCTTGAAGCGGAGGCAGCTTCGCCAGCCCTCGTGGAGGAGGCGGCAATGGCAGCCCGCGATGTGGAGGCGGCTTCGGAAGCATGAGAGGAAGCCCTTCGTGCCCGCATAGCCGAGAAGCGATGAAGGAGGGTGGTGAAGGAGATGGAAAAAGAGCAAAGTCGGGCGGTCTGTGCCATGGCCGGACTACCCCCTAGAAAGAGAAGGCCGAGGACAACGATGGATTGGACAACTCCAACAATGAGTAGATACACCTCGATATGTTCTACGTCTTCGACCCCTACTGCCACATGGATGATGGGAAGGGCAAAGGCAAGGGCAAGGGCGGCTGTGGATGCACTTCTTTCATTGTCGCTTCATTCGTAGTTAGGAGAGCATGTCAATATTTGGTAGTCCGATGACGTGTGTTTAACTACTTACATAAGTTGTATGAGAACAATATGAATTTAAGGATTCGGTTTGATGTATCCGATTATAAAGGATAAAATTTATGTGTTGTTCCATCACTGTCCGTTGTTAGAAGGGATAGAGGGGGATTGATGGAATAGTTGTTCGTTGTATTGCTTGAGCCTCGTGGGCATATATATAGGAGTACATGATCATCTTGGAGTACAAGCCAAGGTAGAATAATATCCTACGCTATCCTAGCTTTCCTAATAATCACGATACTCAACATCCCCCCGCAGTCACAACGCTAGCGACGCGGACTGTGAGACTGGAGAAGAATCCGAAGGAAAGCCGACGGACACCCCCCACAGTCGTAACGGACGATGCATCACGGAGTCGTGGCTGGAGTGGAAACCGGCGAGGTTGCTCAAGCAAGGCGGTAGCCCTTTGTGCCGTTTGTCGAGGTAGCCGAGAGCGTAGGTGGTGTAGCCGTAGTCGAGGTAGCCGTGCGAAGAACGCCGTGGTCGGTGTCGAGTCGGTTGTCGCCGGTGTCGAGGTAGTCGCCGTGGAGCCACGAAAGAAGAGCAGCGGCGGCCTAAGGAGGCGGCGGCGGCGGCTAGAGAAGGATTGTGGCAGCTGTGCTCAAAGTAGGCGATAATGAACCCGACAGCGTGACGAAGACCGGTGCGGATGGTGACGTTCCCGCGCCAAGGGAGGCGGCGTGACGCATATCACGCGGAAGTCAACATGTGTGGATGGAGGTGGACTGCGGGCCGCAGCGTTATGGCCCGAAGGGGCCACGCAACGGCGGCGAGCTGGTCGGGGCGACAACGGGAAAGACCTCAGGGCAGTTGCAGGGATCGCGTGCCACACTCGCTACGGCCCGACGGGGCGACACAACGGCAGCGCGAGGGTCGGTGCAGCATTGGGGACGGCCTGCAGCGGACAGCCCCGGTGCGGCGTTTGACCGCGGGCCGCGGCACTACGGCCCGAAGGGGCGACGCAGCGGCAGCGCGTGATGTGGTGCAACCACGGGAACAGGCTTAGGGTGGCGGCGGGGACCACGTGCTGCAATGCTACGGCCCGAAGGGGCGACGCAGCGGCGGCGCGGATCGGTGCAGCCACGGGAAGAACCACGGGGCGGCGGCGCTGCGGCCCAATGGGGCGACGCTGCGGCAGCCCGTTGCTCGATCGGTGGAGGGCGCGCTGAACTCCGGGACAGGGCGGTGACGGCCGGCGTAGGTCGACGAGTGGGCCGATGCGCGGACGATGGTCGTGAGGGGCCGCCTGTCGCGCGAGGTCACCGGGTCGGGGCGACGGGCGGGAAGATGCACGGACGACGACCGTTAGGGGCTGTCTGTCGCACGAGGCCGCCGAGTCGGTGAAAAGGCCGGCCGGTCACGCCGGTGTCGGAGTAGAGGCGCACAGTGGTCGACGGCGATGGCGGGCGACGCAAATCGATCAAGCATAGACGGATGTTGAGTATCGTGATTCGGATATTACGGCAGGGTGGCCCACTCTCACCATTACTTTTCATCATTGCAATTGATCCTCTGCACCGTCTCCTTGCCGCTGCGACGGATAATGGCATCTTAGCACCTGTCCCGGGGAGGGGGACGAGCATGAGAGTAAGCCTCTACACCGACGACGCTGTGACCTTTGCAAACCCGACCAGAGAGGAGGTGCAAGCATTGCTTCAGATACTACACTCCTTCGGCGACGCGACAAGCCTTAGACTGAACCAGGAAAAATCTTCAGTAGGCCCAATTAGGTGTGAAGGCATAAACCTCTTGGAGGTGCTGCAGGATTTTAGGGGAAAGCTTGTAGATTTCCCGATGACTTACCTGGGTCTGCCCATCTCCTCGCATAGGATTAGGCTAGTGCATCTTCAGTTCATATTAAATAGAATTAAAGCTAGGCTTGCTGGATGGAAAGGAAAGCTCATGAACATCGCCGAAAGACGAGTGCTAGTTCGCAGCGTGCTCTCCGCAATGCCAACCTTTGCATTAACAGCACTCCAGCCACCAAAGAAGCTGTTAAAAGAGATCGACAAGACTAGAAGAAGATTTCTTTGGGTGCAGAAGAGCGAGGCAACAGGTGCAGCATGTAAGGTTAGCTGGAAAATGGTATGCACTCCAACGGAGAAGGGAGGCGCAGGAATCCCAGACCTGCAGAGCATGAGCAGAGCCCTTCGTCTACACTGGCTATGGCTGGCCTGGACGCAGCCAAATAGCCCCTGGATTTGCTTCCCAACGCCATGCGATCAAGGGGACAAGGACCTTTTTGCCACAACAACCAAGGTCACCATTGGAGACGGCAAAAGAGCTAGATTTTGGACCTGCTGCTGGCTGGGGGACGAACCGCTGTGCACCTCCTTCCCTTCTCTATACAAGCTTTCAAAGAGGAAATCACGATCGGTTGCCGAGGCCCTTCTTGATCACCAATGGATAAAGGATCTTCAGAGCGGGGACTGGGAATCAATGATCACTGATTTCGTCAGGATGGCACAAAGGATCAGAGCTCATGGATAGACGCTGCAGGGCCAAGCAGAGGACACAATCCTTTGGACTGTTAGCAGCAAGGGAGTGTATACAGCTAAATCAGCGTACAAGCTGCAGTTTAAAAGCATGCCCTCTACGGAGATGAAAATCTTGATCTGGAAAGTTTGGGCACCCGGGAAAATTAAACTCTTTGCGTGGCTGCTTCACCTTGACAGGCTCTGGTGTAATGACCGGCTACAAAGGAAGCAATGGCCGAATTCCTATTTCTGCCAGTTGTGTCTTCGAAACTTGGAGTCTTCAACCCACCTGTTCTGGAACTGCTCGGTCTCGCGCGCAGTTTGGGCGGGGGCAGCCGACTGGAGGCACTGCTCTTCACTTCACCCGACAGAACAACAACAAGGCAGCATTACAAGAGCAGTCTCCAACATCGTCTCCAAGGCAAAAAAGGAGGAAAAGAAATGTGTCAAAACAATGATTATGCCAGTAACCTGGGAGCTGTGGAATGGGAGGAACAACTGCACCTTTAGGGAGAAGACAGCCTGCCCCAATGACATCCTCGCGGCCATACGACGGATAATGGAGCAATGGCGCATCGCGAGAGCAAAAGATATTGAGACCCCATTCGGGGATATAGTTGGGAGATAGGGGTTTTTCGAGACCACCACAGGGGGGATATCCCAACACCTCCCTGTTCTCCTCTTCCATTCATGTCTATGATCGCTTGATCACAATTTTGTAACCCTCTCTTTTCTGCTCAATCTAATGAAGCCAGCAAATGCTGGATCTTTCAAAAAAATACTTATGATTATAGATGTTCTTATGTGCTAGCCTGGCTAGCAAGCTTCGCACGTGTAGTTGTACGCCTTGCGAGTCTTCTCAACCCTCCACCAGGGACGCGGCCCTCCAGGACGACGACGGCAACGCGGCCGTGGATCCGGCGACATCACCCCAAGAGGCCAGGCTAGCACACCGGGTAGGCCAACACGCGAGCATTTGCATGCACGGATGCATCCAGCTCCTTGGGCGCGTGTGTGTCCGTGTATACAGGTGCACAAGTGTCCGATAAAATGCCTAAGGACATCTCTGTATATATTCAGATCACACTATTTGAACATGTCATGCTATCAAGCACGGGTCTGTATCGATTCGCTCAGCGGTTCACAGGCATTTTTTCCACAAGCCAAAGACCAGGTGGGGAGGGCTTTGTGGGTGTGCCACACCCACGTGTGACTACCATAGCCCACCAACCCCCCTCCCCCCTCCCCCACACGCGTGTTTCCGTCTCACCTGTCCGCATTCATGCCACTGGCGAGCGGCCGCTTCACATTGACTTTGGTGCAGAACGGATGTGACCTCTAACCGCTGGCACTGGAGCGGCGCGCCGGTTGAGAGAGCGCAGCCCGCTGCACGCACGGTTGAACATGCCTCCTCGCCGCATTCGAACAGCCACAGAATGCCTGCCTTCCTCCATTAAACCCGCGTGTGTGCCGAGAAACCTATTCTGGCCACATGTCCATTCGCGAGCTGCATGTTTGCACACGAACACGTCACCGTGTACCTCCAACGCTGAGAGTGATGTGCCGCAGCTCACGTCGAAGGAGACTCGTCCGGAAGCGCGGTACGCAAGCAATCAGGCGGGTGCTTTTGAGTATCCGAAACCCCACACGCCCGGGAGGGACCCCGTCTGGACGCGCAGCGGCTATGGGCTGACCTAGGTCGGTTCGCCCGGCCCTAGAGCCTCGAGGATCGCTGCCCTTCAACAAGAAGAACGTATGATGAACGAGGGAGAAAGAACAAGGGAGAGATGTAAAACTAGGGTAAAAAGTAGATGGGCTTTGCGATTGTGTGTTTTTGTTCAATCGACCATCACCCCTTAGGTATATAAGAGGCGGTTGGACTTCCCGTGCAAGGAAAATGTTTGGATTCGTGTCCAAAACCCTGGTCAAATTTGGATGGTTTTGTCCAAACTTTCCAAAACTATTCGGTCTAAAACTAGTTGCACCTTGCGGGTCTTTTTTGAGGTGGTAAAGGACCTCGGATGGAAACGATCCCAAAAGCAATTTTGACCATTTTGATGAGATGAACAACTTTCATTTTGATCAAAGGCCATATTGAGGTGCTTTTGGGCTGTTTTCTGAAGTCTGCAACAGAGAAATCTGAAACCCGGATGATTGTCCTGGGTGTGTCTAGTCATCCTGACGCAGTCGCACATTTTCGGCTCGAACTTTTGCATACGATCTCAGATTAAGATGATTTTTATATCAAAATCAACCATTTCGACAAGACGAAGACAATTAATGTAGAAAATTTTCATATATGGAACCGTCCTGAAGGTGTAATTGGCCAAACAATACTCTGAATGCCAAAATCTTATTACTTTGAGCACGGTTTTGGCCTTTTAGAATAGATCGGACATTGATGACCCAAACATCAAAGTTCCTCATTTTGACATACGAAACTTTCACATGTTGAGAACTTTTCTATTTAAGGTCATCTTAACTAAGTTTTTGACCATGCCATAATCTGGTGTCAACACCGCCCGTCATTAAACACAACGCCGGTTGGCTCCAACCATATGCTCGCTATTTAAATGGTGCCAGACGCCAGGCAAAAATCACACCACACTCTGCTCCCATCTCCTCGTTACAACATTTTCTCCGTAATCTCCATGGCATCCAGCAAGCAGGAAGAGGAGTTCTCGGTATAAAAGTCTGCTGGGTGGCCCATCGAGCCCACCGGATACGAGCCAGGCAACTCTCTGCTCCATCACCCTCGACGCTCTAGGCCGCTGCAGGCAAGCTCGCGGATGCAGAATCTCCAAGCCGGTGCATCATTCAACAACTCGCCGCTCCAAGCCAGCTCACCGAGGAGTGGCAAGTTGCTCTAGGCCGTCAGGGGGGAGCACGGCCATCGTGACTGCCGTGGACTATGCAATGTCGTACCGCTTCTCCCGTGCTCGCGAATTTGTAGCCAACGTACGTGTAACCGCGCCCTGTCGGCGTAGAAAGAAGCCGGCTTCGCGGAGATCAATGAAACAGTGGCCATCACGTCCACGCCCACCGCCATCATTGAGAAGAAATAGAACAAGAGAGGACGCCGCCACTTGGGTCCCATGAAGGCCACCATCAAGGCGACACCGGTGTATACAGCCGGTGTCTTGCCCGGTCGCAGGTCAGCGTCATCCACTTCCCCTCCGGCGGTAGCACATCCCAGCGGTTCCACTCCGTCATATGCGCTGAAGCATATACCTTCGAGGCTCACAACAGTCCGATGAGCGGGCTGTCGGACATGGGGAAGACAATGGGGATCTGCGGTGGCTAATCATAGACTAGTCAGGGGCATCTGTGTCATCGGAATGGAGATCCGTCGGCGCCGACCATAGACTAGTTTTATGTTATTCCGGTATAATTGTTAGTTCAAAATTGTCCAAAATGTATCGTTTGGTTTATATGAAATCCGCGTGTTTGCATGAATTCGTTTGTTTTAGTTCAAACAGTGGTTAAAATGTATGTGGGCAGTGTTGGATGGCTGGATCCCGCATCCATGTCCGCTAACTAGTTCCCCTTGTCCGCGGATAGATGCCGGATCAAATTTGTGGGTCAACATTGGAAATGCCCTAACGAACCGGACAACTATTGAAAATTTGAAAAATATCGTTGGATGACCAGTATTTTAGTTCTAGATAACCATTTTTTTCTATTTCTTCGATAAGTATTTTCAGACGGAGAAAGTATTTGTCATGTTGCATAATGGTTGGTGTGAAAGTTTATCGACTTTTGCCTAACATTTCGTTAATCATGTCGACACGAGTATTTCTTAGAGCATCTACAGACATTTTCTTGGCAAATTCGGCTCCTCAAACGCCGCGGACGTGACTGGATGCGTCTGCGGGCACTGAACGATCACATCTCATACTTGATGCTGTGCATCCGAGTACCTCATATTTTATTCTCTAGATCCATACAAACCATGCAAAAGAACCCTACATAATATGCACATCACGCTAGCCTCCACGCTTTGTCGTCGGAGGTGTCCACGATGTCGGTGCCAGGCGCCGGGTAGATGGGCACGTAGGAGGGCTTTGGTTCCTCATCATCCATATACGCGAGCTGTTGGGAACGTAGAATGCAATTTCAAAGAAAATTCTACGATCACCCAAGATCCATCTAGGAGATGAATAGCAACGACAGGGGGAGAGTGTGTCCACGTACCCTCGTGGACCGAAAGCGCAAGCGTTAGTTTAACACGGTTGATGTAGTGGAACGTCTTCTCGATTCAACCGATCAAGCACCGAACATACGACACCTCCGAGTTCTGCACACGTTCGGCTTGATGACGTCCCTCGAACTCTTGATCCAGCAAAGTGTCGAGGGAGAGTTTTGTCAGTACGACGGCGTGGTTACGGTGATGATGATGTGATTTGCACAGGGCTTCGCCTAAGCACTATGACAATATGACTGGAGGAGTAAATGGTGGAGGGGGCACCGCACACGGCTAAGAAACAATTGATGTGCTTTGGGGTGCCCTTGCCCCCATATATAAAGGAGGAGAAGGGAGGAGGCCAGCCCTAGGGGGCGCGCCAAGTGGGGGGAAACCCACTAGGACTCCTAGTCCTAGCCCCCCCTTTCCTTCTTTCGGTGGGGGAAAGGGGAAGGAGAGGGAGAGGCAGAAGGAAAGGGGAGCACGCCCACTCCCCTTGTCCAATTCGGACTCCTCATGGAGGGGGGCACCACCCCTTGTGGGTTGCCCCCTCTCTCTCCCCTATGGCCCATGTGGCCCATTACTTTCCCCGGGGGTTCTAGTAACCCCTCGGTACTCCGATAAATATCTGAAACACTCCGAAACCATTCCGGTGTCCGAATACTATCATCCAACATATCAATCTTTACCTCTCGACCATTTCGAGACTCCTCGTCATGTCCGTGATCTCATCCGGGACTCCGAACAATCTTCGGTCACCAAAACATATAACTCATAATACAAATCGTCATCAAACGTTAAACGTGCGGACCCTACGTGTTCGAGAACTATGTAGACATGACCGAGACACAACTATGATCAATAACCAACAGCGAAACCTGGATGCTCATATTGGTTCCTACATATTCTACGGAGATCTTTATCGTTCAACCCGCAATGACAACATGCGTCATTCTCTTTGTCATCGGTATGTTACTTGCCCGGGATTTGATCGTCGGTATCTTCATACCTAGTTCAATCTCGTTACCGGCAAGTCTCTTTACTTGTTCCATAATGCATCATCCCGCAACTAACTCATTAGTCACATTGTTTGCAAGGTTTATCGTGATATGCATTACCGAGAGGGCCCAGAGATACCTCTCTGATACTCGGAGTGACAAATCCTAATCTCGATATATGCCAACCCAACAAACACCTTCGGAGACACCTGTAGAGCATCTTTATAATCACTCAGTTACGTTGTGACATTTGATAGCACACAAGGTGTTCCTCCGGTATTCGGGAGCTCCATAATCTCATAGTCAAAGGAATATGTATAAGTCATGAAAAAAGCAATAGCAATAAAATTTAATGATCATTGTGCTAAGCTAACAGGTGGGTCTTGTCCATGACATCATTCTCCTAATGATGTGATCCCGTTCATCAAATGACAACACATGTCTATGGTCAGGAAACTTAACCATCTTTGATTAACGAGCTAGTCAAGTAGAGGCATACTAGGGACACTTTGTTTTGTGTATGTATTCACACATGTATCAAGTTTCCGATTAATAGAATTCTAGTATAAATAACAAACATTTATCATGATATAAGAAAATATAAATAACAACTTTATTATTGCCTCTGGGGCATATTTCCTTCATGAGCATCTCGTCGACATCCGCTGAGTGCTTCGCCTCCGCCTCCTGCATGCGGCGGCGTTGGCCTCAGTCGCTGATTCCGACCAGAGGGAATCAAGGATCGCCTACTACTCCGCCTGCAGATTCGCGTCCCCAGCGCCCCCACGTCCTTCTCCTGCTCCTCTCCCTCCTCCTCCTCCTCCTTGAACTCCTCTTTCGGATCCACCACGCCCGGTGGTAGCCCTGTGACAATCCAGGCTTCGCGCCTTGCCCGGATATGCTCAAGGAGCTGCAGCCGGCGCTCCAGCGTTAGATATGGGTAGGTTCCTTACCCGACGGCGTGTGGGCATTGATACTACTAGTGGCGGACGACGAGTGAAAAGTGGCGGCGGTGGCGGACGAGAGAGCGAAAATGTGGATGTATAGGGTTCCGGTGCCGGCGGACAGCTTAAATAGCCAGGCTAGGGCACTACACGACCTGCTAGAGTGGCACCACGCAACGACGGAGGAGACGAGTTTCAGATCGCCAGGTTTCAAAGTGTTTTCGTGTGGGACCCAGGGTTGCGTCCCGTTGCACTTAAGCCTACCCGCCTTATATTTAGTCTAGATGGCGTTTTTTTAGCATCAGTACAGACACAAGCGCTCATATACACGCGCATACACTCACCCCCAAGGTTGTCAGAATCGCGATTTTGAATCGGATCGGAACCCCGATGGTAGGATCGCAAATCGTAGAATCTTCACTATCAGAATCGTAGAAGCGTAGATTCTATGAAGTAAAATCGTAGAATCAGAGGGGTTAGTTTGGGTCGTAAAGTCGTAGAATCGTATAATAGAATCGCGATTCTGACAACCTTGCTCACCCCTATGAACGCACACACGCACACCCTACCCCTATGAGCACCTCCGAGAGACTGAGCCGGCATATCATCTTGAGATTTACGAAGTCACCGTAGGCGCCTCGTCGTCGACGGGAACGTCTCCTCCCACTGAAAGCGCATCGCCAAAAATCCTGAAATAAATCCAGAAATAATGCGAGCACCAGGATTTGAACCCTGATGGGTTGAGGATACCACTGTCCACCTAACCAACTCAATCATAGATTATTTAGTCTAGATGGCGTTTGATGCGTTTGTTTGGATGGGCATTTTCTGACCGGTCACTGACCGGGCATCCGTTGGGGCATCTGAGGTGTTTGAGCAATGCGACGTCGGCATGGGGCGATCGACGCTGCGATTAGCTAGAGAACAAGCAAGATCGCATTTCGATCCAACAGTGCATTCGTCGGCTCTGGCAACGGGATAACGTAAAATAACGGCCAGTGGTACGAGATCTTTTATACTCAGAAAACGAGCGAGGCATGGCCTGGCCTGGATTTCTATTCGACGAGAAGTGCGCGACTAGGTACATGTGTCGTGTCGCCATCTCTACATAAATAAATAATCCTTCGGCCTGGGAACCTGAGATGAAAGATTGTACTCGTACTTTATTGTGTGGCCTCTGTTCTCCCGTACTCCATCCTCCATGCATGCATGCACGCACCGACGACTTACGAGGGTGAAGCCGGGCCGGCCACTGGTACTACCTTACGATCTTCTCGATGACATGCTATTTGCTCACTGTTTTTGGTCTACGATCACACAGTGTCCCATGTGCCTCTGCCTAATCGAACACTTGAGCTATATGCTCTCATCGTTTTCGGATTTGTTTTAGGGAAACATAGTAGTATTTTTCATGTACCATAAAGTGGTGTTCAGATGCTTTCATAGATGTGCTCTGAAGAAATCATCTCTCTGAAAAACACATCAAGTTCAGTTTTTAATTATTTTTATTATTACCTTTTTGGGTGGGTGGGGGTGGGGGGGGGGGGGGGGTGTTCGAAGAAATTCTCATGGTAGGAGTAAGAAGCTGTGTTTTTCTTGTGCGTGTTTTGAATGGGAAGTGAACAGCCCATAACCAAAAGCAAGGCCGAAATTATTTGGGCTATATGATGCCAGGCCGAGAGACAAGCCCATCACCCCCCTCCCCCCACAAAAAAATTATCGCCCAAAACACCAAAAAATATCCATTAATAACGGGATGTTTATCCCCACTCCTTCCCCAGTGCGGCGAGGCTCAACCGCAAAAATGGAGGCCAAGCTCCTCCTCCTCTCCTTCCCCTCCCCACCCACAGCTATCCACCTGCCGCCACCGCCCCCAAATCTCTATTCATCGGCGCCTCCCTTTTGTAGCTCCTTTGCCCGCTGCTAGCACTGCCCATCCGCCTTGGCTCGTGGTGTTGGCGCACGCGACCGCCATGAAACAATGTTCCATGCGCTAATGCCTAATTCATATTCCCTCTGTTCCAAAATAGATGATCCAATTTTATATTAACTTTATACTAAAGTTATACAAAATTGAGTCATCTGTTTTGGAACGGAGGCTTAATAAACTAAATAGCATGTACGTTTCCTCTTTGATGTCTATCGAGGAAGAACATGTATTCTCATGTACCATTTGGTGATGTTCACAGAAGGTGGGTTTTGTGCTCTGGGAAGTAGATTCATGCTCCCTTTATTTTAGAAAAATATAAAGTTTAGTTGGGAAGTTTTTTATAAAAAATATGGCCCGCGGATATTCAGGTGAGCCATGAGATTGTAAAATTTTGTGGACAAATGCTTTCATTTGCGGCTTGGGTGAAAAAAAAACAAAAGTGGAGAGCTAGAATAGCAAATCTTCTTTTCAATAGTATTTGGTTTGTTATTTTTGCACAACTTGGAAAAAGAATGGGTTTTTTTCATGAAATTTGAAAAAAATGATTCATTAGCATTTAGTATTTTTTGGATATTAGTTTTCGAAAAGGGAGCATTTGCTCTGAGCACACTTGATGGTTTACCGATATTCGCACACTTCCTAAATTGTATTCTGAAGAAATTGTCTTCTTTTTATTTTTTTAAGAAATTATAAATGCTATTTTTTTTGGGAAATGAAGAAATGTTCATAGTAGGAATGGGAAGGAACAGCAGCATTTTCATTCAAATAACTTGGCTGGCTGCCTTCTGTATTTTCTACTTTTTTTTAACTTGAGCTGGCCTCCTGACTAGAGGAAGCGGATAGTGAACAGCCCATCAGCATAAGCCATATTCGGGCCCAACAAAGCCAGGCCGAGAGCCCAGCCCATGACCCCACCTCAAAAATATCGCCCATAACCCCCAAAAAATATCCACTCAGAACGGGAGGTTTATCCCCACCCTCTTCCTTCTCCCCACCGCCGCGGCGAGTTCATCCGAGCCGCAAAAATGGAGGCCAAGCTGCTGCTCCTCTCCTTCCCCTCCCCGCCGGCCGCCCCCCACCACCCGCCGCCCCCCAAATCCCTATTCCTCGGCGCCTCCCTCCCGCTCCACCCGCTGGCCGCCGCGCCGCCGCCGCCGCCGCTGCGCATCCGCCCCCGTCTGGCCGTCCTGGCGCAGGCGGCCGCCGTGAAGCGCCGCAAGGAGGTGCCTTTCGACAACGTGATCCAGCGGGACAAGAAGCTGAAGCTGGTCCTCAAGCTGCGCAACATCCTCGTGTCCCACCCGGACCGGGTCATGAGCCTGCGCGACCTCGGCCGCTTCCGCCGCGACCTGGGGCTCACCCGCAAGCGCCGCCTCATCGCGCTCCTCAAGCGCTTCCCGGGCGTCTTCGAGATCGTGGAGGAGGGCGTCTACTCGCTGCGGTTCCGCCTCACCCCCGCCGCCGAGCGCCTCTACCTCGACGAGCTCTACCTCCGCAACGAGTCCGAGGGCCTCGCCGTCGCCAAGCTCCGCAAGCTGCTCATGATGTCGCTCGACCGCCGCATCCTCATCGAGCGGATCGCGCACCTCAAGAACGACCTCGGCCTGCCCTCCAACTTCCACGACACCATCTGCCTCAGGTACCCGCAGTACTTCCGCGTCGTCAGGATGGACAGAGGGCCCGCGCTGGAGCTCACGGAATGGGACCCCGAGCTGGCCGTGTCCGCCGCCGAGATGGCAGAGGAGGAGAATCGGGCCAGGGAGGCCGAGGAGAGGAATTTGATAATTGACCGGCCGCTCAGGTTCAACCGTGTGAAGCTGCCCAAGGGGCTGAAGGTGTCGCGGGGAGAGGCGCGGAGGATCGAGAAATTCAGAGAAATGCCGTACATTTCGCCTTACGCCGACTTCTCGCACCTGCCGTCGGGGTCCCCTGAGAAGGAGAAGCATGCCTGTGGGGTGGTTCATGAGATTCTAAGCCTGACACTTGAGAAGCGCACGCTGGTTGACCATCTGACTCATTTCCGGGAGGAGTTCCGGTTCTCGCAGTCTCTGCGGGGAATGCTCATTCGCCACCCTGACATGTTCTATGTGTCACTCAAGGGAGATAGGGACTCCGTGTTCCTCCGTGAGGCGTACAAGAACTCGCAGCTGATCGAGAAGAGCCATCTGGTGTTGCTTAAGGAGAAGATGAGGGCTCTTGTTGCGGTTCCACGCTTCCCTCGGCGTGGTGGGCCTAGGACTGGTGAGGAGACAGAGGGACCCAATGGTGCTGCGCAAGGGTATAATGAAGGAAGCGACATGGAAGATGACGAAGACGATGATTTTTCAGACATGGAAGATTTGATTGGGGAACTTGGTGGCAAATCTGACAACAGCGGCTACCGCTGGGGTGATGGCTGGGTTGGCGAGAGTGATGGCTCGCCACCGGACTTTGGAGATGGTGATGACTCAAGTCCACAAGAAGTCGAGGCACCAAAAGCAAAGAGTAATGCAGCCAATGATGCCAACGACGACTCGTCTGTTCCTGTATTTCCTGACGGCAGACAACGGGAACGGTGGTAAACTGAGCTATTTAAAGATTTAGCTGATAGCAATCTTAATCTATATTGTTAGTTTTATCATCCTATCTGATGTCTTTTGATGTGCTCTGCTGGGTTGTTGGCTAGTGTTTATCACCGAGCACGTGAGTAGCTTACAGTATTATATTGTGAACAACCTGCATGATAACACTAAAACTGTCTTCAGTACAGTTCTGCGCCGAACATTCACAATAGACATATATGTAAAACTATATATGACATGAATGAAAGATAGTCATGGCTGCAAATGTACCTCTTGATTTGAAAATTTTGGGTGCGTGATTGATCATACCTTGTGATGTGTCGATCTGTTTTCAAGGGCTAAGTGTGAGCTGTCAAGAGTTCCCTCTTGTGAAAAATGGCTTTGTTGTTCATACTGTTAAAAGTGTCTACTTGGAATCTTTAATCTGTATTGTTAGTTTTTCATCTTATCTGATTGCAAGGCCCTCTGCCTTTTTATGTGCACAGCTGGCTAGCCTTACATATCACCGAGCACATCATTAGAATAACAATATCACATTTTGAACGACCTGCACGATAACACTAACACTGTCTTCAGTACAGTCCTCCAACAAATAATCACAAATAGACATATTTGTAAAACTATATTTCGCATGAATGAAAGATAGCCATGGCTGCAAATGTACCACTATTGAAATTTGGATGCATGACAGATCATACCTTGTGACATGTTGACACGTATGCAAGGACTATCAATTGTCAAAATACGATGTGTCGTATAACATCTTGTTAGCCATGCTGGGCTCCTGTTTTGAAAAATGGCTTTGTTGTTCATACTGTTAAAGGTGTCTACCTAGAATTTTTAGTCCGCATTGTTAATTTTTTCATCTTATGTGCTTGCAAAGCCCTGTCTTTTGATGTATCGCCGAGCGCATGAGTAGCAGATAGAGTCGTATTTTAACAATCAGCATGATCACACTAAAATTTTCTTCAGCACAGCACTCCCAAGATACAGTGTGTTAATATAAGCTCTTTGTCTGCCATTTAGGTAAACTGTTTGAAAAAGAGTTGTGTTCGCTTGTACAGTTAACAGAGTATCCTGAATGGTCTGCCTGGAAGGCCGGCAGAATGCACCTTGTAACCTCTGAACTTGTGCAGAATTATTCATGTGCTTTCATGCAGCTTCGTCCTGCCTTGTGCATAAATTCAGATGGAAGTTTGCTTGTGGTTTATAAGATAATATTTAACCTGCTAGAAATCTGGGCAAGTGCTACTGGGCATCAACTGAAGTTGATGTCAAAAACAACAGAGATGTAGAGCAGAAATTCAGGTGTCTGCAGCAGTGGAATGTCTACACTGAAATGCAAAATAAGATGGAAGTTTGCTCCGTAAGAAGTCACCAGGTCAGGACCTTGTGCATATATCGATCTCTTGCAGCCTAACTGTTGGGGATATTACTATCAGTTGAGACCCGCCCAGGAGAGGCCGGGTCAGCTTTAATGGCGGGTTACACAAGAAGCTCAGTAAACATTCAAGTTTGTAGTTTATTAAGTTTTATAGAAGGCCCAAAGGCCTGGGGCCGGCTTAAGGCCCGCTATTGTAAGTAAACCGCCATATGTAAGGAAATACTTGTACAAGAAGGCATGTAAAGAAAGTCACCGAGCCGGACACAATTATGAGCCGGCCGGGACTTTGTAAGCCACCTGGCGTCAACCCGTGTATATAAGGGGATGACTCGGTGGCGGTTTAGGGCAAGAAACAACCAAGTCGATAACCAAGCCGACGAGTTGAGTCTCTTGGAAGTCGAAACCTCAGCAATACCAATCCCAACTAGACGTAGGCTTTTACCTTTCATCGTAAGGGGCCGAACTAGTATAAAACTCTATCGTGTCCTTTGTCCCGATTAACCCCTTTAAGCTTCCTAGTGCGATGGCCCTACGACTAAGTCCTTGCTCTAGGACATCTGCCGTGTCAACTCCACGACAGTTGGCGCCCACCGTGGGGCCAGCGCACGGTGGATTTGAGTTCTTGAAGGGCAACTTCGAAGGGCTCAAGGGATACGCTGTGTGCCGGATGACCAAGAGTCGTCGCGGCAAGATGTACATCGATGACGAAGGCTGGGGCCCCGAGGCCGGCTCAATCGAGTACGGGTACCGGGTCCCCTTCGGCGGAATTCACGTCTTCATCGGCCGGATCAGCGAGTCAGGCCCTGAGCCGGATGTCCACACCGACCTCATCGAAACGGCTCAGCGCGTCGGGTCCGCCCGTGTTCAATCTGTCGTGAAGCATGCCTTCGTAGGCTGCATCCATGGCGGTGAATACTCCGAAGGATCGATGGAAGGCGGGGAGACGGCCATCTGCTCTGATACTGCATCATCAACAGGTGAGACGAACTCATTGTACCAACTACAAGACGGCATGCCCGGGGGCTGTTCCGATGGCAGCAGTATTCCGGACCCCCTTGAGCCGCCGAATTGGGCCGGAGTCTTTATGGCAAGGACACAGCCCGGGCAGAACTCCACCGCAGCGACAGCGGCGGCCACCAGGTCGGCAGCTGCCGGGTCAGGAGACCCCGCGCGCCCCCAGCTCAGGTTCTCATGGACCTCATGGATAAACTGACGACTCTGTTAACCGCCGCGGTAGAGCCGGCGGATAAAGCCCAGCATGACGCGGAAGTGGCGCGCGTGCGGAAGGAGATGGTGCAAGCTAAGGAAAATCTAGCCGCGGAGGAAACCCGGATGGCAGCAGAACGAGCAGCTTTGGATGCCCGTGCTCAGCAGTTTCAAGCAGAAACCTTCCGGCTCTCGGTGGATCTTAATGCATCAAATGAGGTCATGAGGAGGAGGCGTCAGAAAACTCAGTCGCGTCTGCCTCTAACGCTGGATCCGAGGAATCTGTTCCATACACCCGGAGCCGGAGGGAGCAACCCGCCGGAGGCAAACCGGGTCACGATGCCCGGTGCACCAGTTCAGCCACGCACCATGGAGCCGCCGTGCATGAATACAGCTCCTCCTCGTTATATATCAAAACCCCCGGGTCACTTCTCCAACCCCATGGAGAACCTCATTGCGGCGTCGGCTCGTTTGGCAGCTCTCCCAATGGAAGGCGACTCGCCAGCAACAATTGAAACCCGGAGGGTAAGAGAACTACTTCAGACAACTTTGGCCCAGCAGGATGCATACTCCTACAGTCGAGACAGGATTCATTCAACTCCTCGCCCAAGCCGGAGCCCGAGTTATAGTAGGCACATGGAATCTGCAGAGATGTCAAGTAATTCTCAACGCCATAACCGACCATATAGGCATGAGCCGGTGCGGGCTGGATCCCTTAACTTGGCGGATCAGGAGAGGATTCGTCAAGAGGCGGAACGGGCGGCTCAGATAGCAGCAGAGCAGGCGGCTCACCAAACCTTTCTGGCTTATCCAGCAACCTCGGTTGAGGCGGGAGTGGCTACAAGAACCGGAGGCGTACCTTGCCTGGTACCAGCCATACGCAATGAGCGGTTGCCCAAGGATTTCAAGGGACCTCGTAAGGTACCACTACACGGCTGACTTACAGGCGGGGGCTTGGATTGAGAGTTATCAGATGGCTATGGAGCTGTTAGAGGTTAGTGATGCTGCAATGGCCAAGTACTTTACCATGATGTTGGATGGAATGGCTCGGACCTGGTTGAAAGGATTACCACCCAATTCCATCGGCTCATGGGCAGAGTTGAAGGCATGGTTCATCCAGAACTTTAAAGACACGTGTAAGCAGCCAATGTCGATTGTGGACCTGACCAATTGCAAGCAAGAGGATGGAGAGTCTACAACTCATTGGGTGCCCCGGGTCAAGGAGATAATACATTCATCTGATAAAATGGACGCCGGCTCAGCAGTTTTGATGTTGGAGAAAAATTGCCGTTTTAAACCTCTGAAGTAGAAGTTGGGGCGGCTTAAACGTGACTGTAATGACATGGGAACGTTGATGGCGGCTCTTGTCAAGTATGCCGATTCTGATACCACCAAAGACCCGACATCTGATGAAGAAAAGGCAACGAAGGGAAAGAAGAACGGCAATGGCAAGGGCCACCAGCATAACCCGGCAAATCAAGGAGGTAATAAGCGTAAGGCTGATGAGTTTGTTGCTAATACTAATGCGCAGGGTGGTAATCAGCGGCGCAAGGGCAGACAACCCCCTCGATTGGGCGGGTCAGGCCCCACCCTTGAGCAATTGTTGAATGAACCTTGTCCAAGACACGGCACCCGGGAGAAGCCAGCCACCCATTTATGGAAGGATTGCATGATCATGAAGGCGTTTAAAAATTCAAACGCATTTGACGGGGGTCACGGCCCGGGTGGCGGCTCAGGTGGAGGCGGCCTTCAGGGCCCGGGCGCCGGTTCAAGCGGAGGAGGTTTTCATGGTCAGGGTCATCCTGGTCACCAGGGAGGATATAATCAGCAACACGGCCAAGGGAATCAACAACAACAACAACCCGGCTATCACAGCAACCCGAAGCAGTTGAGTAGTGGACAGTGTCATGTCTTTACTACCAGTTTATGTAAGAGAGACCAGAAACTCCACAAGAGGGCCGCCAATGCCGTTGAACCGACAATTCCACGTTATCTACGCTGGTCAGAGCAGCCTATTGTGTGGAGCAGAGAGGATCACCCGCTCCGGGTTGATAATCCGGGTCATTTGGCTTTGGTCGTGGCACCTCAGGTTGATGGGTACAAGTTTACTAAGGTACTCATGGATGAAGGCAGCATCATCAACATCCTTTACTATGAGACGTTCCGCCGGATGGGATTGACGGACAAAAATCTTAAACAATCCAACACTGTTTTTCATGGTGTGGTACCTGGTAAGTCGGCATACCCAGTTGGTAAGATCGAGCTGGAAGTAGCCTTTGGGGATGAGTATGACTCCAAAGCAGAAAAATTAACCTTTGAAGTGGTTAAAATTAAAAGCCCATATCATGCTCTGTTTGGGCGGCCGGCTTATGCCAAGTTCATGGCTCGGCCGTGCTATGTATATTTGCAGCTCAAAATGCCGAGTCACAAGGGCACCATTATAGTCCATGGGAGCTGGAAGATAGCCTTGGAATGTGAAGAGGGGGATGTTGCCTATGCTGAATCTGTTTGTGCAACAGAGGAGTTGAAATTCTACAAGGATCATGTTGACCCGGCGTACATGACGTCGTTAAAGAAACCAACAACAGAGCATGAGCCGGAGTTAAAGTTCAAATCAGTTGATGACACTAAGATGGTTGACTTTGTGCCTGGCGATTCATCCAAACAGTTCATCATCAGCGCAAACTTGGATCCGAAATAGGAAAGCGCGCTCATCGAGTTCATCCGTGAGAACCGGGACATCTTTGCATGGAAACCTTAAGACATGCCGGGTGTCCCGAGGGAACTCGCTGAGCACACTCTTAATATCGATTCAAAGTTCAAACCTGTCAGACAGTTTCTTCGGCGGTTCAATGAAGAAAGGCGCAAGGCCATTAGAGAAGAGGTGGCCCGGCTCTTGGCGGCCGGGTTCATTATGGAGGTCTTTCACCCAGAATGGTTAGCTAACCCGGTGCTCGTGCTCAAAAAGAATGGCACCTGGCGTATGTGTGTGGATTACACATATTTAAATAAGGCCTGTCCGGCTGATCCTTTCGCCCTTCCCCGTATTGATCAAATCATTGATGCTACGACGGGTTGCGCACGGTTGAGTTTCTTAGATGCTTACTCCGGGTATCATCAGATTAAGATGGCAGTCAAGGATCAAGAGAAGACAGCGTTTATAACTCCTTTTGGGGCTTTCTGCTATGTGTCTATGCCTTTTGGGCTCAAGAGTGCTCAGGCGACTTACCAACGGTGTGTGCAGAATTGTCTTCATGATCAAATTGGGCGCAATGTTCATGCCTATGTGGATGATATAGTGGTGAAGTCCAGGGAAGAGGAAACTTTGGTCACAGACCTGAAAGAGACTTTTGATAATCTTCGGGTTTACAAGATGATGCTTAACCCGGCCAAGTGTGTTTTTGGAGTTCCAGCCAGCAAGCTCTTGGGTTTTTTGGTGTCTAACCGAGGTATTGAAGCTAAACCCGAAGAAGATCAAGGCAATTACATCTCTGGCCAAACCAACCTGCGTCAATGATGTTCAACGACTGGCGGGTCGTGTGGTTGCTTTGAGCCGGTTCATAAGCCGGTTAGGGGAAAAGGCTATGCCTCTGTATCAGTTGATGAAGAAAACGGATGTGTTTGTTTGGAGTGATACTGCGAACGCCGCTTTTGAGGATCTGAAGGCATAACTGGCTGAGCCGCCGGTCCTAGCTGCTCCAATTGAGAAAGAGCCGCTATTGTTACACATAGCTGCCAACTCACAGGCTGTTAGTGTGGCTATGGTGGTAGAGCGCAAGGAGGCTGGTAAAGAGCATCCGGTTCAGCGACCGGTTTATTATGTCAGTGAAGTGCTAATTGAGTCTAAGCAACGATATCCACATTGGTAGAAGCTTGTTTATGGGGTGTTCATGGCAAGTCAGAAGCTTAAGCATTACTTTCAGGGACACCCAATCACTGTGGTTAGCTCTGCTCCTTTGGGAGACATTATTCAAAACAGAGAAGCTACAGGGCGAGTTGCCAAGTGGGCAATTGAGCTTGGATCTCATATGCTGAAGTATGTTCCACGCACTGCGATTAAGTCTCAAGCCCTGATTGACTTCATCAATGACTAGACAGAGATGCAGATGCCAGAAGAAAAGCCGGAAAACACATATTGGACTATTCATTTTGATGGGTCTGGGCAATTGGAAGGCTCGGGGGCTGGAGTTGTATTAACTTCCCCACGAGGTGATAAATTTTGTTATGTGTTACGATTGATGTTTCCGTGCACTAACAACGCAGCAGAGTATGAAGCATTGCTCCATGGTCTTCGAGTGGAAAAGGAGATGAGCTTGAGCCGGGTCAGATGTCTTGGTGATTCAGATCTAGTGGCTCAGCAGGTGTCTGGCAAGTGGGATTCCAAAGACCCTCTCATGGAGGCTTATCGCCGAGAGGTCGATGCTGTTGCAGGATATTTTAAAGGTTATCAGGTGGAACACATTGACCGTCGAAAAATGAAGCAGCTGATGCTTTGAGCCGGCTAGGGTCTCAACGTAAGCCGGTACTGTTGGAAATATGCCCTAGAGGCAATAATAAAAGTATTATTATATTTCAATGTTCATGATAAATGTCTTTTATTCATGCTATAACTGTATTATCCGGAAATCGTAATACACGTGTGAATACTTAGACCACAATATGTCCCTGGTAAGCCTCTAGTTGACCAGCTCGTTGTGATCAATAGATAGTCATGGTTTCCTGACTATGGACATTGGATGTCGTTGATAACGGGATCACATCATTAGGAGAATGATGTGATGGACAAGACCCAATCCTAAGCATAGCATAAAAGATCGTGTAGTTCGTTTTGCTAGAGCTTTGCCAATGTCGAATATCTCTTCCTTAGACCATGAGATCGTGTAACTCCCGGATACCGTAGGAGTGCCTTGGGTGTATCAAACGTCACAACGTAACTGGGTGACTATAAAGGTGCATTACAGGTATCTCCGAAAGTAGCTGTTGGGTTGACACGGATCGAGACTGGGATTTGTCACTCCGTATGACGGAGAGGTATCTCTGGGCCCACTCGGTAATGCATCATCGTATTGAGCTCAATGTGACCAAGGTGTTGGACACGGGATCATGCATTACGGTACGAGTAAAGTGACTTGCCAGTAACGAGACTGAACAAGGTATTGGGATACCAACGATCGAGTCTCGGGCAAGTAACGTACCGATTGACAAAGCGAATTGCATACAGGGTTTGATCGAATCCTCGACATCGTGGTTCATCCGATGACAACATCGAGGAGCATGTGGGAGCCATCATGGGTATCCAGATCCCGCTGATGGTTATTGACTGAGAGCGTCTCGGTCATGTCTGCATGTCTCCCGAACCCGTAGGGTCTAGACACTTAAGGTTCGGTGACGCTAGGGTTATGAAGATATGTATATGCAGAAACCCGAATGTTGTTCAGAGTCCCAGATGAGATCCCGGACGTCACAAGGAGTTCCGGAATGGTCCGAAGGTAAAGAATTATATATAGGAAGTGCTAGTTCGGGCATCGGGACAAGTTTCGGGGTTATCGGTATTGTACCGGGACCACCGGAAGGGTCCCGGGGGTCCACCGGGTGGGGCCACCTGTCCCGGGGGGCCACATGGGCTGTAGGGGGTGCGCCTTGGCCTTCATGGGCCAAGGGCACCAGCCCCTATAGGCCCATGCGCCTAGGGTTTCCCCCTAGGAGGAGTCCTAGTGGTGGAAGGCACCCCTAGGTGCCTTGGGGGGGAGGGAAACCTCCCCTAGGCCGCCGCCCCCCCTAGTAGATCTCATCTACTAGGGCCGGCGCCCCCCTGGCACCCCTATATATAGTGGGGGAGAGGAGGGACTTCATACACCATCCCCTGGCGCCTCCATCTCCCCCCGTTACGTCTCTCCCTCGTAGTCTCGGCGAAGCCCTGCTGCTGTGACGCCCTGCATCCACCACCACGCCGTCGTGCTGCTGGATCTTCATCAACCTCTCCTTCCCCCTTGCTGGATCAAGAAGGAGGAGACGTCTCCCGTCCCGTACGTGTGTTGAACGCGGAGGTGCCGTCCGTTCGGCGCTGGTCATCGGTGATTTGGATCACGTCGAGTACGACTACATCATCACCCTGCAAGCTTCCGCACGCGATCTACAAGTGGTATGTAGATGCAAACTCTCTCCCTTGACTCGTTGCTTAGATGAACTCATAGATGGATCTTGGTGAAGCCGTAGGAAAAATTTTAATTTTCTGCAACGTTCCCCAACAGTGGCATCATGAGCTAGGTCTATGCGTAGTTCTCTTTGCACGAGTAGAACACAATTTTGTTGTGGGCGTGGATTTTGTCATGTTACTTGCCTCTACTAGTCTTTTCTTGCTCAACGGTATTGTGGGATGAAGCGGCCCGGACCAACCTTACACGTATGCTTACGTGAGACCGGTTCCACCGACTGACATGCACTAGTTGCATAAGGTGGCTGGCGGGTGTCTGTCTCTCCCACTTTAGTTGGAGCGGAATCGATGAATAGGGCCCTTATGAAGGGTAAATAGAAGTTGACAAAATCACGTTGTGGTGATTCGTAGGTAAGAAAACGTTCTTGCTAGAACCCAATTGCAGCCACGTAAAAGATGCAACAACAATTAGAGGACGTCTAACTTGTTTTTGCAGCGATTGATCATGTGATGTGATATGGCCAGAAGTTGTGATGAATGATGAATTGTGATGTATGAGATCATGTTCTTTGTAATAGGATTCACGACTTGCATGTCGATGGGTATGACAACCGGCAGGAGCCATAGGAGTTGTCTTTATTTTTTGTATGACCTGCGTGTCATTGAATAACGCCATGTAAACTACTTTACTTTATTGCTAAACGTTAGTCATAGAAGTAGAAGTAGTCGTTGGCGTGACAACTTCATGAAGACACGATGATGGAGATCATGATGATGGAGATCATGGTGTCAAGCCGGTGACAAGATGATCATGGAGCCCCGAAGATGAAGATCAATGGAGCTATATGATATTGGCCATATCATGTCACAACTATATAATTGCATGTGATGTTTATTATGTTTACGCATCTTGTTTACTTAGGACGATGGTAGTAAATAAGATGATCCCTTACAAAAATTTCAAGAAGTGTTCTCCCCTAATTGTGCACCGTTGCTACAGTTCGTCGCTTCTAAGCACCACGTGATGATCGGGTGTGATGGATTCTTACGTTCACATACAACGGGTGTAAGACAGTTTTACACAGCGAAAACACTTAGGGTTAACTTGACGAGCCTAGCATGTGCAGACATGGCCTCGGAACACGGAGACCGAAAGGTCGAACACGAGTCGTATGGAAGATACGATCAACATAAGAATGTTCACCGACGATGACTAGTCCGTCTCACGTGATGATCGGACACGGGCTAGTCGACTCGGATCGTGTAACACTTAGATGACTAGAGGGATGTCTAATCTAAGTGGGAGTTCATAATTTGATTAGAACTTTATTATCCTGAACTTAGTCTAAAACCTTTGCAAATATGTCTTGTAGATCAATGGCCAACGCTAATGTCAACATGAACTTCAACGCGTTCCTAGAGAAAACCAAGCTGAAAGATGATGGCAGCAACTATACGGACTGGGTCCGGAACCTGAGGATCATCCTCATAGCTGCCAGGAAACAATATGTCCTAGAAGGACCGCTAGGTGACGCTCCCGTCCCAGATAACCAAGACATTATGAATGCTTGGCAGTCTCGTGCTGATGATTACTCCCTCGTTCAGTGCGGCATGCTTTACAGCTTAGAACCGGGGCTCCAAAAGCGTTTTGAGCACCACGGAGCATATGAGATGTTCGAAGAGCTGAAACTAGTTTTTCAAGCTCATGCCCGGGTCGAGAGATATGATGTCTCCGACAAGTTCTACAGTTGTAAGATGGAGGAAAACAGTTCTGTCAGTGAGCACATCCTGAAGATGTCTGGGTTGCACAACCGTATGACCCAGCTAAACATTAACCTCCCAGATGAGGCGGTCATTGACAGAATCCTCCAGTCGCTCCCACCAAGCTACAAGAGCTTTGTGATGAACTACAACATGCAGGGGATGGAAAAGACCATTCCTGAAGTGTTCTCGATGCTGAAGTCAGCAGAGGCTGAAATCAAGAAAGAACATCAAGTGTTGATGGTCAATAAGACCACTAAGTTCAAGAAGGGCAAGGGAAAGAAGAACTTCAAGAAGGACGGCAAAGATGTTGCCGCGCCTGGTAAGCCAGTTACCGGGAAGAAGTCAAAGAATGGACCCAAGCCTGAGACTGAGTGCTTTTATTGCAAGGGGAAGGGTCACTGGAAGCGGAACTGCCCCAAATACTTAGCGGATAAGAAGGCCGGCAACACCAAAGGTATATTTGATATACATGTGATTGATGTGTACCTTACCAGTACTCGTAGTAACTCCTGGGTATTTGATACCGGTGCCGTTGCTCATATTTGTAACTCACAGCAGGAGCTGCGGAATAAACGGAGACTGGCGAAGGACGAGGTGACGATGCGCGTCGGGAATGGTTCCAGAGTCGATGTGATCGCCGTCGGCACGCTGCCTCTACATTTACCTACGGGATTAGTTTTGAACCTTAATAATTGTTATTTAGTGCCAAGTTTGAGCATGAACATTGTATCTGGATCTCGTTTAATACGAGATGGCTACTCATTTAAGTCTGAGAATAATGGTTGTTCGATTTATATGAGAGATATGTTTTATAGTCATGCTCCGATGGTCAATGGTTTATTCTTAATGAATCTCGAGCGTAATATTACACATGTTCATAGTGTAGATGCCAAAAGATTTAAAGTTGATAACGATAGTCCCACATACTTGTGGCACTGCCGCCTTGGTCACATTGGTGTCAAGCGCATGAAGAAGCTCCATGCCGATGGACTTTTAGAGTCTCTTGATTATGAATCGTTTGACACGTGCGAACCATACCTTTTGGGCAAAATGACCAAGACTCCGTTCTCCGGAACAATGGAGCGAGCAACCAACTTCTTGGAAATCATACATACCGATGTGTGCGGTCCAATGAGCGTTGAGGCTCGCGGAGGATATCGTTATGTTCTCACTCTCACAGATGACTTGAGTAGATATGGGTATGTCTACTTAATGAAACACAAGTCTGAGACCTTTGAAAAGTTCAAGGAATTTCAGAATGAGGTAGAGAATCAACGTGACCGAAAGATAAAATTCTTACGATCAGATCGTGGAGGAGAATACTTAAGTCATGAATTTGGTACACACTTAAGGAAATGTGGAATTGTTTCACAGCTCACGCCACCTGGAACACCTCAGCGAAACGGTGTGTCCGAACGTCGTAATCGCACCCTATTGGATATGGTGCGATCTATGATGTCTCTTACCGATTTACCGCTATCATTTTGGGGATACGCTCTAGAGACAGCTACATTCACTTTAAATAGGGCACCGTCTAAATCCGTTGAAACGACACCGTATGAATTATGGTTTGGAAAGAAACCTAAGCTGTCATTTCTAAAAGTTTGGGGATGCGATGCTTATGTCAAGAAACTTCAACCTGAAAAGCTCGAACCCAAGTCGGAAAAATGCGTATTCATAGGATACCCTAAGGAAACTGTCGGGTATACCTTCTACTTAAAATCCGAAGGCAAGATCTTTGTTGCCAAGAACGGATGCTTTCTGGAAAAAGAGTTTCTCTCGAAAGAAGTAAGTGGGAGGAAAGTAGAACTCGATGAAGTACTACCTCTTGAGCGGGAAAGTGGCGCAGCGCAGGAAACCGTTCCTGTGATGCCCACACCAACTGAAGAGGAAAACAATGATGATGATCAAGGTACTTCGGATCAAGTTACTGCTGAACTTCGTAGGTCCACAAGGACACGTTCCGCACCAGAGTGGTATGGCAACCCTGTCCTGGAAATCATGTTGTTAGACAACAATGAACCTTCGAACTATGAAGAAGCGATGGCGGGCCCGGATTCCAACAAATGGCTTGAAGCCATGAAATCCGAGATAGAATCCATGTATGAAAACAAAGTATGGACTTTGACAGACTTGCCCGATGATCGGCGAGCGATAGAAAACAAATGGATCTTTAAGAAGAAGACGGACGCGGATGGTAATGTTACAATCTATAAGGCTCGACTTGTCGCTAAGGGTTATCGACAAGTTCAAGGGATTGACTACGACGAGACTTTCTCTCCCGTAGCGAAGCTGAAGTCCGTCCGAATCATGTTAGCAATTGCCGCATACAATAATTATGAGATATGGCAAATGGACGTCAAAACGGCATTCCTTAACGGGCATCTTAAGGAAGAACTGTATATGATGCAGCCGGAAGGTTTTGTCGATCCTCGGAATGCTAACAAAGTATGCAAGCTCCAGCGATCCATTTATGGACTGGTGCAAGCATCTTGGAGTTGGAACATTCGCTTTGATGAGATGATCAAAGCGTTTGGGTTTATGCAGACTTATGGAGAAGCCTGCGTTTACAAGAAAGTGAGTGGGAGCTCTGTAGCATTTCTCATATTATATGTAGATGACATACTCTTGATGGGAAATAATATAGAATTTCTGGACAGCATTAAGGCCTACTTGAATAAGTGTTTTTCAATGAAGGACCTTGGAGAAGCTGCTTATATATTAGGCATCAAGATCTATAGAGATAGATCGAGACGCCTCATAGGTCTTTCACAAAGCACATACCTTGATAAGATTTTGAAGAGGTTCAAAATGGATCAGTCCAAGAAGGGGTTCTTGCCTATGTTACAAGGTGTGAGATTGAGCTCGGCTCAGTCACCGACCACGGCAAAAGATAAAGAAGAGATGAGTGTCATCCCCTATGCTTCAGCCATAGGATCTATTATGTATGCCATGCTGTGTACCAGACCCGATGTAAACCTTGCCGTAAGTTTGGTAGCAAGATACCAAAGTAATCCTGGCAAGGAACACCGGACAGCGGTCAAGAATATCCTGAAGTACTTGAAAAGGACGAAGGACATGTTTCTCGTTTATGGAAGAGACGAAGAGCTCGTCGTAAAGGGTTACGTCGACGCTAGCTTCGACTCAGATCTGGATGACTCTAAGTCACAAACCGGATACGTGTATATGTTGAATGGTGGAGCAGTAAGCTGGTGCAGCTGCAAGCAGAGCGTCGTGGCGGGATCTACGTGTGAAGCGGAGTACATGGCAGCCTCGGAGGCAGCGCATGAAGCGATTTGGGTGAAGGAGTTCATCACCGACCTAGGAGTCATACCCAATGCGTCGGGGCCGATCAAACTCTTCTGTGACAACACTGGAGCTATTGCCCTCGCCAAGGAGCCCAGGTTTCACAAGAAGACCAGGCACATCAAGCGTTGTTTCAACTCCATCCGTGAAAATGTTCAAGATGGAGACATAGAGATTTGCAAAGTGCACACGGATCTGAATGTCGCAGATCCGCTGACTAAACCTCTCTCGCGTGCAAAACATTATCAACACCAGAACTCTATGGGTGTTCGATTCATCACAATGTAACTAGATTGGTGACTCTAGTGCAAGTGGGAGACTGTTGGAAATATGCCCTAGAGGCAATAATAAAAGTATTATTATATTTCAATGTTCATGATAAATGTCTTTTATTCATGCTATAACTGTATTATCCGGAAATCGTAATACACGTGTGAATACTTAGACCACAATATGTCCCTGGTAAGCCTCTAATTGACCAGCTCGTTGTGATCAACATATAGTCATGGTTTCCTGACTATGGACATTGGATGTCGTTGATAACGGGATCACATCATTAGGAGAATGATGTGATGGACAAGACCCAATCCTAAGCATAGCATAAAAGATCGTGTAGTTCGTTTTGCTAGAGCTTTGCCAATGTCGAATATCTCTTCCTTAGACCATGAGATCGTGTAACTCCCGGATACCGTAGGAGTGCCTTGGGTGTATCAAACGTCACAAAGTAAATGGGTGACTATAAAGGTGCATTACAGGTATCTCCGAAAGTAGCTGTTGGGTTGACACGGATCGAGACTGGGATTTGTCACTCCGTATGACGGAGAGGTATCTCTGGGCCCACTCGGTAATGCATCATCGTATTGAGCTCAATGTGACCAAGGTGTTGGACACGGGATCATGCATTACGGTACGAGTAAAGTGACTTGCCAGTAACGAGACTGAACAAGGTATTGGGATACCGACGATCGAGTCTCGGGCAAGTAACGTACCGATTGACAAAGGGAATTGCATACAGGGTTTGATCGAATCCTCGACATCGTGGTTCATCCGATGACAACATCGAGGAGCATGTGGGAGCCATCATGGGTATCCAGATCCCGCTGATGGTTATTGACTGAGAGCATCTCGGTCATGTCTGCATGTCTCCCGAACCCGTAGGGTCTAGACACTTAAGGTTCGGTGACGCTAGGGTTATGAAGTTATGTATATGCAGAAACCCGAATGTTGTTCGGAGTCCCGGATGAGATCCCGGACGTCACAAGGAGTTCCGGAATGGTCCGGAGGTAAAGAATTATATATAGGAAGTGCTATTTCGGGCATCGGGACAAGTTTCGGGGTTATCGGTATTGTACCGGGACCACCGGAAGGGTCCCGGGGGTCCACCGGGTGGGGCCACCTGTCCCGGGGGGCCACATGGGCTGTAGGGGGTGCGCCTTGGCCTTCATGGGCCAAGGGCACCAGCCCCTATAGGCCCATGCGCCTAGGGTTTCCCCCTAGGAGGAGTCCTAGTGGTGGAAGGCACCCCTAGGTGCCTTGGGGGGGAGGGAAACCTCCCCTAGGCCGCCGCCCCCCCTAGTAGATCTCATCTACTAGGGCCGGCGCCCCCCCTGGCACCCCTATATATAGTGGGGGAGAGGAGGGACTTCATACACCAGCCCCTGGCGCCTCCATCTCCCCCCGTTACGTCTCTCCCTCGTAGTCTCGGCGAAGCCCTGCTGCTGTGACGCCCTGCATCCACCACCACGCCGTCGTGCTGCTGGATCTTCATCAACCTCTCCTTCCCCCTTGCTGGATCAAGAAGGAGGAGACGTCTCCCGTCCCGTACGTGTGTTGAACGCGGAGGTGCCGTCCGTTCGGCGCTGGTCATCGGTGATTTGGATCACGTCGAGTACGACTACATCATCACCTTGCAAGCTTCCGCACGCGATCTACAAGTGGTATGTAGATGCAAACTCTCTCCCTTGACTCGTTGCTTAGATGAACTCATAGATGGATCTTGGTGAAGCCGTAGGAAAAATTTTAATTTTCTGCAACGTTCCCCAACAGGTACCACCCAACACCTTTTTAGATGTTTTGCATAACCCCTCTGTCAAGTTGCCCACGGAAGAAGATTTAGCTGTTCCTGACCCGGAGGCGCAGTTGGTGGCGGCTCTTCATGTCATCCCAGATTGGACGGTGCTGTTTTTGGCTTACATGACCCGGGGAGAATTGCCAGTGGATGAGACCCTGGCTCGACAGATAACCCGGCAGTCTAAGTCCATGACGATTTCGGATGGAGAGTTATTTCATCGCAGTGTTTCCGGAGCGTTTCAACGGTGTGTTTCCCCCGAAGAAGGTCAAGAAATCCTTCGTGAGATCCATGAAGGCGATTGTGGTCATCATGCCGGGTCAAAATCTTTAGTGGCCAAGGCGTTTCGTCACGGTTTTTACTGGTTGACGGCTCACGCTGATGCAGAAGATCTGGTCAGTAGATATGATGGATGTCAGAAATTCGCACGACGAGCGCATGTGCCGGCTCAAGAACTCCGGATGATTCCAATCACTTGGCCGTTTGCAGTCTGGGGGCTCGACATGGTGGGACCTTTTAAAAGGTCTAAGGATAAAAAGGCGCATCTCTTGGTGGCTGTGGATAAGTTCACCAAATGGATTGAGGCGGAGCCTGTGAGTAAGTGTGCTGCAACCACGGTGGTTCAGTTCATGAAAAAAGTAATCTTCTGTTTCGGTTTTCCACACAGTATTATTACAGACAATGGCACAAATCTATCCCAAGGGGCTATGGAAGAATTTTGTCGGTGAGAGCACATCCGGCTTGATGTTTCTTCCGTAGCTCATCCTCAATCCAATGGTCAAGCGGAGAGAGCCAATCAGGAAATTCTGAAAGGGCTAAAACCCCGGCTTATGGTTCCTTTACAGCGAATGCCGGGTTGTTGGGTAGAGGAATTGCCTTCAGTGTTATGGAGTATCAATACTACACCCAACAGGTCTACGGGTTACACACCCTTCTTCATGGTTTATGGAGCAGAAGCAGTATTACCCAGTGACATCCGTCATGACTCGCCCTGAGTGGCAGCTTATGTTGAAGCTAACAATGAAAAAGCCAGACAAGATGCGCTTGACTTGATGAAGAAAGAAACTTAGCAGCAGCGCGGTCAGCAATTTATCAACAAGACCTGCATCGTTATCACAGCCGCTGGGTCAAGTCTAGAACTTTTCAGGAAGGCGACTTGGTGCTCCAGCTCGTCCAAGATCTTTCAGATGCACACAAGTTATCCCCACCTTGGGAAGGACCCTTTGTGGTCAGTAAAAATTTAAACAATGGGTCCTACTACCTCATTGACGTTCGAGAGCATGCAGACTCACGTAAGTCGGAAGAGGAGACCCGCCAGCCGTGGAACATTGCTCAATTTCGGCCATATTACACCTGAGCCACCGGCTCTCAACATGTACATACATTCACGTTGTATATACTATGATAAGCAATAAAGTAAGACCATCGGTCTCTTTTCTTTTCAAAGATTATGCATCTTTATTATTTTTTATTCACGAATGACTATTAAGGAGCTGATCATATTTGAATCAACTTTAACCTTTCTAGCCCGGCTTATGATCGTATTCGAATCTAGCTGCAAATCTCAAGGTCACTTGGGGGCTTCCTGTTCAAACATAGGTCGTATTCGAACCAAAGAGAACATAGCTATCGTAACCCTCTTGATCGGCTCAAGGCCAAACTCACTTGGGGGCTTCTTGATCGTATCTGAATCATAGCTTAACCCCTTTTGAGCCGACTTGGATCATATTCGAACAAGGGTTGTTAAAAACCTCTCAAGGTCATTTGGGGGCTTCCTGTTCAAACATAGGTCGTATTCGAACCAAAGAGAACATAGTTGTCGGTACCCTCTTGATTGGCGCAACGCCAAAGCCACTGGGGGCTATATGGTCGTATTCGAACCTTAGCTTAACCCCTTTGATCCAGTTTACTGATCGTATTCGAATCAGAAACCCCCAAACTTTTACAGGGTTAAAATTATGTGTTGCTTGCCTTTGAATTTTTGTTGTTTCAAAATTACAAATAAGATAGTATGGCTTTCTTCGCCGGCTCAATTATTGGACAACACAGCCGCCTGGGTTATTCAAGCCGGTGGTCTAATGATCCAAAGGTATGAGCTACTAAGATATGATGATTATTGAATATTCATGAAGTATTAACTTTTATACATATTGAACTATCAAATTCATCACCCGGGTTATTTAAACCGGTGATCTAAGGATCAAACAAGGATAAGGTATGGTTCTTACTTATACGCGCTTACCGGCTGCGTTAACTCAAGAGTTAGTATTAAACCTTGTCCTTTATTTATATTTGTCTCTGTTTTTATTTGAGGTGGATATATGGGCTGTAAATTAGGTGTTTAAGCCCAGTTGGTTCTAAACCGCCTTGCCAGGTTTTTTCCTTATTTTCACAGGAACGGAAGTTCAAACATTGCAGAAACAAGCATTAAATGATGCATAAGAAAGCATTAAACATTGGCATCTGGAAGCATAGATTCATGTAGAAGTGTTTTATGCATGATGGCATAAGCAAACATGCGGTGTTTCAAACAGCTAAGCTATTACAAGGCTTTATAAGCCCATGAAGATGATCACTGTCCTTCCCTTGCCGGTTCAGCATCTTGAGTCTGCTGGAAGTTGGATTTTGACCAATAAAAGCCGTTCATGGCGACAAATTCAGCTTCATCGTCAATCAGGCCGACCGGGTCAATTTCCGGGGCAAATGTATCTTCTCTTACAGGTGGGATCAGATCGGCTATTTTGTATGAAGGAGTGGCCATCTTCTTATTTTCACTATCAAAACCCGGCTGGTACTTGTCCACATTGGTGTCCTCTCCAAGACTAGTTGCCTGAGACCAGACTTCACGGACACAGGCTATGAAATCATCCTGACTAAAAGGAGACCCGTCTTCCTTCACGGTAGGATAGCCCCTTGCTACGTCCGCCGGGTCTAGGTCTTGTACCCAAGCCTTGGCGCGGCTTAGGGCAGTCAAAGCTCTGGCTCGCGCACAAGAGCGTTTTACCTCTTGGAATCTAGCAGGAAGGATCGACAGCTTCTTCAGGACATCGCTAAGCCGGTTGGGTCCTTGATCCGCCAAGTGACTTTGTTAAAAATATATACAGGTGCACAACGGGCTTCAGTTTAATCAACGGGTCTTGGCTCAGATTTTTTGCTTCGCGGACCTGTGTATATTTTTAACAGAGTCAGTTGGCGGATCATATTCCGGTTTGACAAAAATTATATTTAAGATCAATTCAGACAACTTACCAAAGATAGCAGCAACCATCTGAGACACCCGGCCCTTCAAATTGTTCAGCTCTATTGAAATTTCTTTCAGAGCTATTTCGGCTGTCTCAGCTCGGTGGGTCAGGAGTGTTTTCTCATTCTCCCAAGTTTTCTCTTTGGCAGCAAAGCTGGTCTTCAAAGTCTCCGTTTCAGAAAGGCTCATTTGCAATTTGGAGGTGGAAGATTTAATTTCTGACTCCTGACTTGCTAGCCGGGTCTTTACGTCAGTCGATTGGGAGTTCAGTTCAGACAAGGCATTCTGTGAAACATTCAGATAAGTCAAGATTTGGTTTTAAATTCCAGTATCCAAATTCAAAATTCAAAGTCCCAAGTACTTTACGAATAAACCACTTGGCACTTGGGGGCTAATGTATACCAAATCAAAGTTTTGCGACTCTACCAATATATTTGAAGTCCCAAGTCCTTTACAAAGTAACAGCACTTGGCACTTAGGGGCTAATGTGCGCAGTTCAGCAAGTTTTTCAAGGTTAAACCGGAGTGTTAAAGTACCTTAAAGACAGTTTTAAATTCTAAAGTACGGATTCATTAATGATCAAAATGAACCGGTCCTTGGGGACTATGGGTGAAGTTTTGTTCTATCAGTACAAGGCAAAGATTCAGAGATAAAAGTTTCGGCTTATATTCTAAGTCTACAAGTTATTTCGTTTCTCTTATAATCTGAAGACTTGGGGGCTGAAGGAATATTAGTAAACCGGAAATCACATACCTCATACTTCAACTGAAGCTGCTTGACCATCTCAATATCAGACTCACGACTGGAGTGTACATGACTGAGATAGCCGGATAAGATATCACTGGCATTGAGACGGTCATAGTTGGCGACATCAAAACGAACCTTCTACCGCTCCAATGCTTGTTGCTTTGCTGTGCACCGAGCCAACACCGTTGGATTCCCCGGCTCAACAAAGCGGCTCCTAGTAATTGAACATCTGGAGCATGTGGAGATGGCGGGTCGGTTGAGCTTGACGGTCCGGTTGTAGAAGGACTGATAGTGGCGTCATCAAGAGACGGCTCCGGAGGATTTGCTTCATTGGCAATTGGCGGGTCTTCTGGGGTGTCAGTTAATGGAGAGGGCGGCCTAGCTGGGTCAGATGCTAGCACTGGCGGGTCTTCTGCCGGTTTTGCTGCCTTCGCCTTCTTAGATTTAGCCTGGCCGCTAAGGAAAAAATATTGCAGGGTAGTCAGCATCAAGATACAATTGATCAAGCCGGAAGAAAAGAGGATTTCTGATTACCCAGGAGCAGTCTTAAAAGCCGGAAATTGTGTTTGCGATGAATCGTCTGAGGAACGAGACACCTCCTGAAAAGGTAAAAGAAAGGAGTTAAAAGAAATACAAGGAGCAGGATTCATTAAAACAAGTTAAGGACAGTAATAAATAAACCTCATTCAAGCATTTCTGAGGGGTCTGTTGAAGGATGACAGCCGGTTCATCTTCAATCTCAACTTCACGGCGGCTTTCATGTTGCTGCTTTTTCAAATGAAAGTTGGGATCCAAGTGAGCTAAGGGGTTAGAAAACCTTACTTTACGAATCACTCGTCGAACTTTGTGTCTTGGTAAGGGCTCTGAGTCGGAGGAAATGATAATTACCTCTGCTTCCCTGGCTTGACTGGCCCTAGTGTCATCCTGGTAAGGATCAGTGTCAATAAGATTAATAAAAAAATGGCCAAGAGAATCAAGGGCTACCTCCGAGTCAGACGTGTCATCAAGCTTCATTAGATCTTCAGTAGTAGTTTTCTTCTTTTTCTTGGATTTCCGGGTCGTCTTCTTGGTGTTCATAGCGGCGGCTTTCGCCTTCTTGGCAGCTTCGTGGTCATATTTCACCTTCCAGAAGTCAGAATTGGCCTGCAAAGACAAGAAAAAAGATCAGTATTAAATATTAATAGCCGGGCAAAACACAAAGGAAAAAAGATCAGAGTATACTTACTTCTGGAACCGGGTTGAGCTTGCAGAAGGGATTCAACCCAACAATGCTGCAGTCTTCATATTTTCCATTCACCAACAGATTTGACATTGAAACAATATCTTCTTCGGTGAGTTCAACCGGGCTGTGACGAAGAGAGTCATCCGGGTCTCCACCATATTCATACATCAGTTTTGAACGACGGCTTAAGGGAATAATCCGCCATGAGATCCAACAGCGGGTTATATCGACTCCGGTTAAACCGTTCCCCAACAAACCGTTAATTCTTCTGATAGAGGGAAGCAATTTCTTGCGTTCAGCAGCGGTAAGTTTATCTGGCAGTACAAACTTAGAGTCAAGACAATCGGGGCGGTAACCCGACAGTGGTTTCTTGTTGGCAGGTGAGATGTCCTGACAGTAAAACAAAGTTTGGTTCCAGTCCTTTGGGTGACTTGGTAAAACTATGAGAGGGAAGACATCACTCTGCCGGCTCTGAATTGAGATGCCTCCAAGCTCTAAGCTAAGTCCGTTGGTGCTCTAAACAGTTCTATAGTCGGCTCTTGCTGAAGATAAGCCTCACAGAGCACTTGCAAATATTGGAGATGGAATTGGGCCCAATGTCCTGAGGATGAAGTTTTAAAAAGTGAAGGACCTCCCTGAAGAATTTTGAACCGGGCGGTGAGAAGCCACGGTTCATATGGTCAGTGAAAACAATGACTTCACCATCTCTGGGCGGAGGTCGTTCTTCGTCCGGGTCAGGGGCACGATAAGACATAACGTTTTTCTCTGGTAAAAATCCAATGGTGACAAATTCTTTCAAGGTGTCATCAGTAAATGTAGAAGGGACCCAGTTGCAGACTGTTGGCGCTTTTGACGGCATGATGAAAAAAAGGGACAAGCTGAAAAGAAAGTAATTTGCCGGTTCAGGTTATTGGTTGATTACAGGTTAAAAAATGATATTACAGATGAATAATGACAGCTTAAGTAAGGGCTAATGACATATAAAGGAAAATGAGCCAGCGTGATAAGCCGCCATGACTAAAGACATTCAAAGTTTGCCTGAGTCAGAATTGGCTAAGTGCTGTGATAAACAAGTTTCACAAGTTGTTGTTATTATTTTGGATCAAGATGGTTCAATAAAGGAAAATAAATCTAGACCTAAAACTGGCACAGACGAGTTCGTCAGTTCTAAACAAAGCCTCTGAACAGGGGAAGGAATTTGTTTGCATTTGAAGCAGGTGCGAAATAGCCGCCGCATCGGTTTTATACTATTCAAATATCAAGAAATGGCGATAGTGATGAAATCTATGAAGAGTTCATGACGAACAGTGAAGAACACCAAGGAACTCGAAGGTCCTAATGCGGATCTGATGTCGAGGAAGAAAGAGACTTACAGATGCAGAGTTGCATCGGGGGTTCGTTGCGTTTTTCTTCGGGTCGAATCAGATTGATTCGGCGGCCTGAGACGATGAAGACAAGATCTGCGGCGGCGGTGGCAGAGCTCGAGCGGCAGAGAAGCAGCGAGAGGAAGAAGACGACTGAAGGGGGATAATGGAAAAGACCTAGGTCGTGCCTATTTATAAGGAAAAGACTGATAAGTGGGCGCGAGAAACAAGGAGACCAAAACATGGTTATCCAGCTACCCAGGCGCCTCGATGTTCGGAAAGGCATTAAAGATAAAGATCCGTTAAAAGATGACGTAGTAGCAGGTTTCCAAAAAATCCGGAGATGACGTCATGGCAGGTTACAAGGAAATTTCAGTAAAGATAAGAAGATAGATTTTTTTGGCTAAGAATGGAAGTTTGACAAAGAACAAAGTTCAAAGTCAACCTGGGGCCTAATGTTGGGGATATTACTATCAGTTGAGACCCGCCCAGGAGGGGCCGGGTCGGCTTCAATGGCGGGTTACGCAAGAAGCTCAGTAAACATCCAAGTTTGTAGTTTATTAAGTTTTATAGAAGGCCCAAAGGCCTGGGGCCGGCTTAAGGCCCGCTATTGTAAGTAAACCGCCATATGTAAGGAAATACTTGTACAGAAAGGCATGTAAAGAAAGTCACCGAGCCGGACACGATTATGAGCCGGCCGGGACTCTGTAAGCCACCTGGCGTCAACCCATGTATATAAGGGGACGACCCGGTGGCGGTTTAGGGCAAGAAACAACCAAGTCGATAACCAAGCCGGCGAGTTGAGCCTCTTGAAAGTCGAAACCTCAGCAATACCAATCCCAAGTAGACGTAGGCTTTTACCTTCATCGTAAGGGGCCGAACTAGTATAAAACTCTCTCGTGTCCTTTGTCCCGATTAACCCCTTTAAGCTTCCTAGTGCGATGGCCCTACGACTAAGTCCTTGCTCTAGGACATCTGCCGTGTCAACTCCACGACACTAACATTTCATGTTTATCACAGTATGGCAATGAAATCGAATCCTGGAGTAGTTTCTACCTCATCTCTGGCATGCAACTGGAGCGTACACCTGTCTTTTGATGTGCTCTACTGGGTAGTGTTACCTATCACCGAGTGCGTCAGCAGCATACAGTGTCATATTTTGAACTTGTCTTCCTGCCAGTGGCGGAGCTAGACCAAAACCATTGGGGGGGGGGGGCGAAACATAAATGACAAAGAGCTGGGGGGTCAAAAGGCTAATTTTCACCTCATCCTGGCCCTTCAAAAAAAATTCTTCACGGTTTTCTCCAAAGCTGGGGGGAGGGGGGGCCACGGCCCCCCTCGGCCCCAACATAGCTCCGCCGTTGCTTCCTGGTACTGTAAGTCTCATGCATGTTGTTCAGGATTACTCGGTGACCAGGAAGACAGGTGTACCATACAGTTAAACAACATGCATGAGACTTCCAGTACCAGGAAGCAGGAAGAGTTTTTTGAACCTGGCTTGGAGGAAAAACACATTGTTTGAGCTACCGGTAAGCCAGGTTGCCAATCTTTTCTTTGATCAGATAGGGTCCATAGTACTTGAGGGATAATTTATGATTGGCTCTACTGACAACTGACGACTGCACATACGGCTGAAGTTTCAGAAAAACTTGATCTCCAACAATGAAGTTGTACTCGTTTCTCTTCTTATCTGCTTGAGACTTCATGCATTGTTGAGCACCAGATGTTGCTTAACTGTATTCAAGACAACAAAATCTATGCTCGATCCAATCCGCAATGTCAGTGGGGACATTTTTCTGATTTAACGAACATTTTTAAAATGCATGGTCATTTTTTGAAGCAGTGAACATTTTATGAATGTATAAACTATTTTGTAAGTCATGAACAGTTTTTGAATTTTTAGGATATTTTTTCACTCATGATTTTTTTAATTGGCCAAATTTTGTTCAATTTCATTAACAAAAATTAATACATGAGAATTTTAAAAAATCACGACATTTTTTATTTCCCATATATTTGTTTTCGAAATTTTGAACATTTTTTGAATAAGCAAACATTTTTTGATTTATTAAACATTTCATTTTTCATTTTCAAACCGTTTTTATTTCCAAATTATTTATGTAGAAAAACGAAAACGGAAAGAAGAATTAAATATAAAAACGAAATTTAAAAAAAAGGACGTCCGGACATGTGCCGGCCCAAACGGGCGTGCTGCGTCAGTAAAGCAACAAAGTCCAGTACCTCTAATTACAGAAGTTAAATCATACCCCACAAATAATTTGACGGTGGACTATTCACTCATGCCAATTGTTCTAAATTTTTCCAAGAAACTAACATTTTCCTCACAAAAAGAATGCGGAAAAAATGAAAAGGACTTTAACAGGAACGAAATTAAAATAATGCTTCAGGCTGTCACTACAAAAATTTGAACTTTTAATTGGAGATCAACACGTTTAAAGATTCGTGGACTCGGGAGTACAATAACAACATATCTTCATTGGAGCAAGCGCCTGCACTGCATACACATCCATCGGGATCCAGTTTACACCTCCTTCTGCTGATCTTGGGCAAAACAAAGGGGAAGAAAATTTCAAAAAAAAAAAAAAGAAGACCATCCGTGCGCTTCATGAATCGAAGTCATAGAGATAATCGAGGCGCCCGTCGACATCCTCGGCCGCGTCGAGGTAGTACATCTTGATCTCGCTGTGCCTGAACTTGCGGCTCCCCTTGCACGCCGCTCTTCCCCCGAACCGCGCCGGCGGCGGCGGCGGACGAGGAGCCTGCACCTCCTCGGGCGCGAAGGCATCGTACTCCCATTGATACGGCACGGCCTCGAACTTGAACGGCGACTGGCACGTCGTCGTGCAGTAGTACCCGGAGTACCCGGCGCCCAGCGGCGGATGGAGCTGCGGCTCCGGCTCCTCCTCCTCTAGCTAGGGCGTCCCTGCCGAGCGCGCGGAGGCCGCCGGACTTGGACTGGTTCGTCGGCTTCCGGGGCGCCCTGATGAAGCCGCCGTTGGCCACCACCGGGACGTCGACGGCGTGCACGGCGCGCCGCTTGCCCTCCGGGTCGACCAGGGAGCGGTCGTACACGCGCACCCACCCTCGCTGCCGTCCCTCGCGCCGCATCTTCGCTCGTTTGCTTCGTGGGTTCTGTCTGTGCGTCGAGAGAGACCGCAGGTGCCGGTGGCCTATTTATACACACGACACGCCCCGGCGTCGGGCTTCCCTTCCTTGGCGGCCACGGGTTCGTGCGCGCCGGTTCGTATCGTGATCGGGAACTTGGCGTCCAAGTTCCGTGCGATTTGATACTCCAAAAAAAAAAAGGTTTCGTGATTATTGTTCGGACTTCGGAGCAAACCGTATTGTTGGTTGATTGGTTGGGCTAGGCTGGACAGTCAACCATATTGTACTCGGAGTCTGTTGACCTCAAATTAAAAGTTCATATTTCAGTAGTACATCTTGAACCTTTATGGTCCTCGTCGGCCGGCTGATCATGATCTAAGTTGAGATTTCAAGATTGTCAAGCGTATGGTCTAAGTGGAGATTTCCTCCTCGTCCTCCTCCGAAAACAATGATTATCGTGGTTATTATCATCGAGTTGCTCGTGTCGTTTAGACCTATCTATGTTAGCTGTTAGGTACTCCCTCCGTAAACTAATATAAGAGCGTTTAGATCGCAAAATACACAGGAGCTCCTGGGTGCTCCACACCCCTATACGAATATTAAACGTAGAAAATACCAAAAAAATAAAGAATATCTGAAATTTCAGGATATCAAACCTGTTGTAGGGTGGAACCCTAAGTGGGGATCTTTCACGAATTGGAGGGGAATCCCCAAAAACAAGATGAACACAAGAGAGAGGAAACACTCAAATTGACTAGATCCAATCACACATATGCTAGATCCAACAACACACAAGAGTTCACAATGATCCAAGAATAACAAAGGAAAGATACATGGTACTAGTTCATCCCAATCCTATGAGAAGAGAGGTCTTGATGATCCTATGATGGGGATCCTTCCCTAGATGGGGTCTTGATATCCACAAGTGGATCTTCTCCAAGAGGAGGGCTTGATCTCCAAGAGGAGGTCTAGATCTCCTAGAGGAGGAAGATAAGCAAAGCCCTCTTTTGTGTTCTAAATGCTTTGCTATCCCTCACAAATGGTCTAGGTACGGAATATATAGGAAGGTGGATGGAGGGGACGAAGAGGAGGCCCAACAGCAGCTCACAACCGTCCATCCTGATGGGCCTGTGCGCACGGGGTGCTCCAGCGCCAGCTCCCTGTGTAGTCCGTGCGCACGGGGTCTTCGAGGCCCATGGGCACGGGGTCGCCTGGGAGGTGCAGAGTTGATCTTATTGCACTCCTTCCTCCTTGTGGCCTTGTGGTGCTTCTCCTACTCCTTTGGGGTGTTCCTCACCAGCTTGTGGTCGTCGATCTTCGTATCTAAGGACACATAGAGCACTTTGGTGAGGTAGCAAGCAAGTCCAATGGATATTCATGATATTCCCGAAGAAGAGCGGGTTCACCTTAATTCTGGTAGGTCCACTTGGGACTCAAGTTGCTATAACGGTGTACATGGTGATGTTCGTAGGACGCTCCGCATCATCCCCTCCCCCTTGGGAAAGATCCGACCTCGGATCGAAATCCAAATCACCATGGGAAAGAGATGATGGCGTCGTGTAGAAGTGGACGGTCACCATGCATTCGTCGTCTTGTAGTTCCAAATGTGTACTCTCCAATGTCGCCCCATCTTGTGATTCCTTCAAAAGAAGCACGAACAACAAACACTTGGAAAAATAAATGTGGTTAGCATTAGTGCAAAACCAAGCATTCAAGTGGTGATTCACCGAACAAGTGTCGTCATCATGCATAGCATATGGTGTAACAAAGGATTGTGACATGGCATGAAAGCACATAAATTGAATGAAATCAAGGACATCATGAAAACAAGTATGTAGATGTGAGGTAGCGATGCAAATATGTGTGTCAAGAGAATAAGCATCTACCTCAAACTCATAGAAAGCATGCATAAGGCGCTCCACAAATGGTCTATGGTATGCATATGAAGCATTCACAACACCAAATATAATGAGGTGTCTAAACACATGTTGCAAGTGCAAGACAATCCCAGCATAATGTGCATGGGGTGTAGTGAATATAGTGGCACTCAACACAATAGAAAGAGCAATTGTTCAACATGTGCGAGGCAATCATAGTGTTCAAGTAGTGCAAGCTAGTAATGCGAAAATGCAACATACTAGAAGGAATCATGGCAAGCATGTTGTCGGTGTCAAAACCGGCGAATCTCGGGTAGGGGGTCCCGAACTGTGCGTCTAAGGCGGATGGTAACATGAGGCAGGGAATACGACGTTTTACCCAGGTTCGGGCCCTCTTGGTGGAGGTAAAACCCTATGTCCTGCTTGATTTATTCTTGATGGTATGAGTATTACAAGAGTTGATCTACCACGAGATCGGAGAGGCAAAACCCTAGAAGCTAGCCTATGGTATGATTGTATGTTGTCCTACAGACCAATGTTGGGGATATCGCTTATCGGGAACTTATCAGTCGACCTATGATAAGTGGTAAATCAGCCAGTTTATCGGCATATCTGCCGATTTATCGTCATATCGGTTGATTTATCTTCCGATATATCTTATCGGTCAGACACTGGTAAGCGATAAATTGGCTGATTTATCGGAATATCGGAAGATATCTTGAACAGTGCTACGGACTAAAACCCCCCGGTTTATATAGACACCGGAGGGGGCTAGGGTTACACAAGGTCGGTTACAAAGGAGGAGATATCCATATCCGTACTGCCTAGCTTGCCTTCCACGCCAAGTAGAGTCCCATCCGGACACGAGACGAAGTCTTCAATCCTGTATCTTCATAGTCCAACAGTCTGGCCAAAGGATATAGTTCGGCTGTCCGGAGACCCCCTAATCCAGGACTCCCTCAGTAGCCCCTGAACCAGGCTTCAATGACGATGAGTCCGGCGCGCATTATTGTCTTCGGCATTGCAAGGCGGGTTCCTCCTCCACAGAAGAGTTCGAATAAATGGATAGTGTCCGACCCTGCAAAATAAGTTCCACATACCACCGTAGAGAGAATAATATTTCCACAAATCTAATCTGCTGACACGTCTTGGCAACATGACATCATGCCATGGCGCGGTGATCATTCGAACCATTTTTCTTTAACTAGCCCCGCATATAATGCGAGGCAGTTTCTTGACACGTCTTGTCAAAGCAGAGATCATGCCCCCCTTATTACGGGATTCTCATCAATACGGGCGTGGGTAACCCAACCGCGCCATCAATTACGGCGCTTGGAGGATAAGCGAGTTAGCAGGCTAGTGGGGGCGCATAGTTTCGACCGCCCTTATAAGGGGATAAGGTTTAACCTTTTTCTACCCACGCCTTCTTCCTCCTTGCTCATCCATTCTTCCGCACTCGAGCTCTAACGCCCAAGTCCACATCCTTCTCCCCAACCTTCTTCAAACATGTCCGGAGAGGGAGGCAAGTGGATGGCTTCCTCCGTCATGGAGGGTCACATCAAAAAGATGTACGGAGCCGGATACTTAGCCGCGAATATCGCGCATCGGCTGCCCGCTGCGGGGCAGATCGTTCCTACCCCGGAACCTCGCGAGAGGGTAGTTTTCCTCCACCACTTCCTCCGCGGACTGGGGTTTCCCCTCCATCCATTCGTCCGCGGTCTCATGTTCTACTACGGGCTGGACTTCCATGATCTGGCCCCGAACTTCATCCTCAACATTTCAGCGTTCATCGTCGTGTGTGAGGCTTTCCTCCACATCCGGCCCCACTTCGGCCTGTGGTTAAAGACCTTCAATATCAAGCCGAAGGTGGTGGGAGACCAACAAGCGGAATGCGACGGAGCCATGGTGGGCAAGATGCCCAATGTTACATGGCTTGAAGGCTCCTTCGTGGAGACCATAAAGGGGTGGCAATCGGCGTGGTTCTACATCACCGAGCCGCGCGACACCAACTGGGTGGTGGCCCCCGAGTTTCGATCCGGAATCCCCACGCGGCTCACCTCCTGGAAAGAGAAGGGCCTGTCCTGGGGTTCATCGGTGGAGCTGGACAGACTCCAGAAATGTATCCGGAATATGGCAAGCAAGAAGCTCAAGCTTGTCAACATAGTCCAGGTCATGCTCTTCCGCCGGATCCTCCCGTGTCAACAACGGGATTTTAACTTATGGGAGTTCAACCCGGCCCGGCACCAGACTCTAAGCGAGCTCTTCGACACGACGCACAAGGACGTCTGGAGGGTGCTGTTCAAGGGCTCCGAGGTCCCTCCTTCTCTTACCGAGGACCGTCGGCTAAGCACGAAGCGCCTAGCGCATTCGGTGAGTTCTATACATCCGGTAGGATATTTATTTCCCCTAGCTTAACCATGTGCGGGGTCTGAGCTCCATGTCTTCGACAGGACTGGGTGGAGACGTCAGGGCGGATTAACTGTCCTTCTCCTCTGCTTGAAGACACTGCGGATGCTCTCCTGACGGAGATGCTGACTCCGGCTCCTTACAAGGTGCCGGAGAAGACCAAGAAGGCCAAGGGAACCCGAAAGAGTTCCCGGCGCCAGGTGGTATCGGACTCATAGTCCGGTAACTCCGCGACGCACTCCTCCCCCGAAGACGAGGAGGAAGATGAAGATGCCCCCCTTCAGTCGGGGGAGACAAGAAAAGGAAGGCCGCCCCACCCGGGGGGGCGAAGGGTCCAAGAAGGGAAGGACTCTCCTTCCGGACTGCTCCACCACCGCCGCCAAAGATGAAGACGAGTGGCTGCTCAGGGCCAAGCCCCTGGCGAAGTCGTAAGTATTCGGATACCAGAGTAACTCATAGCATACCTTTGTCGCACTACTTCCCCTAATGCCGAATATGATTATGCAGACCGCCCCAAGCCCGTATCGACGTATCTTCGTCGGGCGGCTCCTTAGACTCGTCGGATATGGATAGCGATCCACTTCCGACCGCCACCTCCCCTTGCCCTACGGACAATGCCGAGGTATTGTCTCAAGAGGCACCGGGTCGAGAGGAGACAATCCCGGAGGCGCCTCAAGGTGACCTTCCAGACTCCAGGAGGGAGGCTCCCGAGGGCTCCGAGTTCGACCTTCAGCCGAACACCGCGCTGGAACCTTCAGTGGTTCCGGACTCAGGCAGGCGGCCTCCTTCCAAAAGGGGCAAGACGCCTATGCCGGTGACCTCTGTCCATCCAGAGGCACCGGACAATCTGTTGGGAGCGCTTCGTAGCGCTTCCATCGACGAAGAGCACCGCACTATTATGAGTGTGGTTATCCAGAAGGTTCGGTCCACCAAGAGAGGACTGACTGAAGCTTGTGCCGGCCTTCTAACAGACTTTGAGGTAAGTATTTGAAATATAGGAAAAATATTACCGCATAGACAGTAGCCCCTGATGCTCTGTTTGGTGTTCAAAAAGAAAAGCCGAATAGAGGATCAACTAATATCTGCAGGAGTCTAATATAAGTATGTCTATATGCGTATGCAGGCTTCGCTACTGACCTCTGCCGCACTGACTGCGGAGGTCGCCATACTGAAGCAGGACCTCGAAGGGTCCAAGAAAGAGCTCGGCCTTGCCAAGAGGCAGCTCGAGGAGAACAAAGGTAAGTAGTACCTAGTCTATGGATATATAGAAAAAGAATGCGATTGCAAAATGACAGGATCATCGTAAATTTTCCAGGGGCCACGACCGAGGTGGCGACCCTGAAGCAAGCGCTATCCGAGGCCGAAAACAAAGCGGCCAAGGAGCGCACTGAGCGGGAAAGGCAGGAGGCACGGGTGGGCGAGGTGCAGCAAGAGCTCCACACTCTCGTGACGAAGCACGAGGCGTTGGAGCTTGACTTGAAGACGCGAGAGTCCGAGCTTGCCGCGGCCCTCGAGAGCGCAAAGAATGCCAAGGCTGAGGCCCAAAAGGCCCTCCAGGAGATTGATGCGATGAAGAAGATAGCGGGGCGTAAGGCATTCAATATGCAAAACAAGCATGTGAAAGTAAATTACTTATTACTTACCCGAGTCTGGAGCTCTCCAGGAGCATTCGCAGATTTGCCCCGCAGCGTGTCGGATGCCGCATAGTTTTACCAGGTCGAGGAGGGAAGCTCAACGGAGAAGCTGTTCTGGTCTCAGTATACTGGGACCGAACACCCGATGCCTCTGAGCGACCAGCTGAAGCAACTGGTCGAGCTGCACAAGGCGGCCGAACAGGCCATGAAGGACTTTATAGTCTGGATGTGGCCTGGCGACGCCCTTCCCAACAGCTACTTCGGCCCGGTGAGGCGGCTTGTGGATGTCTGCCCACGGCTGGAAGTCATCAAGCGGTCCGTCTGCATCGAAGGTGCACGTCGGACTTTTGCCCGTGCGAAGGTGCACTGGGCTAATATGGACACCGTGAAGCTGGTGAAGGAGGGGCCACCGCAGGGCAAGGAGCATCGCCACCCCGAGATGTACTATGAGGGTGTCCTGAAGGGTGCCCGTCTTGTAGCGGACGAGTGTGCGAAAGATGTAATATTTGAATAAACTTGCTCGTGTAATCCTGTATTATGAAAACTTGTTCATATGCACTATGCAACGCTTGTCTGAATTTAAAATATTACCTTCTGTTCGGCTGTTTATCAAATCTGAGAGATGGCTAGTCATCGGCTTCTGCCCCCACGCCATGAGTGCTGGGGTGTTCGGGATAAACCTGAGCACTCTTATTCCCATTTTTGGGTCCTTCGAGGGAGGTGCTCAGCACAACGAACAAGGCAATCAGACTATAATGCATTATCACTCTCACTTAGCCATAGAATTCAATAATTTTAAATTTCGGCGAAGCCCCTAGTATTCGGAAGGCCGAATTCGGGGCGCAATACACGCCTTAAGCCGGACAGGGCCGACTCCTCACTCTAAGAGACATAAGTCTTTAGGGACTTGAAACCTCTCGAACAGCGACCAGTCTCTCGCCTTATCATGACAGTCAATTTTAGCTTTCTCTACTGAGGTGCTTAGCCCAGCAGAACCGGGGCACAATCGCAGTAGTTCTCCCAGTGCTACCTTAGCCGATATAGCGGAATGTAAGGTACCAAAACATGGGAGCCAGGCAAACCCAACTATTGACCCAAGACATGATTCGGAGCTGATGCATATAATGCTATAAGTTCAGGGTGCCGCACTGTTGAAAGTGTTCGGACTTCTCACGCCGTATTATGGGGTATGCTTAAGCCCCTAGCGTATTGGCCGTACCAAAGCGTACGGGTGCTAAATGTCATGAATGAACATATATATAGAGAGAGAGAAAGGAAGGAAGAATGCAATAATAGTCTTAATGCTATGCATTATTTATTCAAAAAGGCGCATTAAAGCAGAATGATACAAGTAGTGCGATAAGCAAAAAGTAGGACTGTTTGACATGTCCCTTCCAAGAGCAAGTTGAGGAATAGTATTAAAGCAAATATTTCACTCGTTATCGTAATCCACCTGGGAGTTCCGTGGTGTGACGTAGCTTTCTGCCTCCTTGGTTGCTGCATCATGTGTTCGGCAATCATGCTGCCGGACAGGGTTTCCAGAGATTAAAGTCCTAAAAGAGAAAAATAACAAAGCAGGAAGCCCATAGTGCGGTTTAAGCCGCGACTTGGAGCGTGCCGCAGTCGTGCCCCCTCCTCGCCTGTGCCCATGGTATTTTTAATGCGTAATTATGTACGCGTGGCATGGATTTCGCCGTTTGGCTAGGACCAGGGTGGGGGCCTCATTGCTATGCGAGCTCGGAACGTGCCAGGCGGTCCTGTTGCCGATTACTCTAGGCGCGCTTGAAGGTGTCCGGGTCCTTAATCGCCGAACTCGTGGATTGCCTTAAGTGCCTGCTTTGTGCTTCTGCTGCGAGGGCCGCAGTGTGCTCCTCCGTGCGGAGAGAGCGCTCTGTGTTACAATTGACTGTGATGACCCCCCGAGGTCCTAGCATCTTGAGCTTGAGATATGCGTAATGCGGTACCGCATTGAATCTCGCAAATGCGGTTCGCCCGAGCAGTGCATGGTAGCCACTGCGGAACGGGACTATGTCGAATATTAACTCTTCGCTTCGGAAGTTATTCGGAGATCCGAAGACTACTTCTAGTGTTACTGAGCCTGTGCAATGGGCCTCTACACCTGGTATGACACCTTTAAAGGTCGTTTTAGTGGGTTTGATCCTTGAGGGGTCTATACCCATTTTCCGCATTGTGTCTTGATAAAGCAGGTTCAGGCTGCTGCCGCCATCCATAAGGACTTGAGTGAGGTGAAATCCGTCAATGATTGGGTCTAAGACCAATGCGGCGAATCCGCCATGACGGATACTAGTGGGGTGGTCCCTGCGGTCGAAGGTGATCGGGCAGGAAGACCATGGGTTGAACTTTGGGGCGACTGGCTCCAACGCATATACGTCCCTGAACCCACGCTTCCGCTCCCTCTTGGGGATGTGGGTTGCGTATATCATGTTCACCGTCCGCACTTGTGGGGGGAACCTCTTCTGTCCTCCGGTGTTCGGCTGCCGGGGCTCCTCCTCGTCATCGCTATGTGACCCCTTATCTTTGTTTTCGACATTTATCTTGCCGGCCTGCTTGAACACCCAACAATCCTTGTTGGTGTGGTTGACTGGCTTGTCCGGGGTGCCGTGTATTTGGCACGAGCGATTGAGTATACGGTCCAAACTAGACGGGCCCGGAGTGCTTCTTTTGGATGCCTTTTTCCGCTGGCCGGGTTTAGAGCCTTTGAATCCGGCATTGACTGTCGTATCCTCGGTATTGTCACTGTTAATGCGGCACTTATGTTTGTTGCGACGTGACCTGCCATTGCCATCCTTGGTATCCAAAGTACCATGGTTCTTTGATATGTTATTGCTACGAGCCAGCCAGCTGTCTTCTCCCGCACAAAAGCGGGTCATGAGTGTCGTGAAGGCTGCCATAGATTTTGGCTTTTCCTGACCAAGGTGCCGGGCGAGCCACTCGTCGTGGATGTTGTGCTTAAAAGTTGCTAGGGCCTCTGCATCTGGACAGTCGACGATTTGATTTTTCTTTGTTAGGAACCATGTCCAGAATTGCCTGGCCGATTTCTCTAGCTGTTGAATTATGTGCCTCAAGTCATCGGCATCTGGTGGTCGCACATAAGTGCCCTGAAAGTTGTCGAGGAATGCAGCTTCCAGATCTTCCCAACAACCAATGGACTCTGCTGGCAAGTTGTTGAGCCAATGCCGAGCTGGTCCTTTGAGTTTGAGTGGGAGGTATTTGATGGCGTGTAGGTCATCACCGCGGGCCATGTGGGTGTGCAAGAGGAAATCCTCGATCCATACCGCAGGATCTGTTGTGCCATCATATGATTCTATATTTACGGGTTTGAAACCCTCTGGGATTTGATGATCCATTACTTCGTCTGTGAAGCATAAGGGGTGTGCGGCGCCTCTGTACTGGGCTACATCGCGAGGCAGCTCAAATGAGTCTTGCCCGCTGTGTTTGGCCCGGCTAGACTTACTTTTACTATATCCTGCGTGACGATTATTGTCTCCATAGTGGTGCGCCCTCGTGATCCGTAGATCGAACTTGCATGTTTTTCTTTGTCCTGCAATATGTCTCGCAGTTCTGGCGTATTTCCCAATGCCTTTTTATTTTAATGGCGTCGGGGTGCGGGCTGAGCTTTTGGCTGGAATGCCTCTCTGTCGCGGCCACGAGGTGGCCGGTCAGCCGCGTCATACGCCGGGGATGTAGGTTTCAGTGCTTCCTCCTCCAGTCGGGGTAGCAACCTGCACTTTGGGAAATTCTTGGAGGGGCGTTCAAGTTTATATTCCTCGGCTGCCAGGACTTCAGTCCATCTGTCAACTAGCAAATCTTGATCAGCTTGAAGCTGCTGCTGCTTTTTCTTAAGGCTATTTGCCGTGGCTATAAGCCGGCACTTGAAGCGCTCTTGTTCGACGGGATCCTCTAGCATGACGAATTCGTCATCGTCGAGGCTTGCCTCGTCTTCGGAGGGAGGCATGTAATTATCATCCTTCGCCTCTCCATCTGCCGGTCTCTCAGGAGGACTGGCTTCTCCATCCTCCTGCTCTAAATCTTATTGGAGGGGATTGTTATTGCCTTCGGCACTGTCCAGAGTGCTATTATCTCCGGTGCCGGTATCACCGCTTTTGCCTTGGCGGGACCTAGAGCGGCGCCGCTGACGCCTGCGCTTGGGTTGCTTCTTGGAGGGGTCATCCTCCGCGGTCCCGTTGCCATTGCCTTCTTTGGGTGTGTCCACCATGTATATATCGTATGATGAGGTGGCTGTCCAGTGCCCTATGCGCAGTGGTTCCTCTTCATCTCCCGCATCGTCGTCCATACCATCGATGTCTTCGGAGTCGAAGTCGAGCATGTCGTTTAAGTCGTCGACAGTGGCTACTAAGTGGGTGGTGGGTGGGCGGCGAATTTCTTCGTCATCCGCATCCCAATCCTGTCGGACATAGTTCGGCCAGGATCCTCCTGACAAGGAGAGAGACCTTAATGAGTTCAGTATGTCGCCGAAGGGCGAGTGCTGAAAAATATCCGCAGAGGTAAACTCCATGATCGGCGCCCAATCGGATTCGATAGGAACGGGCGCAGGCGGTTCGAAGTCCGTGGCCGGAGAAGGATCCGGCAGTTTGGCAACACAGCTCCCGTGAAGGGCAAGGTCGATATTCGGCTCGATCACCACTGAGGATACGGCCTCCATGACGGGGTCTATCCACCCGTCCATGGATGGCGCAACTGGCTTCGAATTGAGGCTCGGAGCGGCTGCCGGTGTGATCTCCTGAATACGGTCCGATGGTAGAGCTAAATCGTACTCATCGTGACCGCGTGGCGCACAAGGTAGGGGCTCGAATCCGTCAAAGATCAAGTCTCCGCGGATATCGGCCGTGTAATTTAAGCTTCCAAACCTGACCTGGTGGCCAGGGGCGTAACTTTCGATCTGCTCCAGATGGCCAAGCGAGTTGGCCTGCAGTGCGAAGCCGCCGAACACAAAGATCTGTCCGGGAAGAAAAGTCTCACCCTGGACTGCATCGCTATCAATGATAGTAGGAGCCATCAAGCCTAACGGCGACGACACAGAGGAACTCTCAATGAAAGCACCAATGTCGGTGTCAAAACCGGCGGATCTCGAGTAGGGGGTCCCGAACTGTGTGTCTAAGGCGGATGGTAACAGGAGGCAAGGAATACGATGTTTTACCTAGGTTCGGGACCTCTTGATGGAGGTAAAACCCTACGTCCTGCTTGATTTATTCTTGATGGTATGAGTATTATAAGAGTTGATCTACCACGAGATTGGAGAGTCTAAACCCTAGAAGCTAGCCTATGTTATGATTGTATGTTGTCCTACGGACTAAAACCCCCCAGTTTATATAGACACCGGAGGGGGCTAGGGTTACACAAGGTCGGTTACAAAGGAGGAGATATCCATATCCGTACTGCCTAGCTTGCCTTCCACGCCAAGTAGAGTCCCATCCGGACACGAGACAAAGTCTTCAATCTTGTATCTTCATAGTCCAACAGTCCGGCCAAAGGATATAGTCCGGCTGTCCGGAGACCCCCTAATCCAGGACTCCCTCACATGTCATGTGTACAAATAGTGGGCATGAATAATTCACATGACATAGCACAAGCATGAAAGCAAGATATGAGGAGGGTATCATCATTGTATTGGCAAGAAGTCCTAGGTAAATAGCAATGGAACATCATGACTCTCCCAACACAAGAATCAACAATAGCATGAGGCACATGATAAACATGGCAATAGCAACAAGGATCAATTATGGGTAGATGCAAGCAAGGGTCACAATTGCATGGCAAAATCATGTAAAGAGGCATATCATGCAAAGTGAACAAGATACAATGGGCATAAAGTAACAAGTGATATATAGCCAATTACCTTGTGAGAGCCAAGTAGAAGAGATGCGCATAGCCGTTGCGCGAAGAGAATGGTAGGAAGGACAATCCACGGGATCCCAAATCGCCGTTGCTCTCAAGAGCTCGTTTTGTCAACTCTTTGGATTGAGAGGTTGACGAGTATACATGAGTACCTACACACAACAAAAACAAAGGGAAAATTGTGTGTGCGTGGTGGATGTACACATCATCCATCATGATGCGCACGTGCTTGTGTTGGTTAGTACAAAATATCCAATGCTCAAATAAATGAGTTGCATGATATAGAAACATGTCATCCATCATGAGATGTTTGTTGTTATGTATAGCATAATGGAGACTCAAAGGATGTAATGCATCATTCGCAATATCTAGAGCATTGTGAGGAATGGTATGCATGTGGTGCACACAAGGGATGTAATCATGTGAAACACAATAATTATCATGGCATGGCATATGAGATGAGTTGCACAAATTTTGCAAAGGAAGCATAGCAATATCATCGCAAGAGAAACAAAAGCCAATGACCATCATCTCATCATCTATGCCATATGTGCAAATAGGATTTATTTTAATGGGGCATGCATAGTTACTATGTTGAGATTGAAATGATGCAATATGGGATATCTCACTGATACGTCTCCAACGTATCTATAATTTTTGATTGCTCCATGCTATATTATCTACTGTTTTGGGAAATGTTGGGCTTTATTTTCCACTTTTATATTATTTTTGGAAATAACCTATTAACCGGAGGCCCAGCCCAGATTTGTTATTTTATGCCTATTTCAGTGTTTCGAGGAAAAGGAATATCAAACGCAGTCAAAACGGAACGAAATCAACTGGAGAAGTTATTTTTTGGAAGGAAACCTACCGGATAGACTTGGACCCTACGTCAGAAGATGAAGGAGGTGCTCACGAGGGTAGGGGCGCGCCCCCCTGCCTCGTTCCCCCCCCTTCGGTCCACCGACGTACCCCTTGTACCCATATATACCTATGTATCGTAAAACTTCCAGAACGGAGATTAGATCGGGAGTTCCGCCGCCAGAAGCCTCCGTAGCCACCAAAAACCAATCTAGACCCGTTCCGGCACCCTGCCGGAGGGGGCAATCCCTCTTCGGTGGCCATCTTCATCATCCCGGTGCTCTCCATGACAAGGAGGGAGTAGTTCTCCCTCGGGGCTGAGGGTATGTACCAGTAGCTATGTGTTTGATCTCTCTCTCTCTCATGTTCTTGAGGTGATACGATCTTGATGTATCGCAAGCTTCGCTATTATATTTGGATCCTATGATGTTTCTTCCCCCCTCTACTCTTTTGTAATGAATTGAGTTTCCCCTTTGAAGTAATCTTATCGGATTGAGTCTTTAAAGATTTGAGAACACTTAATGTATGTCTTGCCGTGCGTATCTGTGGTGACAATGGTATACCACATGATTCACTTGATGTATGTTTTGGTGATCAACTTGCGGGTTCCGCCCATGAACCTATGCATAGGGGTTGGCACACGTTTTCGTCGTGATTCTCTGGTAGAACTTTGGGGCACTCTTTGAGGTCCTTTGTGTTGGTTGAATAGATGAATCTGAGATTGTGTGATCCATATCGTATAATCATACCTACGGATACTTGAGGTGACATTTGAGTATCTAGGTGACATTAGGGTTTTGGTTGATTTGTATCTTAAGGTGTTATTCTAGTACGAACTCTAGGGCTGTTTGTGACACTTATAGGAATAGCCCAACGGATTGATTGGAAAGAATAACTTTGAGGTGGTTTCGTACCCTACCATAATCTCTTCGTTCATTCTCCGCTATTAGTGACTTTGGAGTGACTCTTTGTTGCATGTTGAGGGATAGTTATGTGATCCAATTATGTTATCATTGTTGAGGGAACTTGCACTGGCGAAAGTATGAACCCTAGGCCTTATTTCCTAGCATTGCAATACCGTTTTAGCTCACTTTTATCATTAGTTACCTTGTTGTTTTTATTATTTCAGATTACAAAAACCTTTATCTACTATCCATATACCACTTGTATCACCATCTCTTTGCCGAACTAGTGCACCTATACAATTTACCATTGTATTGGGTGTGTTGGGGACACAAGAGACTCTTTGTTATTTGGTTGCAGGGTTGCTTGAGAGAGACCATCTTCATCCTACGCCTCGTACGGATTGATAAACCTTAGGTCATCCACTTGAGGGAAATTTGCTACTGTCCTACAAACCTCTGCACTTGGAGGCCCAACAACGTCTACAAGAAGAAGGTTGTGTAGTAGACATCAAGCTCTTTTCTGGCGCCGTTGCCGGGGAGGTTAGCGCTTGAAGGTATATCTTTAGATCTTGCAACCGAGTCTTTTAGTTTCTTGTTTTATCACTAGTTTAGTTTATAAAAGAAAACTATAAAAAATGGAATTGAGTTTGTCTCATACGCTTCACCTTTTTAATATCTTTCGTGAGTATGATGGAAAGGATAATTGTGCTCATGTGCTAGAAGAAGAAATCTATAAAATGTTTGGCACTAAATATTTGAATGATGAGCATGAATGCAATGTCGTTAGTATGAACTCCTTGAATATCCATGATGCTAATGATATGCAAAGCCACAAGCTTGGGGAAGCTATGTTTGATGAAGATGATATTTTTTGTTCCCCAAGTTTTGATGAGCAAATTTATTATGATGAAAGCATGCCTCCTATCTATTATGATTATTGTGATGACACGTATGCTTTAAAGAACAATGATAACCATGAAACTTGTCATCTTGATCTTAATTTTCAATCACATGATAGTTATTTTGTTGAGTTTGCTCCCACTATTATTCATGAGAAGAATTTTGCTTGTGTGGAGAATAGTAAATTTTCTATGCTTGTAGATCATGAAAATAATGCTTTAGGTACTGGTTATATTGTTGAATTCAGTCATGATGCTACTTAAAATTATTATGAGGGAGGAATATATGCTTGTAGGAATTGCAATAATATCAAGTTTCCTCTCTATGTGCTTAAAGTTTTGAAGCTATGCTTGTTTTACCTTCCTATGCAAGTTGATTCTTGTTCCCACAAGTTGTTTGCTCACAAAATCCCTATGCATAGGAATAGGGTTAGACTTAAATGTGCTAGTCATATTCTTCATGATGCTCTATTTTTGTTTCAATTCTTATCCATTATGTGAGCATCATTGAAATCATCATGCCTAGCTAGGGGCGTTAAACGATAGCGCTTGTTGGGAGGCAACCCAATTTTATTTTTGTTCTTTGCTTTTTGCTCCTGCTTAGTAATAAATAATTCATCTAGCCTCTGTTTAGATGTGGTTTTATGCTTTTAATTAGTGTTTTTGCCAAGTAGAACCTTTGGGAAGACTTGGGGAAAGTCTTGTTGATCATGCTGTAAAAAACAGAAACTTTAGCGCTCACGATAATTGCTGCCATTTTTATTTGGAGAGTGATATTTAGTTAATTCTTTTTGAAGATGCTTAATAAATAAATTCCTCAGGTCCAGCAATTTATTTGAGAATTTTATGAGTTCCATAAGTATACGTTTGATCCAGATTACTACAGACTGTTCTGTTTTAACAGATTCTGTTTTTCGTGTGTTGTTTGCTTATTTTGATGAATTTATGGCTATTAAAATAGTTTATAAACCATGTAGAAGTTGGAGTACAGTAGGTTTAACACCAATATAAATAAAGAATGAGTTCATTACAGTACCTTGAAGTGGTGATTTATTTTCTTATACTAACGGAGCTTACGAGTTTTCTGTTAAGTTTTGTGTTGTGAAGGTTTCAAGTTTTGGGTAAGGATTCGATGGACTATTGAATAAGGAGTGGAAAGAGCCTAAGCTTGGGGATGCCCAAGGAACCCCAAGGTAATATTCAAGGATAACCAATATCCTAAGCTTCGGGATGCCCCGGAAGGCATCCCCTCTTTCGTCTTCATTCATCGGTAACTTTACTTGGAGCTATTTTTTTATTCGCCACATGATACGTGTTTTGCTTGGAGCGTCAATTTATTTTGTTAGGATTTGCTTGCTGTTATTTAGAACAATGTTTTGCATCTTTTATTTCAATAAAAGTGGCATTGATAGCCTTTACTATGCCTATGTTACAAGTCCACATGTTGCTGTTTGAAAACAGAAAGTTTACCACTGTTGCAATAATTCCCTAGAAAAGTCAGAATGTGATAAAATGTTGAAACCTTTTGCATATTAAGCTCTATAAATTTACTACAGTGGGAGTTTTCTTTCATAATTTTTGGAGCTAGGGCAGTATGGATGTTGCTGCATTCTTTACAGACTGTCCTGTTTAGGCAGATTGCTGTTATGTTTGCATTGTTTGCATATGTTTGCTTGTTTAATGATTCTATTTGAGGATAGGACTATTAAAAATGCAGAGGCATTTAGTATGCAATGTTGAATAATAATTTTAGTGATTTGCTACAGTAGAGCAAGATAAGGTTTTTTGCAATGATTTATACTAACTTATCTCACGAGTCCTTGTTGAGTTTTGTGTGGATCAAGCTTTTGAGATGTAGGGAGACCGTGATATGAGAGGAATTAAGGAGACACAAAAGCTCAAGCTTGGGGATGCCAGGCACCCCAAGATAATATCTCAAGAAGTCTCAAGCGTCTAAGCTTTGGGATGCCCCGGTTGGCATCCCACCTTTCTTCTTCAACAACTATCGGTTAGTATCGGTTGATCATAAATTTTTGCTTCTTCACATGATGTTTGCTATTCTTAGAATGTCATTTTCTTTTCTTTGCTTTATGTTTGAATAAAATATCAAGATCTGAAACTCTTAAATGTTAGAGAGTCTTCACATAGTTGCATAATTATTCAACTACTCATTGATCTTCACTTATATCTTTCGGAGTAGTTTGTCGATGCTCTAGTGCTTCACTTATATCTTTTAGAGCATGGTGGTAGTTTTATTTTGAAGAAATAGATGAACTCTCATGCTTCACTTAGATTATTTTGAGAGTCTTAAATAGCATGGTAATTTGCTTAAAATCCTAATATGCTAGGTATTCAAGAATAATAAAATTCTCTTATGAGTGTGCTGAATACTATGAGAAGTTTGATACTTGATAATTGTTTTGAGATATGGAGATGGTGATATTAGAGTCATGCTAGTTGAGTGGTTATGAATTTGAGAAATACTTGTGTTGAAGTTTGTGATTCCCGTAGCATGCACGTATGGTGAACCGTTATGTGATGAAGTCGGAGCATGATTTATTTATTGATTGTCTTCCTTATAAGTGGCGGTCGGGGACAAGCGATGGTCTTTTCCTACCAATCTATCCCCCTAGGAGCATGCGCGTAATACTTTGCTTTGATAACTTGTAGATTTTTGCAATAAGTATATGAGTTCTTTATGACTAATGTTGAGTCTCACCCTTCCACCTTTGCTAGCCTCTCTAATACCGCGCACCTTTCGCCGGTATCATACACCCACCATATACCTTCCTCAAAACAGCCACCATACCTACCTATTATGGCATTTCCATAGCCATTCCGAGATATATTGCCATGCAACTTTCCACCGTTCCGTTTATTATGACACGCTTCATCATTGTCATATTGCTTTGCATGATCATGTAGTTGACATCGTATTTGTGGCAAAGCCACCATTCATAATTATTCATACATGTCACTCATGCATCACTGCACATCCCGGTACACCGCCGGAGGCATTCATATAGAGTCATATTTTTTTCTAAGTATCGAGTTGTAATTCTTGAGTTATAAGTAAATAAAAGTGTGATGATCATCATTATTAGAGCATTGTCCCAGTGAGGAAAGGATGATGGAGACTATGATTCCCCCACAAGTCGGGATGAGACTCCGGACGAAAAATAAATAAAAGAGGCCAAAGAAGCCCAAATAAAAAAAGGAGAAAGAAAGGAGGCCATAAAAAAGAGAAAAGGCCCAAATAAAAAAATAAAAAAAATGAGAGAAAAAGAGAGAACGGACAATGCTACTATCCTTTTACCACACTTGTGCTTTAAAGTAGCACCATGATCTTCATGATAGAGAGTCTCTTATGTTGTCACTTTCATATACTAGTGGGATATAGAACTTGGCTTGTATATTTCAATGACAGGCTTCCTCAAAATGCCTTAGGTCTTCGTGAGCAAGCAAGTTGGATGCACGCCCACTAGTTTCTTTTGTCGAGTTTTCATACACTTATAGCTCTAGTGCATCCGTTGCATGGCAATCCCTACTCACTCACATTGATAGCTATTGATGGGCATCTCCATAGCCCATTGATACGCCTAGTTGATGTGAGAATATCTTCTCCTTTTTGTCTTCTCCACCTATAATGCTATGTCCATGGCTCACGCTCATGTATTGCGTGAAGATTGAAAAAATTTGAGAACATCAAAAGTATGAAACAATTGCTTGGCTTGTCATCGGGGTTGTGCATGATTTAAATATTTTGTGTGGTGAAGATAGAGCATAGCCAGACTATATGATTTTGTAGGGATAGCTTTCTTTGTCCATGTTATTTTGAGAAGACATAATTGCTTAGTTAGTATGCTTGAAGTATTATTATTTTTATGTCAATATTAAACTTTTGTCTTGAATCTTATGGATCTGAATATTCATGCCACAATTAAGAAGAATTACATTGAAATTATGCCAAGTAGCACTCCGCATCAAAAATTCTGTTTTTATCATTTACCTACTCAAGGACGAGCAGGAATTAAGCTTGGGGGTGCTGATACGTCTCTAACGTATCTATAATTTTTGGTTGCTCCATGCTATATTATCTACTGTTTTGGGCAATATTTGGCTTTATTTCCACTTTTATATTATTTTTGGGACTAACCTATTAACCGGAGGCCCAGCCCAGATTTGTTATTTTATGCCTATTTCACTGTTTCGAGGAAAAGGAATATCAAACGCAGTCAAAACGGAACGAAATCAACTGGAGAAGTTATTTTTTGGAAGGAAACCTACCGGATAGACTTGGACCCTACGTCAGAAGATGAAGGAGGTGCTCACGAGGGTAGGGACGCGCCCCCCTGCCTCGTGCCCCCCCCTTCGGTCCACCGACGTACTCCGCATGGCCCGTGACTCCGAAGAGTCGGATTCCTCTCCGAACTTCGTGCCCCCCGCGCCCCCGCCGATCGAATCCGATTGGGCGCCGATAATGGAGTTCACCGCCGCGGACATCTTTCAACACTCGCCCTTCGGCGACATCCTGAATTCTCTAAAATCTCTCTCTTTATCAGGAGAGCCCTGGCCGGACTACGGTCAGCAAGGTTGGGATACGAACGATGAAGAAATTCAAAACCCACCCACCACCCACTTCATAGCCACTGTCGATGACTTAACCGACATGCTCGACTTTGACTCCGAAGACATCGACGGTATGGACGACGATGCAGGAGACAACCAAGAACCAATGCCTATAGGGCACTGGACAACCACCTCATCTCACGATGTGTACATGGTGGATACCCCTAGAGGAAGCAACAACGAGGAAAACGGGGAGGGGGATCGATCTCTCTAAAAACAATCAAAGCGTCGGCATAAACGCCGACCTAAGCCCCGCCTCGATAAAGACCCAGCCATAGAGCAGGATGAGCCGGTAGACGACGAGCATGCCTTAGAGCAACCGTCCCAACAAGACAACCCGGATAGAGAAACCGAACATTCCTCCCCCGACGAAAATGGCATTCCGGACGACCCTACGCCGGACAAGCCAACGAAGCAGAAGAACCTCCACAAACGGCTCGTTGCAACCGCACGCAGCCTGAAAAAGCAGAAGCGGAAGCTAAAGACTGCGGAAGATGCACTCAGGATCAGATGGAGTAAAGTAATCAATACCGCAGATAAATACGGCGGCAGTCGCCGCACTAAAAGCTATCCGAGGAGAAAACTACTGCCTGAATTCGACGAGGAGGCCTTAGAGCCCTCGCATTCAAAAAGCAAGAAAGCCACACGGTCGGATAGACGACCCCAGGGCCAGCTTAAAGCGGCAAGCAGCACCGCACTTAAGCCGGTATGCGACCCACTTAAGGATTCGCATCATGGCCCAGCCAGGTCCATTTACGGCCCAAGAAAGCAAGCTCTCGTAAGCAATGCAATAAAGCCATTATCAGAATACGGCACACCCAAATACAGGGGTGCTGCACACCCCCTATGTTTCACCGATGAGGTCCTAGATTATGAATTTCCAGCGGGATTCAAACCCGTAAACATAGAGGCATATGATGGAACAACAGACCCTGGAGTCTGGATCGAGGATTATATCCTCCACATACATATGGCTCGAGGAGATGACCTTCACGCCATAAAATACTTAGCCCTCAAGCTTAAAGGGCCAGCCCAGCATTGGCTTAAAAGCCTTCCTGAAAACACAATCGGAAGTTGGGAAGAGCTCGAGGATGCTTTCTGAGCAAATTTTCAAGGGAACTATGTCCGCCCTCCGGATGCAGACGATCTTAGTCACATAACTCAACAGCCCGGAGAGTCAGCTCGGCAATTCTAGAATAGATTTCTTACTAAAAAGAATCAGATAGTCGACTGTCCGGACGCTGAAGCCTTAGCAGCTTTCAGGCATAATGTCCGAGACGAATGGCTCGTCAGACACCTCGGCCAAGAAAAGCCAAGAACAATAGCCGCACTAACAAGCATCATGACCCGCTTTTGCGCAGGAGAGGATAGCTGGTTGGCAAGATGCAGCACCAGCGACCCAAGTACATCCGAAACTAGGGATGGAAACGGAAAACCGCGACGCAATAAGGACCGTCGCCGGACTAAGGAAAAAAGTCCGAAGAGCACGACAGTTAACACCGGATTCAAAAGCTCACGGCAGAATCAGAAAAAGCCGCCCCTCCAAGATAACAGGGACAACCTATCCAACCTAAATAAAATCCTGGATAGGATATGTCAAATACACAGTACTCTCGAAAAGCCTGCTAACCATACCCACAGAGACTGTTGGGTTTTCAAACAATCCGGCAGACTCAACGCCGAACACAAGGGGCTCGATACACCAAGCGAAGACGAGGACGAACCCCAAAAGCAAAGTATCGGGAAACAAAAGAATTTCCCACAAGAAGTAAAAACAGTAAACTTACTCCACATAACAAAACGTGCGGCACCCATAAAGGTACGCGCCCCACGGTCTATCCCAAAGGAATCCCGCCACTGGTTGTCAAAACCAATCATCTTCGATCATCTGGATTATTCTAGAAGTACCAGGAACCCAGGCTGGACTACCCTGGTACTCGATCCAATAATTGGCGGACTCCAGTTTTCAAATGTCCTTATGGACGGTGGCAGCGGACTCAACCTGATATATCATGACTCAATCCACCACACGGGGATCGACCCAAAAAGAATTCACCACAGCAAAACCTCCTTTCAAGGAGTAACGCCAGGTCCGGACACCCATTGCATGGGTTTTCTCCGGCTCGAGGTTATTTTCGGCTCTGCCGATAACTTCTGTCACGAAAAGCTGACTTTCTACATCGTCCCATTCTCAGGTCGCTATCAAGCACTGCTGGGACGCGAAGCTTTCGCCCGCTTTAACGCAATACCGCATTATGCATCTCTTACGCTTAAGATGCCCGGTCCACGCGGCATCATCTCCTTAACGGGGAAGCAGTAAGGGCGCCTCCCCCAAGCAGAGGATTGTGCGGCTGCTTTAACAGCCCCACAATACAATGGCTTCACCAGCCAGAACATCAGAACAGGTCATTAAAGACCACGGACACGGATAGACGAGTCCGGCACAAAAGTATCATTGATAAAGGCTTAGTGGCCATATACCCCTGCACTAGGGGCTTCACACGTATAAAATAAGAGACAATAAAGCTCAATTTTCCATATTTTACTTTACACTTTGTTTATTTCATATAACTTTTGTTCGGCACGCCCCTTTTCAACTTAGTTGCTCTCTTTTTTACAGATGAACGTCGTGCTGCGCCCGTCCAGGATACGGCACAACGGAGACACAGGCGCAGACGTGCAGTAGGGACCCGTTCCAAGGATTCTTTTCAGATTAAGACCCTGCGTAAACCTTTTTTACTATCTCTTGTTGATACACATCCCCTGGTTCTATGACCAAGGAGGAGGCTGGCGTCTTGGCATGTGGCCACGTCAGAATTCTTGCGCGTACCTGGACACTAGGGGCTTATACCTTAGAGCGTCACTTAGCCCGCTCTCATAAAGACCGAATACCTTAGGGAGTGTTCGGCGTCGCGAGTTTGGCCTTATATGCATCAGCTCCGAGTCATGATTTTGGTCAAATGTTGGGTTGCCCGGCTCCTGTGTTCGGCCGCTCTACATTCCGCTCTATCGGCTAAGGAGGCACCAGGAGAACTAATGCGATTGTGCCCTGGTTCGGCCAGGCGAGCACCTCAGTAGAGAAAGCCGAAAACCCACTGTCATGATATGGCGTGAGACTGGTCAACCACTCGATGACTCTCCGGAATCTATAGGATTCCCCCGCATTAACGAATGGCCGTTTCCCGGCCAGGCACATACGCGCCCCGAATTCGGGCTAGCGCAGTCGCCACCAGGGGCTACCTAAATAGTCCCATTGTCAAGCTCCTATGGCTAAGTGAAAGTGTTAAAGCATTATAGTCCGGTTGCCTAGCTCGCTGCGCTATCACCTCCTTTGTAGGACCAAGACATTGGATTAAGTGTGAAAATGCGCCTTCTGCGAGCACCCCCGCACTATGTGCGTGGGGGCTAAAGCCAACGACTGCCATCTTTCAGATTTTGTATGTATATCTTAAAACGGCCGCACAGGAGGTGTTCCACACACTTGCAGGTGTCGTGGTTCTAAGTCTGACAGTAAGAGAGGGGTAGGAGAACGGAGCATGATCTATCGAGATGCATATGGGTGACACGGTGGTTTTAGCGAGTTCGGGCCTCTCACGGTGGAGATAACAACCCTACGTCTCATGCTCCGGAGAGGCTTTGTTTTATCTGAGTATATATCCGGAGATTACAATATGTGTGTGAGAGAGAGGAACGGATCCCCATGCCTGAGCTGAGTCCTGAGACTGATGGTGAAAAGAGAGAGAGGTGGAAGCCCCAAAAAACCCCCTCGTCTAGTGGTGGGGGGTGGCTTATATAGAGTGCGCCACCCCCTCACCTCCTATGTTACAAAGTGGGGTATGAATGCCATAATGCCAGCCCGCTATTAAGCCCTCACTATTAGAAAGATGCCGACTGCCTTGCTGCCTGCTGGTCTTCGTATATCCGAGTGAGTCGTACGGTCGAGTGGTGAACCGTCATCCGAGTGGATGGTATATTGCTTGGTCGAGTGGATAGTATGCTGCTTGTCCGAGTGGATAGTGTGTCTGTATGAAATTGACCTGGACCCACATGTTGTGTGGGCCCCATGCTTCATGATATTTCGACCCTTCGTGGGCCTACCTGTTATGTATATCCCCAACATTAGCCCCCGAATCGATTGCGATTTTGCAGAACGAGTTGGTGTAAGACACAGTTTGGTCCGAGTGATTACAGAAATACTCGGTACATGTCGCCGCGCTTTCAGACAACCAAGGTTTGAACAAAATCTCAATGGATTCCGGCACCATGCTTCCCGACTAATCGAGGTAAGCGTCTGTGAGGAGCAACTTGGTGACATTCGTTCATCTCTCGGGAGAGGTTTAACTCGTGATCTGAGTATGGGCGTGTCATTAAATCCGTGCAACCAGATTGACACATGGACTGCTCTTTTAGAGAGATGCCATTCTTATCCCGGAGGAACGCCAATACGAGTCGGTTTCAGATCCACACTTGTGAGTTTCACGCTTTGAGTCCTAGAAGAAGGTTCAAAACAGGTCCATGGAGGAGCGTTAAACTCGCCTTATAGAATTTTTTGGAGTGATTTGGAGCTGGGCCTACATCGAGTAACTGATTACTCGGAATTTCTTCACGCCTGGAACGTGTCTTTTTTGTTGTTTGGCCGTCACTCGGGTTGGGCGGACCGTTCCGAGTGGATACCATTCCAGTGGGGGCACGCTGAGTGCACCCACTGGGTGTAGTCCCCGAGACTGCTGTCGACTGCGGGCAGTCGGCGGGAGTCTTAGAGCCTGTCTTTTTGTTGTTGTTTGGCCGTCACTCGGGTTGGGCGGACCGTTCCGAGTGGATACCATTCCAGTGGGGGCACGCTGAGTGCACCCACTGGGTGTAGTCCCCGAGACTGCTGTCGACTGCGGGCAGTCGGCGGGAGTCTTAGAGCCTGTCTTTTTGTTGTTGTTTGGCCGTCACTCGGGTTGGGCGGACCGTTCCGAGTGGATACCATTCCAGTGGGGGCACGCTGAGTGCACCCACTGGGTGTAGTCCCCGAGACTGCTGTCGACTGCGGGCAGTCGGCGGGAGTATGAGAGAACTAAAACTCTTCTTAGCTGGTACTGATCGAACTTGTTCTTCTCTGACTCGGAGGTCGAGTAATACTGGAGATGGGTTTGCATCGAGCAAAATGTTTCTTTCTGAGTCCTCTTCCAGTGGGGGCACGCTGAGTGCACCCACTGGGTGTAGTCCCCGAGCCTCTGTCGGACTAGATGAGTCTGGCAGAGGGTTTAAGTCTCTCGGTAAACCTCCATGCAGTTGGCATGGCAAATATCTTTGTCTGGAATTGAATCAATCGGATGGATGCGTAACGAGGTGGTTGTACGAACGATGAGTAAGGTCGCCTGTACGATTCAGCGGTGGCGCTTCATTTTTACCCTTTTGCATGAAAAGGGGTATTTATCCAAGTGGACGTGCTTCACTTATAGATCTTCGGTGAACCGAGCATGTATGGTCAGAAGAATATCTTGATGTGATCAACAGGTTGACCAAATGGGCGTAACCCCTGAGGGTGACATGGCCAACTGCCGCGCGTAGCCCCCGAGTGATGCTCGAAGGAGGTAAGCTTGCTACAGAGTGTGATATGAGGTTTGACCATATGAGTAACTTAGCCGTTCCCGCGCTGGGGGTGTAGAGGTAAAGACATGTCCAACTGATGGTGACGCGCGGGGCGGCCGAGGGGCGAGGACGTGTATAACCGAGTGGCGACGCGCGGGGCGGCCGAGTGGTGAAGACGTGCAAAACCGAGTGGCGCCGCGCGGGGCGGGCGAGTGGTGAAGACGTGCAGAACCAAGTGGCGATGCGTGGGGCGGTCGAGTGGTGAAGACGCACACAACCGAGTGGAGACGCGCGGGGTGGACGAGTGATGAAGACGTGCGCAACCGAGTGGCGATGCGCGGGACGGCCGAGTGATGAAGACGTGCGCAACCGAGTGGCGACGCGCGGGGCGGCCGAGTGGTGAAGACATGCAAAACCGAGTGGCGCCGCGCGGGGCGGGCAAGTGGTGAAGACGTGCAGAACCAAGTGGCGATGCGCGGGACGGCCGAGTGGTGAAGACGCACACAACCGAGTGGAGACGCGCGGGGTGGACGAGTGATGAAGACGTGCGCAACCGAGTGGCGACGCGCGGGGCGGCCGAGTGGTGAAGACGCGCAAAACCGAGTGGCGACGCGCGGGGCGGCCGAGTGAAGGACTAAGTGTCCAGCTGAGTGGCAAAAATGGTCCTTGAAGGAGTTAGCCAGATGCTTTTGAAGCTGATGTAGCGACAAGGTCGGTGTAGTGTGGCTGTGGCGCAACAAGACCGGTGCGACAACTGAATTTGAGTAGGAACGAAGATGGCACGCAGAGTGTCTGGGTGATTATGAAATTTGTCAAAGTGACGGATCGAATGTACTTGTTGAAGTGAAGGATCTGATTGGTGATGAAGTACTCGACCACTTAGGAGAGTGTCATTCCAAATGAGATGCAGCCCCCGAGTGCGGCGTAGCCCCCGAGCATACTACAGGCTTCGACAACGGACATGTCGGAATATGAGAAATATAGTTTTGAATGGATGATTTGTAATTCATCGAGTCGGATTTGGGTAAAGATGAGGAGAAGCTTCCGAGTGATGCTCGGAAGAAGCAAACTCGCAAAAGAGTGAAGTGTGAAGTTTAATTATGAAAGGGACTTATCTGTCTCATGCCCGACGAGGTCTATATCATTGATACGATGAAGAGAATTCCATAGAGGGGTTGGCCGGACGTGTTTGAAATCAACAGGGCGACAAAGTCAGTGTTGTGGTGCGCTAGGACCAGTATGGAGACCGAGTCCGAGCAGCGATGAAGTTGGCGCGTAGGACCGTCGAGTGATCGCGGTAACTTGTGTAAAAAATGGCACAAGTCAACACAATAATTTCTTGAGGAAATTTGATGTGTGCTGAAATGATTTGTGTGAATAACACCCATAGACACCCGCTGGGAGTGCAAGGGGCTTGCTGGTTGACCAGCAAAAGTTTAAAAGAGCGAAGGATTCGTTCGCACTTGTCGAAGCGAGAAATCCTACTGAACTTGTTGGAATACTGGCTAAAATAAAACGGAAGTGTAGTGTTTTGACTGAGTTGCAGCCCCGGAGGACCGATGCAAACTCGAAATGAAGAACGACACATGGTGTTCGTGAATGATATATGCGAAAAAAAAGGAAGTTGGACTTCGGAGTCACATAACCAGTACTAAGCAAGTATGTGAAAATAAGCAGTCGAGCGTAGAGGTACACTCGGTGGTGTGGCCTCCGAGTGAACCTGATGTGTGAATTATGGAATGCTCGGGAAGACGAAAATAACAGAATGTAAAATGACTTAGCTGTCTGAAGGCGCGCAGGGCGGTCGAATGGTGATGAGGTGATCAACCGATGGCGACGCGCGGGGCGGCCGAGTGCTGATGAGGTGACCAACCGATGGCGACGCGCGGGGCGGCCGAGTAGTTATGAGGTGATCAACCGATGGCGACGCGCGGGGCGGCCGAGTGGTTATGAGGTGACCAACCGATGGCGACGCGCGGAGCGGCCGAGTAGTTATGAGGTGACCAACCTGTGGCGACGCGCGGGGCGGCCGAGTGGTTATGAGGTGACCAACCTGTGGCGACGCGCGGGGCGGCCGAGTGGTTATGAGGTGACCAACCTGTGGCGACGCGCGGGGCCGCCGAGTGGTGATGAGGTGACCAGCCGAGTGTCGACGCGTGGAGCGGCCGAGTGGTGATGAGGTGACCAACCGAGTGGCGACGCGCGGAGCGGCCGAGTGGTGATGAGGTGACCAACTTGTGGCGACGCGCGGGGCCGTCGAGTGGTGATGAGGTGACCAACCGAGTGGCGACGCGCGGAGCGGCCGAGTGGTTATGAGGTGACCAACCTGTGGCGACGCGCGGGGCCGCCGAGTGGTGATGAGGTGACCAACCGAGTAGCGACGCGCGGAGCGGCCGAGTGGTGATGAGGTGACCAACCCAGTGGCGACGCGCGGAGCGGCCGAGTGGTGATGAGGTGACCAACCGAGTGGCGACGCGCGGAGCGGCCGAGTGGTGATGAGGTGACCAACCGAGTGGCGACGCGCGGAGCGGCCGAGTGGTGATGAGGTGACCAACCGAGTGGCGACGCGCGGAGCGGCCGAGTGGTTATGAGGTGACCAACCTGTGGCGACGCGCGGGGCCGCCGAGTGGTGATGAGGTGACCAACCGAGTGGCGACGCGCGGAGCGGCCGAGTGGTGATGAGGTGACCAACCGAGTGGCGACGCGCGGAGCGGCCGAGTGGTGATGAGGTGACCAACCGAGTGGCGACGCGCGGAGCGGCCGAGTGGTGATGAGGTGACCAACCGAGTGGCGACGCGCGGAGCGACCGAGTGGTTATGAGGTGACCAACCTGTGGCGACGCGCGGGGCCGCCGAGTGGTGATGAGGTGACCAACCGAGTGGCGACGCGCGGAGCGGCCGAGTGGTGATGAGGTGACCAACCGAGTGGCGACGCGCGGAGCGGCCGAGTGGTGATGAGGTGACCAACCGAGTGGCGACGCGCGGAGCGGCCGAGTGGTGATGAGGTGACCAACCGAGTGGCGACGCACGGAGCGGCCGAGTGGCGATGAGGTGACCAACCGAGTGGCGACGCGCGGAGCGGCCGAGTGGTGATGAGGTGACCAACCGAGTGGCGACGCGCGGAGCAGCCGAGTGGTGATGAGGTGACCAACCGAGTGGCGACGCGCGGAGCGGCCGAGTGGTGATGAGGTGACCAACCGAGTTGCGACGCGCGGAGCGGCCGAGTGGTGATGAGGTGACCAACCGAGTGGCGACGCGCGGAGCGGCCGAGTGGTGATGAGGTGACCAACCGAGTGGCGACGCGCGGAGCGGCCGAGTGGTGATGAGGTGACCAACCGAGTGGCGACGCGCGGAGCGGCCGAGTGGTGATGAGGTGACCAACCGAGTGGCGACGCGCGGAGCGGCCGAGTGGTGATGAGGTGACCAACCGAGTGGCGACGCGCGGAGCGGCCGAGTGGTGATGAGGTGACCAACCGAGTGGCGACGCGCGGAGCGGCCGAGTGGTGATGAGGTGACCAACCGAGTGGCGACGCGCGGAGCGGCCGAGTGGTGATGAGGTGACCAACCGAGTGGCGACGCGCGGAGCGGCCGAGTGGTGATGAGGTGACCAACCGAGTGGCGACGCGCGGAGCGGCCCAGTGGTGATGAGGTGACCAACCGAGTGGCGACGCGCGGAGCGGCCGAGTGGTGATGAGGTGACCAACCGAGTGGCAACGCGCGGAGCGGCCGAGTGGTGATGAGGTGACCAACCGATGCGGGGCATCCGAGTGACGTAGACGCGTCCCGCAGAGTGGCGACGCGCGAAGCGTCCGGAGGACATAGACGCGTGCCGCGGATTGGCGCCGTGCGGGGCATCCGAGTGAAGTAGAAGCGTCCCGCGGAATGATGATGCGCGGGCGTCCGGATGATGTAGATGCATCCCGCGGACTGGCGACGCGCGGGATGTCCGGGTGATGTAGACACGTCCCGTGGAGTGACGGTGCGCGGGCGTCAGAGCGAGGTAGACGCGTCCCGCAAAGTGACGATGCACGTGGTGTCCGAGTGAAGTAGACGCGTCCCGCGGAGTGACGATGCGCGGGGCATCCGGATGATATAGACGCGTCCTGAGTGAACCTCCACGGGATGATGAAGCATGTGGCGGTCGAGTGAACCTCCACGGGAAGCTTGAGCCAGTGAAAGCAGTTGTCGTAGTCGATGGTCGCCCTGACCTGTCGTCGCGTTCACTGAATGGAAACGAGTCCACCAGTGTGTTCGCCACATGGAGCCGAACCACAGGCAAGTTGAATGCGGTGGTCATGGTCGTTGCTGTGGAGGGTCGGCCGAGTGAACCCAGCAACCTCACGGCCGAGTGAGCCTTGTCCGAGCGGACGCGTGATCCGAGTGCTTCCGCCCGTCCGAGTGGACCGCAGCTGGGCTGGGATCCGGTCGTTGTGGAACTGGCTAGGCAGGCCAACCTGGAGGGCCAGGCTCGGAGGCGCTGGTGAGGTTCGGCGTGGACGTGCTCATGAGCGCCCGAGCGCTGTTCTTTTCGCTCGAGGTGGGCGAGCCTATCCGGCTTGCAGGTGGACCGGATCTAGCGGGTGTCTGACCTGCAGCTCAAGCCCGAGCAGAGAGACGGACTCTTGCTCCAAAACAGATCAAAATTAGCAATAAATGATTAGTAATTAGCAATAAATGAGTAGGTGTGATTGCCTGGCTAACTAACGCATTGAAGAAAGGAATTGCTCCCGTCCAGGATCTGCATGCAAGAAAGCGGTAATTAGCGGTAATTAAGTAAGAGTTAATACCGTTCTGCATGTGATGGAAGTTTCCTTCTTCCGTGGATCGTTTTCTGCATGCGATTTATTGCCACGCTTCGGGCTTGTGCAGTCGACTCCAGACGGAGGTGCTCCGTCGTCGAGCTGGCAGCACCAGCGAGGGGAGCCACAGCGCGCACTCGCAGCGTCGGGCGGCTGCCGCTGAAGGAAGGAGTGTACCGCACCCGCGGCGTCGGCGGGAGGGATACCTCCACTATGAAGATCACTGCCGAGCAGACGACCGGGCCGAGGAGCTCCGCGTTGCCGGCCAGGGAGCAGAAAGGGAGGTGCCTCGCGGTGCCCGTCGGGCCTACGCCTCCACGGCACGGATGCCGCTGTCGAGCCCGCGATCGGCTGGGGAAGCCCCATGCGGAGGAAGTCGTCGTCGGGCGGGCAACTGGGCGGACGAGCCCTACGCAGCTGGCTAGGCCAGTGCCTCCGCGGCGTGGAAGCCGTTGTCGGGCAAGGCGTCCAGCCGGAGGAGCCCTGTGCATCTGGCTAGGACAGTGCCTCCGAGACGCCGAATAGAGATGTAGATCTTTTCTCCTCCTTTCTGCGATGCTTTAGTACTAGTTGTGGAGATGAACTGTACGAACAGGAAACTAAGTGTAGATAATGAAAAAACCATCTGCATCATGGCTCTATAGACGCCATGCCCCACGGTGGGCGCCAACTGTCGTGGTTCTAAGTCTGACAGTAAGAGAGGGGTAGGAGAACGGAGCATGATCTATCGAGATGCATATGGGTGACACAGTGGTTTTAGCGAGTTCGGGCCTCTCACGGTGGAGATAACAACCCTACGTCTCGTGCTCCGGAGAGGCTTTGTTTTATCTGAGTATATATCCGGAGATTACAATATGTGTGTGAGAGAGAGGAACGGATCCCCATGCCTGAGCTGAGTCCTGAGACTGATGGTGAAAAGAGAGAGAGGTGGAAGCCCCAAAAAAACCCCTCGTCTAGTGGTGGGGGGTGGCTTATATAGAGTGCGCCACCCCCTCACCTCCTATGTTACAAAGTGGGGTATGAATGCCATAATGCCAGCCCGCTATTAAGCCCTCACTATTAGAAAGATGCCGACTGCCTTGCTGCCTGCTGGTCTTCATATATCCGAGTGAGTCGTACGGTCGAGTGGTGAACCGTCATCCGAGTGGATGGTATATTGCTTGGTCGAGTGGATAGTATGCTGCTTGTCCAAGTGGATAGTGTGTCTGTATGAAATTGACCTGGACCCACATGTTGTGTGGGCCCCATGCTTCATGATATTTCGACCCTTCGTGGGCCTACCTGTTATGTATATCCCCAACAGCAGGCACAAGTATAAAAGGCTACTACAATTCATCAAAATATTGCTTCATAATTACATATGCTATCAGAACATAGCATCCTTCGAGCACTGCGTCTCTATTACACGAGCGCCTTCAAGGACTTCCTGAAAATAGTGCTCGGAGGGTACTCGGCTTTGGTCCGAATCTCGGGATGCAACAACGGTGGTCTCCATCTCTGCCCAGTATGTCTTGACACGGGCAAGAGCCATCCGTGAGCCCTCTATGCATGCTGACCTCTTCATCGCATCGATACGTGGCACCGCGCCAAGGAACTGCTGCACCAAGCCGAAATAACTCTTCGGCTCCGATCTCCCCGGCCACAGATGACCCATGACGTACTTCATGGCGAGTCTGGACAATCTATTCAGTTCGGCCCATTGAGCCAGACGATCGTCCACTGCTAGTGGACGTTCTGGATTGTGGAACTGCGACCAGAAAAGCCTTTCCACCTCGCGATCTTCTTGATCTCGAAAGTGTTCGGTCGCATCAGCAGCACTCGCTGCCAAATCCAGATAGGTGTCCTTCGCACTCCACATCCGGTCCAATGGAGCAAACTTCGGATTGCCAAACTTCCTCCGCAGCATAAAAGGCTTTCCAGCCGCAATCTGTCCGGCCTGAGCAGCTCCTCCTTCGCAGCTCTCATCGCAGAGCGAGCGTCCTTGGCATCAACAACAGCCTTCTCTAAGTCCGTTTGTCTCGCCCGGTCTTCTTTCTCAAGAGACTTGCAACGGTCAGCAGCGCTTTTTAACTTCACGGCCATCTCGGCAATCTCCTTCTTGCTTCGGCAGTGAGCAGCCTGTTCGTCTCTCAGCTCTTCAAGTGCCTTCTCGGCAGCCGCATCACTTGTCCTGGCTTGTTCCTTAGCTCGGGCAAGTTCCGCCCGGAGACTCTCCATGGCGGCCGCACCATCTGCGTCAAGCACACACATTGTAAGATACTGGCATAAAACCTCCTCTTACCAGATGCCGCCCGAGGAATTGCATACCTTGAGCATCATCAAGTCGCTCATTGACGAGCGCGATGTCGGCATCTGCCACGTCAAGTTGCCGCTTTAGTTCGGCAAAATCATCAGTTTGGCTCGATTCCGGACACTTCGCCACCTATATACAAAGGCGAAAATTAGACCTGGGATTATGATCCTCTGCGCGCCGTCAATTTTGACAACACACAGTCTCAGGGGCTACTATCTACACACGACGCATCTTGTTTATGCGCAACTGACAAAGAAGTACATTATCAAACGTACCTCAAAACCCGTCAGCAAACTTCTGACGGCCTCGTGCAATCCGCTTTCCGCGGACGAAATCCTTCCAATCACCGCACCCATCAATGCACAGTGCTCCTCTGAGACAGAAGCTCGCCCCAGCAGAATCATCAGCTCCTCCGACCGCGCACCAGACGGTGCCGGACTCGTCCTACAACCTCCATCGAAGGCAGGACGCGGAGAACCTTGGGGGGCCATATGGCTACCTTCCACCCCTGCCGGATTCGGAGAAACCCTCCGCGACGACACCTCAGGGTCGCCCGCCCCGCTAGGCGGTACGACAGGGGGAGCCGTTCCACTCTCCATCATCTCCGGAAGAAGATCCCCCGAAGACGAGCTCTGCTGAGAAGGGCTGAGGTCCGAGCTACAAGGTAAAATTTCGGTTAATCTTCTCAGATAAAAAGTAAGGATTTCTCTCATCCCTCTAAAGGAAAATCTTTCTCTACTTACGGCTCGTTGGAGGGCTGATCCCTTTGGGGGCGTAGTTCGGCCGAGGATCTCCCCGGCGCCGGACCCTCTGACGAGGACTTCTTCCCCCGCTTTGAGGCCATGGTCTCCGGGTCGTCAGAGGCGGCCCTCTTCTTCCCCCTAGGAGAGGAATTGTCGGTTCCTCCCTTCGGAGCAGCCTCCTTCGAGGAGGCCATAGTTTCCTTGTCCTCCCCCTCACTTCCCTCCAAAGGCACGATCTTCAACATCCTGACTAGCACGGGATCCGGCCTGGTCTCAGGAAGGGGAGCCGGACACCTGATCAGCTTCGCCTTCGCTACCCACTCCTGTTTAAAAGGACAGCTCTTTTAGGGGCGAGTCTATGACAATTTTACGGATAGCGAGTCCGGGCACAAGGTTACTTACTTGAGTATCCGGGCGATTGCAGCTTAAACCTGCATCCTCGGTCAAATCCGGACACATTGCTTGTGATCCGAAGAACATTTTATACATCTCCACGGGCGTTGCGCCCATAAAATGCTGGAGAGCTCGTGGTCCCTCCGGATTAAACTCCCACAGACGAAGGGAGCGACGTTTGCCGGGCAATGTTCGGCGAATCAGCATGACCTGCGTCACCTTGACCAGGTTGAGGTCTCCTTCTAAGAGATCCCTAATGCGGCCCTGCAACAGGGGCACGTCTTTGGATAACCCCCAATCTAATCCTTTGTTGACCCATAACGCTAGCCGTGGTGGGGGACCCGAGTGAAAGGCAGGAGGCGCCACCCACTTGGCGCTCCTAGGAGCGGTGATAGAACCACTCTCGTTGCCACAAGCCGAGCTCCTCTTGAAAGGAGCCCTCGGGCCATGGAGCATCGGCATTCTTACTTATGACAGCACCTCCGCACTCTGCGTGCCGTCCCTCGATCATCTTCGGCTCCACTCCAAAAGTCTTGAGCCATAATCCGAAGTGAGGAGTAACACGGAGGAACGCTTCGCACACAACAATGAATGAGGAAACGTGGAGGATGGACTCCGGAGCTAGGTCATGAAATTCCAGCCCATAATAGAACATCAGCCCCCTCACGAAGGGATCCATCGGGAAGCCTAAACCCCGAAGGAAGTGAGACATGAACACTACGCTCTCACCAGGCTGGGGACTGGGAATAGCCTGCCTTTGAGCAGGCAACCTATGCGAAATTTCGGCGGTCAAAAACTTAGCCTCTCTCAACCTTAGCACGTCCTCCTCCGTGACGGAGGAGGGCATCCATCGGCCTTGAAGGTCGGAACTGGACATTGTCAAAGGTCCGAAGCGCCTGGAATCTGGAGCCTAGGGTGTTGGAACTCGAGGCGACAGGCGAACTTGTTTTGAGATTGGAGAAAAGGAGTAAGGCCTTGGTCTCTTTATAAGAGGTTGAATACCAGGAGCCCTCCCCGTAACCGTTTGGGACTCGCCTTTAATCGAGAAAACATGCTAACGGGCACGATTGGGTTACCCACGTCCGTATTGATGAGAATCCCGTAAATAAAGGGGACACGATCTCTGCTTTGACAAGACGTGCCAAGGAAACCGCCTCGCAAAACACGCTGAGGTGGAGAAGTGAAAACGATTTGAATAAAGGCTTGGCCGTAGTGTGATGTCACGCTGCGGAATACGTCAGCAGATTAGATTTGTGTTAATATTATTCTCTCTATGGCAATACGTGGAAGCTTATTTTGCAGAGCCGGACACTACTCTTGGTGTTTACAAACTTTTATGAAGAATTTGGAGGAGGAACCCGCCTTGCAATGCCGAAGACAATCTGCGCGTCGGACTCGTCGTCATTGAAGCCTGGTTCAGGGGCTACTGAGGGAGTCCTGGATTAGGGGGTGTTCGGGTAGCCGGACTATACCTTCAGCCGGACTCCAGGACTATGAAGATACAAGATTGAAGACTCCGTCCCGTGTCCGGATGGGACTTTCCTTGGCGTGGAAGGCAAGCTTGGCGATGCGGATATTCAAGATCTCCTACCATTGTAACCGACTTTGTGTAACCCTAACCCTCTCCGGTGTCTATATAAACCGGAGGGTTTTAGTCCGTAGGACAACTTCATCATACAACAATCATACCATAGGCTAGCTTTTAGGGTTTAGCCTCCTTGATCTCGTGGTAGATCTACTCTTGTACTACCCATATCATCAATATTAATCAAGCAGGACGTAGGGTTTTACCTCCATCAAGAGGGCCCGAACCTGGGTAAAACATTGTGTCCCTTGTCTCCTGTTACCATCCGGCCTAGACGCACAGTTCGGGACCCCCTACCCGAGATCCGCCGGTTTTGACACCGACAGTGACTTTGGAGTGACTCTTTGTTGCATGTTGAGGGATAGTTATGTGATCCAGTTATGTTATCATTGTTGAGGGAACTTGCACTGGCGAAAGTATGAACCATAGGCCTTATTTCCTAGCATTGCAATACCGTTTTAGCTCACTTTTATCATTAGTTACCTTGCTGTTTTTATTATTTCAGATTACAAAAACCTTTATCTACTATCCATATACCACTTGTATCACCATCTCTTCACCGAACTAGTGCGCCTATACAATTTACCATTGTATTGGGTGTGTTGGGGACACAAGAGACTCTTTGTTATTTGGTTGCAGGGTTGCTTGAGAGAGACCATCTTCATCCTACGCCTCCTACGGATTGATAAACCTTAGGTCACCCACTTGAGGGAAATTTGCTACTGTCCTACAAACCTCTGCACTTGGAGGCCCAACAAAGTCTACAAGAAGAAGGTTGTGTAGTAGACATCACTCACTCATAGCATATGACAAGTTCAATGGATTGTCAAACATGATGTGACCAAAAGAATTTTCACATGATATCCTATGGAGCATAGCATCACAACTAGGCAACTCAACACGCTCATCATCATATTCATCATAAATAGGTAAGTCATGACATGATGAAGTCGCACTAGCATGAAGTATGGTAATAGGTGTGTCAACATCATGCAAGCAATCATTGTGAATATAGTCCACTGGTGGGACAAGAGAAGCACCATCACCTATGTTACCTTTGGAGCTCCGCTCATGTGGTGTGGGTGAGGTGTCGAAGACCGAGTCATTGTCATCTTCATTGTGATAGAACCATGTAGGGGGTGCATCGTATTCCACCATGGCCATCATCTTGTCCATAGGAAGGACGAAGTCGTCGAGGATCGGCGCGTCATCATATATGGGACCTAGCACCAAAGGAGAAGACACAATAGAGGGAGAGGGTAAGTTGTTAGAAATGTCTTGCCTATCCATCACAAGACTCGAGCAAATGTGAGTGGAAGAAAGGAAAGTACTAGACCAGTGTACCTTATCCAATGTTGAAGATGGATCAATGATCACTCAATAATGCAACAAGGAAATAACACAATTGGTACCGGATCTTGTCAATTCTCACACCTACACAAGTAAGGCTTATGGTGGAGCTCGGTGAGGATAGTGGCACAAAAATTTGATGCAAATTGTTAGCAAGAGTCAATAATGTTGGAAAAGATTCACAAATTCGCAAGTGAAATAAGTAGACCAATAGCAATGGGTGGTACACGGAAACACACACACACGGATAGATAAATGGGGTCGTGCAACCAAGGAATGAGCACAAAATGTGGAATCCACGAAAAACGCTTGTGTTGCATAACTCAAGAGAGACGCTAGCACAATTGCTCAATAGGCGGATACGACACTTGTGCACAACCTATAAGATGCAAAATGTATGAGCTTTCTATCCCAAGTATGCTATGTGTATGATGTTCCGGTCTTTCGCATACGATGATCCAAGATGATCAATATGGTAGTATGGTATGCAATGTGGCGATGCTATGGCTCTTGCTTACAAGCTCTTTGCTCTCTTTTTTGCATAAAAGCTTATTCTCTTGTTTTTATATGGCCACTATGCGAAATGCACAAACCAAGATAGTGATTTTGTATATGCAGGAACAATCTTGTGACACAAGAGATGATATGATACCAAGATGATACCAATATGATATGGTATGTATGCAATGGAAGGTACGAATCACTAATATGCACAAGTAACATTGTCGGCAATACTCAAATAGCTAGTCTCGATAGGCAAGTGATGCAAAATGGGCCAAATGGTTAACAATGTAATGGCAAGAATGTACGATGAAGGGATACCACGATACCAAGATGATATAGAGGTTACCGTTCTTGCTTACAGTTAGGGTGTCAAGATGGTGAAGATGTCAATGTCGATGACGACCTCATGGCGATGATGAGTGGCGGTGTTCTTGATGTAGATACCAAGATGATGTAGACCCGTCCCTAAGTAGCCGAAACACATTAGGAAACGGTAAAAACCGCAAACTCAAAATCTCATACGGAACAAGTCAAATGGTGGAAGCGGAGATGGCAATGCGGAAGTAGTGGTGGTGGTTGATGAAGAAGCAACCGTCCCTAAGTAGCCGAAACACCTTAGGAGACTCAAGTCACCACTCAAACAACCGCAAATGCTATATGTAACAAAAAGGGTTAGGTTGCGGAAGGCTATGGTGGTTTTGCGGATGATATGGTGGAGGGCCTAGGCAAAGATGCCAAAATGTCAAAAAAAATGGAGTCAAATGGTGTTGGAACCTAACTAGGTGGATGGGGGATGTCAATAGCTACTCAACGAGCTAAAGAACGTGAAAATCGGACTCCGGATGTGGAAGTTATGGGCGAAATGGTGAAGTGCTCGCGGCTGGCCTGGGAGGGCCGTGCACACGGGGTCTAGGGCCCGTGGGCACGGGGTCCCGTGCACACGGTACACACACCGAGGGCACGGGGTCACCTGGGACACGCGAGTTTGGCGGAGTTCTTCGCGATCTGGTCTCCAAATGGATGAATTTCGTTGCTGGGGTTTAGCTGGGGTATGGGGGTGGTATGGGAGGGTGGGGTGGGCGAAAACCAAGTGGCAGAAGCGCACTGGAAGGGCCGTGCGCACGGGGTCTGTCTGGCCCGTGTGCACGGGGTCCCGATGGCCCGTGCGCACGGGGTGTTCTGTGAGTGGACGAACTGCTCTAGATCCGTGGGTAATCTCGAATCTGAGGTCAAAATTGAAGGATGGAAGGTAGGGGAAGATGGAGGAACGCTAGATCCACTTGAAACCAAGAAAATCCATGGATCAAATCTAACAAAAACTCCTCAAATCAACAAACCACAAAAAACAATTGGGGCTATTTTTGGTGGGAATTTTTAAAATTGGGACAAAAACAACAAAACTAGGCTAGAAAACAAAGAGAGGGGCTCCAATTTCGTGATCAACCTTGCTCATGATGCCAAGATGTTGTAGGGTGGAACCCTAAGTGGAGATCTTTCACGAATTGGAGGGGAATCCCCAAGAACAAGATGAACACAAGAGAGAGGAAACACTCAAATTGACTAGATCCAATCACACATATGCTAGATCCAAAAATACACAAGAGCTCACAATGATCCAAGAACAACAAAGGAAAGATACATGGTACTAGTTCATCCCAATCCTATGAGGAGAGAGGTCTTGATGATCCTATGATGTGTATCCTTCCTTAGATGGGGTCTTGATATCCACAAGTGGATCTTCTCCAAGAGGAGGGCTTGATCTCCAAGAGGAGCTTCTTCAAGAGGTGGTCTAGATCTCCTAGAGGATGAAGATGAGCAAAGCCCTCTTTTGTGTTCTAAATACTTTGCTATCCCTCACAAATGGTCTAGGTACGGAATATATAGGTAGGTGGATGGAGGGGACGAAGAGGAGGCCCAACAGCAGCTCACAGCCGTCCATCCTAATGGGCCCGTGCACACGGGGGTCCCATGGGCACGATACAAGCCCATGCGCACGGGGTGCTCCAGCGCCAGCTCCCTGTGTAGTCCGTGCGCACGGGGTCCTAGAGGCCCGTGGGCACGGGGTCGCCTAGGAGGTGCAGAGTTGATCTTGTTGCACTCCTTCTTCCTCCTCGCGGCCTTGTGGTGCTTCTCCTACTCCTTTGGGGTGTTCCTCACCAGCTTGTGGTCGTCGGTCGTCGTATCTAAGGACACATAGAGCACTTTGGTGAGGTAGCAAGCAAGTCCAATGGATATTCATGATATTCTCAAAGAAGAGCGGGTTCACCTTAATTCCGGTAGGACCACTTCGGACTCGAGCTGCTATAACGGTGTACATGATGATGTCCGTAGGATGCTCCGCATCAAAACCTGGGTTCTCAATCTACTCCCTTGTGAAATTTCATGAAAAAATACCAGGAAATGTATCCATGGCGACGGAAATACTGTCCGAACAAAAATTCATCCAAACAGCTTTTTTTTCTATACAATGGATTTTTTTGTCTTTTTTGCCACGAATACATTTTCTGCTATTTTCCCATGAAATTTCACACGGGAGTAGATCGGGAACCCAGGTTTGATATCCCAATATCTCAGATTTTTTTTTGTTTCTCGGTATAATTTTGAATTTAATGTTCGTATAGGAGTGTGGAGCACCCGGGTGCTACAAATCCGCTTCCCTGTTTAGATCACTACTTTTTAATCTAAATGCTCTTATATTAGTTTACGGAGGGAGTACTTGTTATGTCCGTGATGTTATAGATCTATCTATTTTAAGCTCAAGTTTGAATTTGCATTTCAAATATCATGTGTGGAATAGTATGATGCATGATCATAAATATTTGAATCATCATCTGATGAAACATGGAGATTTGTTGGAGCGTAGGAGCAATATAGAAGATTTAGGTAGTCTACTGGAGAAGCCCGCAATTTTTTGCCTGATGAAATAAATGTATCACATGTATTGGAGACGCTATTACGTCCTCGAATTTTTTTCAAGGGTGTCCTTAAATTTGTGTTTCTTGTTTGGGTCGTCCTGAATTTAATTGAGCGATATTTTCTAGCTTGTCCCCTATGGCACATGCAGAAAATTCAAAATCCTATGGCTACACATTTGATGCCAAAATGTGGCGATTCCTACTCATTTTTCATACAATATTTTCAATATATTTTTAAAAATGTTCACTTTTTTAGACAACTTAATATTTTTAAATATCTTTATATACATAATATATATCATTTATTTTCTAGTAAACCGAAAAAACAGTGTGCGCTCGCTACATGGGTCGGCCCAGTCAGGGGGATTCTGTGTGCACATGGCCGATAGAATGTCACAGCGAGCAACAACTAAGAGGCCCCTCCAACTTTTATATTATACTTGCAAAAGAGCCCGTTCGTTGCAACGGGTTAATTTTTTTCATAATCTCCAATGGCCATGATCACATTTTGCTGCATCACCGAGATACACTATCACTCTCAATTTTGTGGAATCATGAGTACTTTTTTTAAACTCGTGATTTTTTTTCAAATTCAAGAACACTTTTACAAAGTTTTGAAAATTTTCTAAAATCAAGAACATTTCATGAATTCATGAACATTTTATACTATTTGCAAAGATTTTTTTTAAATTGTGACCATTTTTTAAACTATTTTCTTGAATCTGCGAACATTGCTAGAATGTACAAACATTGTTTTGAAAATTGGTGAAACAATTTCTGAAATTCACGAATAATTTTTCATTTAATGAACATTTTTTGAAATGCATGGCCATTTTTTGAATCAGCGAACATTTTATGAATTAAGAATCACAAAAAAAAACATTTTATGAATGAATTAACTATTTTGTAAGTCACAAACAGTTCTTGAATTCTTAGGATATTTTTTCCATTCATGAATATTTTTTGAATTGGCGAAATTTTGTTCAATTTCATTAAAATATAAATGCAGGACACGGACGTGCACGTCCGTGAGCGTTTCAAGGGACATATTTGACATATCCGGCTCTAGATGCTCTTAGGACATCTCCAACGCAATCCCTCAAAATGAATACCACAAATGTCCGCGGACCGATACGGGAGCCGACCATCCAACGACATTTTTCACTGTTCTAACCTTGTCAAGGAACTTTAGCACAAAATGAACGTCACACATAATTATTGCACAATCTTACCCTTTTCAGAAATGCCACGCTTATGGCGTTGCTGCCCTATTTGAAAACGCCAAAATCACCCACGTTGCTGGCCTGGTCCAGACGGTATGTAGCAGGGCAGAAACGCCATCATGTGTGGCGTTGCTGCCTTATTTGAAAACGCCAAAATCACCCATATTGGTGGCCTGGTCCAGACGGTATGTAGCAGGGCAGAAACGCCATCGTGTGTGGCGTTGCTGCCCAAATATTAAACACCATTGTTAGTGGTGTTTCCAGCAACCTGTTCATATTGCCACTTATCTATAAAGGGGAGCAACGTAGGCTAGTTTGGCGTTTCCAAACAAAGCAGAAACGCCACAAGGCCATGGCAAAGTGCAGATCGTGAAATAAATTTTTGGGAAGTTTATTTTGTGCTAAAGTTTTCAGACATGGTCAAAATAGTGAAAACAGCCCCATCCAACCTTATACCTCAAATTTCGTCTCCATTAAGTGATAAATAGCAGCGGCAATAATCTTCTGCCAAATAGTAGCCAGTAGCAACGGTCACATTTTACTGGATTTAGTGGCTTCCACCAAACATGTGTGACTCACTATGCTACTAATCCATGCATTAGTTGCTTCCGCCAAGCACTTGAAGAAGACTTCCGTCAACTCTATGATGCTGGTGCATTCAGCTTCCGCCAAGCACTTGAAGAAAAAATAGTGGCTTCCGCCCAATGAGCTTTCGAAGCCTTCCGCCATAGTTCATGCATGCCGTCTGTCAAACAGAAAGAAAAAAAGACAGCAATGGCCTTCCATAATCCAGACGGTGAGAAGAGATTATACATGATGGCTTTTAATTAGCCGGACGGACGTTTGGACTCCCCAAAATATTTTCCTAATTTGCTTCCGATAAGCGATAATAATTCAAACATGCGAACTGGTCCGCTAACGTTTGGGGCACTATATTGGACGAAAAAAAAACGTCCAAACACCTTGGTCGAGAGTCGAGACGTTTACGGGCGATTTGAAGGATGGCGTTGGAGACGCCCTCAGATATAAGTCGCCATGTGTGGTTGCATCACCCTCATGGCCCAATTCATGTACCTATAAACATCTCCATTAATCAATGAAGCTTGGCGTGAGTTTCCTAAAAAAACAGAAAAGAATTTGAGGGTGACCCAATTCATGCTGTTACTCTGGTCTTACTTTGCCGTCACGCTCCGGCTCTGCAGCCAGCATATACCGTTGTGACGGCTCGGTCGGATGCCGCAACCAGCCGCGTGGGACGCGCACCGGCCGTTGCGGCTGCTTTCCGGCCGTCCTGCCGCCAAAGCTCCTGACGAACAACGGCGCCGGGCCAATCAATCATCTTCTCCCAGCCCCCCGGTCCAATAGCATCCGGGGTCGATCGCGTCCGCGTAGAAAAACTGGGACGGTGATGATTCCGATCCCACGAGCTCCCGTGCAAAAGCAGATAGCCAGTCACTGGCTACTAGCTTGACGACCCTAGGCCCGGTTGTGTACACACGCCTTTTCTTTCGCTTCAGAAAGGCGATCCATCGGGGCAAAAGCAACGAAACTTCACTGGACGTCGAGCGAGAGAATCCACGAGACGAACCACACGGTGTCGTACTACACTTGCTGTTCGCACCTTGTCCGTTGCGTGCCATCGATCGAGGGAACGTTGCACTGTAGACAGTACGGCTTGTATCCCTGTCTGTTACCGTATTCTTGTTTACACACACTACACGGTCCAGGCTCGCTCGTACGTGTGGGACGCGCGCGGCGACCTACCCGCGCGGTTGCTTTCCGGCCGTCCTGCTGCCAAAGCTCCTGACGAACCCGACGCCCGGCCAATCAATCCTCTTCTCCCAGCCCCGGGTCCAACAGCATCCCTCCGGGCTCCGGGGGTGATCTCGTCCGTGCACAAAAACGTGGACGGGGTTGATTCCGATTCCCGGGCCACGCCGCGCAGCTGGATGCTCTATGTATGATAGCGGATCGACGTGGCTTGGCCAGCTAGCTTGACGACCCCAGCTCCGGTCATGTACACACACCTTTTCTTTCGTTTCAAAAAAGGCCATCCATCGGGCGGCCAACTTGCAACGCAAAAGCAGCGACACTTCACCCAAACATCCAGCCACAGAATGCACCAAACAAAACACAGCATCTGCATAGTACATTTGCTGAATGCATAACCCTAGGATGATGTCCCCCAAGTCATGTCAAATTGGATGTCAGGAAAAATAGGTTTCGATGGTGCAGCGGGATTTCCAGCAGTAGACGAGTGTTTAAGAAGAAAAAGTGTTGTCCGATGTATAAAGTTTTAAAAAACCTGTTTTCTATTTTTTGAGATTCGCTAGTAATGGCTTGCTTTGAAAGAAAAAATCAATATAAATACCTTAAGCTACATTTTTTTATTACGAGGCGTCTATTCATATGTCATCATCACCTTCTCGTTCTACTAGCTAGTTGCGTGCCCTCGAGGGTAGTGTGCACAGTACGCCTTGTGTCACTCTCACCGCGATATTCCTGTACAGTACATGCATAGCACGAAACCCACGCTCGATCGTACACGTGCACAAAGCTTGGGTGGGTGCTGGGCCCGTACACAAAAGTTGGGCCAGCCGCTCTACTCTTGGTGCGTGCCCCCGGGGCTTGGCCGCTAGCTCTAGCTTCACTGTACTAGTTATATCAACTTTAATGAGACGATTCATTTTATTCATCCGCGTTCGTTTGAGTAGACGTGAGTAAAAGTGGTGGTCCAACAGGCCGACCCAAACTCAAATCATGTCTGTTTCGCGTCCGCGCCGACGTATTTACGACCTAAATTTGTGTCCCAAATGCGTCGGCGCGAACGCCGAATGGACACCACGCGCGTCTTCTCACTATCCATGGCGCCCCCGTCTGGCGGCCGTGCAACTGCCCGCTGTCCACGCGGTCAGCTTATTTATGACCACGGGCCTACGCGTCAGCAACGGCGGTCGCCCTTTTTTAAGCCGCCTCCGCCGGCGCCGGCACATCGCAGAGGATGCGCGTGAACGTGTCAGTGCACTAGGCGGAGTGGCACTGGCAGCACCGCCAGCCTCTGCCGTACCCTGACGTGACACTGCCGCACGACTGGCATCTGGATCCAGATAGGATCCCAGTGTCGGCTGCGCCGCGGTCGGCTAGGGCGCACGCGAAGGAGGTGCGGCACCGGCGGGCGCTGCTGGCGCCGGAGCAGCCCCGCGAAGCCGCCTATGCCACTGACTCGCCGAACTGAAAGAGATGGTTCGCCTTCGAGCACGAGGAGGCGAGGCGACACGGCGTGCGCGAGGTCGACCGCAACATGCCGCCGCCCCTGCTCGTCGTCCGCGAGGAGGACCAGGCGGCCCTTGCGGCGGTCTACCGCGAGAGACAGGAGGACGAGCAGCGGATGATGGAGATGGTGGAGGGAGAGGAGGCTCGGTACGAGGCGGCCATGGCGCAGGCCCTTGCCCTCTCCGCGGCCGGCGATTGCGTGGTGTCGCCGGTGGCCCCGTCGTCCCCTCCCCGACGCAGCGTCAAGGCCGACCCAGAGCCCGAGTCGGAGCCCATCGAGCACTACTCCTGGACGGGAGTGCTGCGCGAGTGGGTGTCTGCGCCCCCGGTTTGGTTGGGGGCGGCCCCGACGCAGGAGCAGGCATATCTCGAGATGTGGCGCGGGCGCCGGCTGGCCGAGGAGCGCCGTCGCGGCGAGTATGAGAAGATGCTCGAGCGCGACCTCGAGGAGGAGGCGCGCCTGACAACGGCTGCACAGGCGGCCGCACAGCCCCCCGCGCCGGTCCTGCCCGCGCCGGAACAGCCCCCGCGCCCGCACTGCCCGTGCCGCAACAGCTGCCCGCGGCCCATATCGCCGCCGCCTGGAACACGACGTTCCCCTGGGCCGGCCCTGCGCCGACGCTCATCGATCTCACCGACCCCGAAAACGACGATGACGCCGCCTAGGGCAGCACGCCACCTTGTAGTTTAGTTTTTTTAGTTTTATTTAATGCTAATGTGGACGCGTGGACTCTCGCCGGCCTTCGTGACCGGTTTTAATGTTTAATTAAGTTGTTTATATTTTTAAATATGCATGAACATTTTTTTTGGTCGGTGGCGTCAAAATGGGTCGGGCCAGCGTTGAACGCACGAGCCGACCCAAACGCGAAAGCGGATGTTCATATCCATCTGACCGACCTAAACGGACAGAAAGCGGACGAAATCGCCGTCCGTTTAGGTCGGCCCGTTGGAGTTGCTCTTACTCACTCGTACGCTGGCAGTGTGCATGTACTTCCCGACCCGGCCTTTTCCCGCCAAGCGCACTTGTGCCGAGCTCCGACGAAGCCTCCCGGCACCCGCGCGCCACCTTCCGGGCATCTTCCTCCTCCCGGCAAGCTCCCATCTGAATACCTGAAAGTGCCACACGGTACGCCATGTACCAACACTGTCAGATAGAACACCACGATACAATACAACCCCAACATTTTCCTCCACAGCTAGCCACACCACACGTACCCATGAACAACGACGACGATGAATCTTCCACGAAATTCACAGTGAACTTGAGGCCATGCAAACCATTACGCCCCCTCTACACGCAAAAAAAAAGAAAACTGGGATCAAATGAACCATCAGCCGTGACCGGTGAGAGTGACGCAGCTAGTTGGTCACTGGGATCGAACACGTCACTTGTCAGTGAGGAATCACTTAATTAAGTGCAGGAAGAGTGTTAATCAATGGCAGTACGACCGCTTAGATCGGATAAGTGGTCGGAGAGTACTATCGTATAGTAGTAGTAGTCTTGTTGGCTCGGACCGGTCCAAATGTACGGATCGCACTCACACACTCACACTCACACTCATCAGTCCAGCAGACGTGTATTATACTCTCGTCAACTTTTCTCGGGTCATCGGTCAAAATTGCGCACCAATTCTGTGCTTAGCGCTTGCCCGGTCCGGCCCTATAAATCCTCCTCCTCCCCTGTCGCCACCACACCAAGCTCATCAACTCTCATCGCAATTCACAACCCGCGAAGCGCGCGCACGCTCGCCCACGCCAGGTGCTGCTGAGCTGAACCGGGGGCCGGGCATGGACGACACGGCGGCGACGCTGGCGACGGAGCTGGACGGGCTGCTGGCCATGGCGAGGGAGCTGGAGGTGCGCCTCGAAGGCGACCAGGGCGCGCCGGGCACCGCCAGGGAGCTCTGCGCCGCTCTGGCCGCGTCCGTCGACCGGGCCATGCGCCTCGCCGGGAGCAGCCCGCGCGGCGGCGGCGACGGCGAAGGCAATGCCACCGGCAGGGCGAGCGTGAGCGGCAGGAAGGCCGCGGCGGGGAAGGTGAGGAGGCAGGTGCGGGTGGCGTCGGTGACGGACGCGGGGCCGCTCAACGACGGGCTCAGCTGGCGCAAGTACGGCCAGAAGGACATCCTCGGCGCCCCGTACCCGCGGGCATACTTCCGGTGCACGCACCGGCACACGCAGGGCTGTCAGGCCACCAAGCAGGTGCAGCGCGCCGCTGCCGACCCGCTGCTCTTCGACGTCGTGTACCACGGCACGCACACCTGCGCCTGCGCCCAGGCCGCCGCGCATCAACAGTCGCCTGCTAGCTTCGGGCAGGAGCAGCAGAGCCCGCCGGCCGCGGCGCCGGAGGAGATTCAGTGGCCGGCCACGCCGCCCTCGTTCCCTTCCCCGCCGGCCGGCAACGTTGGCGACTGCTACCCCTCCGTGTGCGAGCTTGACGGCGGCTACGGCTACGGCTACGCTGCCGGCGGAGGCCTCGGGGCTGACATGTGGTTCGGGAGTCAACTGGACGAGTGGTTCCTGAATCTGTCCGAGGTTAAGAACCTGTAGGTGCTTGCTGCAGCCAGCATCGTACTGTGTAGTGTATTCGCAGCACTGCAGCTGTATTTAGATTCAGACTCGTGTGATCGCCGGCCTGAGCGGACGAAGTGCAGAATTCTCGAGCAGGGGAGCGGCATCGGATGAGTAGTTAGTTAGTCCAACAGTTTGCATCTCGAGCAGGGAAAACAATTGAACTATCAACGTCTAGAGACTTAATTTGATTCTTACGTAAGCGAACGGTAAGCATCGTGAACTAGAAGTAGTTAGTCCAACTGATTCCAGCCATGGCGAGAGAAAACAACTGAACCATCAACATCCACAGGGACAAATATGAAAGTACATCAACGTCTTACGCGTCTATATGTTCCTCACTGCGACGTATAGTCGAGCAAACAACATTGTTTTTAGTGTGTTTTTTCTCCCTGGATTCCTTTGGTTTCTTTTAGATCTCCGGTTTTTTCGGTTGTTTTCCGTGCTTCTAAAACTGCAAACATTTTTAAAATTTTGTGTTTTCAAAATGCGATTTTCTAAAAAAAATCATGTAACAAAATTTAAAATTAATTACTTTAGTAAAAAATGATGTTTTTTAATAATTCAGGAAGGTTTTTATAAAAATCATGAACGCATTTTAAAATGTGTTAAAATTAGTCAAATTCATAAATATGGTATAATTTTGTGATTTTTCAAATCATAAACATTTTTCCATTCTTATAAATTCGTGGAAGTTTTCTCTTTTTTATTTTCTTGAAGAAAAAAAGAAAAAGGAAAATAGACAAAAGAAAACAATAAAAGGACAGAGGAAGCAATAATGAAAAAAGAAAATAACAAAAGGAAGAAAAATCAGATGCAAACTGCGCCGACCCAAGTCATACGCCCTTTTGCCCTGTGTTTACTATTCACCGCACTGAACGACCAATAGGAATTTTGAATTAACCTCAAGTCGAGGAACAACAATGGTATAGCAATTTTGGGTCAAAACTACATGAGTATTGACATCAACGCCCATTTATTAACAACGTTCCTAATTCTTTTCAATTTCCTAAATATAGAGCCGGTAGGGTCGAGCCTGGATCAGGCCTGCCCAAAGCTTGTGTAGTTCCTTTGGATAATATGACAAACAAGATATTAAAAATGAGGGTTTTGAACAAGAAGATTATTGAGCCTAATAAACGCCACATGTTTTGAAATTGTCGTACGGGCGTGGTCAAAAGTTGACCTAGCAATGGAGCCGTTAGGAATCAAGGAACAGTGAAATCCACAAAAATGTTTACAAAAGCCCTGTCCAGGCGGACCAAAGTAGAAGGCGATTGCTAGTTAGATCACATGTACAATCGGTCTAAGAGAAGTTCTTGAAGAAGCAATGAGTTGATTGTAGATAAGAATAAGTTAGACTCGAATTCATTAAGGTAATTCAACCATAGCATTGAGATATATGGGTTTCCTTCATCTCATATGGATCAACTCATATATTCATTAAGGATCTTCAATATATTGCTAACCCTCAAATATGATGTGATGATTACCGAAGTCACGGGACAAATGGGTTCTACTCACGCATAACAATAGTGCAACAAATCATTCGGAAATAATTTGTAGCATCAAATGCCATGTTTAATAGGGATTATAGAGATTTGTGGATGAGTGAACCATTCGAGAAAGGGAGATATTGACGATGGAGATGGTGATGATGTTGATGGCGATGATGGTTCCCCTAATGACACTCCAGCGCCACCGGAAGAGATGGCAAGAGAGGTCCCTCTTTCTGCTTCTTCCCTGGACTCCTAATTCGGTACTAGAGGGCATCGCAACCATGAGACGGGGACACCCATATGCCCCAAACCTTAAACACACATAACAATCCACGGTTCCAAATAGGTTTCGCCTTTCAACTGGGTGTTACTTGCACGTGTACTCCACATGACCGATGGTTACACACGAATAGGAGAAGCCAGATTACGAAAATAAAATTTTGGCAGGCCACAAAATGGATTAAGTTTGCGAAAGGGTCATTTTGTATAAGTATAACTAATGTGTGCGTCTAGAACATAGTCGAATGAGACATAACGAAGTCTCAGTCGAATGACGTTAACACAGTTATGGTGCTACGACGGCACGACTGGATGCTGCAAACGGTGATGAAAAATGTTGCAATAGTACTGTAAGCAATGCCAACATATTGGAAGTGCTAGTGATCGACTAGAGGGGGGTGAATAGGCGATTTTTATGAAAGTCTTCAAAACATGGAAGTTTCGAACGATAGAAATAAACCTATTACCATGCAGCGGAAGGTAGACTACACTAGGCAAACCATAGTCAAGTATTCAATGAAGTGAAAGCATAATGACTAATAGCAGCTAGGCAGTAAAGATCAGGTAGGAAGATATTGTGAAGCCAATCAGAATAAGCAGTCACTCAATGAAGACAAAAGATAATGCAATCAGGCAATGACTTCACTAGGGCCAACAGTAAGTAAAGGAGTGGGAAGGATGAAACCAGTGACTCGTTGAAGACAATGATTTGTTGGACCAGTTCCAGTTGCTGTGACAACTGTACGTCTAGTTAGGGAGGCTGAGATTCAACTCAGAAGACCGCGTCTTCACCTTATTCCCCTTGAGCTAAGGACACCCAGTCCTTGCCCAATCACTCTGGTAAGTCTTCAAGGTAGACTTCCAAACCTTCACAGACTTCGTTCACCGGCAATCCACAATGACTCTTGGATGCTCAGAACGCGACGCCTAACCGGCTGGAGGATTCACAGTCCTCAAGTGTAATAAGTCTTCAGATCACACAGACAGGAAGACTTAAGTGATGCCTAACACTCTTTGGCTCTGGATGTTTAGGGCTTTATCCTCGCAAGGAATTCTCTCTCAAAGGCTTCGAAGTGGGTTGCTCTCAAACGACAAAAGCCGTGCACTAACTCTGAGCAGCCAACCGTTTATGGTTGTAGGGGGTGGGCTATTTATAGCCACTAGGCAACCCGACCTGATTTGTCCAAAATGACCCTTGGTCACTAAGGAACTGACACGTGTTCCAACGGTCAGATTTCAAACACACACGACAACTAAAAATGTCAGCTCGGTTCGAGGGGCTTGAATTTCACCATATAGCCCGGGAAAATAATCAGGCGGCAGATGTCCTGGCAGCATCGGCGCAAAACGCGATGTAGTCCCCCCCCCCCCAATGTCTTCTTGGAAAGGCTGTTCAAGCCATCCGTAGTATGGGAAGGGGAGCCGAACAATAACAGCCCGGACCCAACCGCACTGCCCGACGCCGAACATTCTGACACAATCGGAGGCTCTGCCAATGAAATAACACTTTCTGCCCACGTAATAATGGCCGTAATCGCCCCGTGGATAGAACCATTCCTCGCCTACCTTACTAGGCAGGAACTCTCCGAGGACCAAAATGAGGCACGCTGCATAGTGCGGCGATCCAAAGCCTACAGAGTCCACGAGGGAGAGCTTTATAAGAAAAGCACTACCGGAGTCCTTCAAAGGTGCATCTCCGAAGAGGAGGGGCGGAACCTCCTGGCTGAAATTCACGCCGGACTCGGCGGTCATCACACTGCAGCTCGGTCCCTTGTAAGCAAGGCCTTCCGTACATGCTTTTATTGGTCGACGGCCCGGGCAGACGCTCAAGACTTAGTCCAACGATGCACCGGTTGCCAGCTCTTTGCAAACCAAAGCCATATGCCACCCACCGCCCTCCAAACTATCCCCATCACTTGGCCCTTCGCGGTCTGGGGGCTTGACATGGTTGGACCCTTTAAAGGCGGAACCCACAAGCAAAAATACTTACTGGTCATGGTGGATAAGTTCACCAAATGAATAGAAGCCAGGCCTGTTAAGACGGCCGAATCCGGACCGGTGATAGACTTTATATCTTGGGTTGTACACCATTATGGCGTCCCCCACAGCATCATCACGGATAACGGCACGAACTTTACGGCCGACGAGGTAAAACTCTGGTGCAAAAACATGGGCATCAAGCTCGATTATGCCTCCGTCTATCACCCACAAACTAACGGTCAGGTCAAACATGCAAATGGTCTTATCATGAGCGGCATCAAACCCAGATTAGTGCGGTCCCTCAAGGAATCTAACACGCACTGGGTAGAGGAGCTCGACTCCGTACTCTGGGGGCTGCGGATCACGCCGAATCGCACCACCGGATACACACCATTCTTTATGGTGTACGGCGCAGAGGCAGTTTTGCCTTGCGACATAATTCATGACTCACCTCGAGTGCGCATGTACGAAGAAAGAGAAGCTGAGCTCGATCGATAGGACATCTTGGACGCATTGGAGGAGGAGCGTGACGTGGCAAAAGCCCGTTCCGCATTCTATCAACAGCAGGCTCGAAGATACCAAAGTAGAGAAGTACGGGCCAAAAATTACAACGTTGGTGAATTAGTTCTACGACTACCGGATAAGAAAAAGGACAAACTCAAACCCAAGTGGGAAGGTCCCTTCATAATCGACCAAGTCCTGACTGGTGGAGCGTACCGCCTGCGAGATGCATCGGATAACCGACTCGAGCCGAACCCATGGAACGCAGCCCGTCTCCGAAGATTCTATGCCTAGCGCCGGACTCTGTGTTCGTCTCCTTCCTCTCTCCATTTTTTTATATACTTTCTGTCTTACATTCCTCTTCTTCTCTCTCTCTCTTTTATAGCCTTTAAAGGCTCATAAAGTGACGTGCTATCCGCGCTCATTAAACCTGGAGGCTTCTTTAAACAGAAGCTTATCTATACGGGCTTCATGCCCAACACATGTGTCACACTTCCGCATGTACCTTTTATTCACCATTATATGTATCGATATGACTTAAGTTTTGGCCAAGCTGGGTTGCCTGGCTCCTGTGCTTACCCCTACGTTCCCGATTGTTCGGCTAGGTGGTAAAGGGAGCACATCTGCGATTGTTACCGCCGGGTCAGCTGGACGTGTACCTCAGACTGGGTGAAGCCGAAAGCTAGCGTTCTTAAGGGAATATTCGGTCGGTGAACTAAAGATGATCCTTTTTTTATTTATCTATACGCCCCAGATGTTTTTCCTGTGTTTCTCTTCGCAGCATAGACATGCACTTTAGGGCATGCCTCCCAGGGAAAGGAACCCTAACGGAACTATTCTCCCTGGAAGATGTTTCTTACTAACCATGTATGTAACATCCCAAATTTTCAATTTGAAATATTATACATTAGATCATCAATGCATATCATATTTTATTTTGCATTTTGGTTGATCCTAGAAATTCTACGCAACTCAATGACCAACGGAGAGAGTTGAGGATTTCGTTATTTTCATATTTGAGTTTTCTCAAATTTTGAGAATAGGATCATTTGATTTTATTTATTTTATCATCAATTATTTCTATTACAAAAAAATATGAGAGAGGGAATAAAATGACTTTCCCAAAATAAAGAAATATTGAGGATTTAATAATAAAATCAAATAAGATTTTATTCCGGAGTTTTTTCGGTGTTTTATTTGAATTTAGGAAAAAAATGAGTTTTTCAAAATTGCATTTAGAGCCCAAATAAATGTTCACTTTGTCGGGCTTGATTTTAGAAGCCCGGGAAAATTTATTTCGGGATTTTTGGAGTCCGTTTAGTTTTTTTTTTGTTTTTTTTCTTCCGAGCATATTTTTTTTTTAAAAAAGGAACCGACCTACGGGCCATGTCCGACTAGGACTCCTGGCCCGTAGGGGCTTTATAAGCCGGCCCACCCGGGGGGGGGAACCCTAGCCCCGCGCCCCGCCCCGCCCCAGCCCCGCACCCGCGCCGCCGCTACCGCCCGCGCCGCCGCGCCGCCCGCCGGAGCCGCCACCCCGCCCGCACGCTCTCCGAGGTTCGCTGCCGCCTCGTAATCCGCGCCAGCCGTTTTTTTTAGAAAACCGATCGGTTTTCCGTTGGTTTATTTTCGTTTTTTTTTAGTTTTTGTTTTTTTATTAGATCGGTTTTTTCGGTTTAGGTTAAATAGCGAGCATTCGCTCGTTTGTTCGTTTAAACGAACACGTTCATCCTTTAGATCTGGATAACGAACGTTCGTTCGTTAATCCGTTCGTCATTTTTCTTTTTCTCGGATTTTCCACGGTTATTTTCTGATCGCGATTCCTGATCCGATTTTCGTTTTAGTATAACTTTTCGCTCGTTTATCGGAATTAGGCGATTCAAGCGCCTAGAGTTTCGTCTCGAAACCCTCTATCCGTTTAACCAACTTAAACAAGATTTTGCTATTGTAAAATTTTCCCTAGATCCAGATTACTAGAACGAAGTTGTTTTCTTTCGCCGTTTGACTTTCGTTGCTTTGTTCGATTCGTTTTTTTGCCAATCGGAGTTCTTAAGTTGAACCTTCTGGTTAGATCTCTTATTTGAGTTTTACCTGTGCATTAGATGAGTACTTATTGTATGCTCGTTTGCTGTTTGCGATAGAATATCCGGAGTGCGCCGCCTGTTACTTCGAATCGCTAGGTTTCCCAGATCATCAGCAAGGCAAGTAACACTTTGATCAGACCTTTTCTACTACCCAGTTTTATTGCATTAGATCAAACCTCACACATTGCATGATTAGGATCTAATTAAATTGTGGGATGGGAAGTAGATGAGGTAGTACCTATTACCTGTTTACTATCAATCCTTTGGGAGTTACTTCTACGTTTGCTTATTATGCCATGTTATGCTAGTAGACGTGAATTGGGTGAGTGAAATCCATGACAGATGTGAGATTGTTAATTAATGGTTTATCTAAGGTGGCAACTTAAACACACATCTGGGTGGATTGAGGCACCTGAGTATTCCAGGACTTGCCTGTTCTCTTTTGGACCGCCACCCAGGCTCAAAGGGATCATGAGACTATTCATACTAGAAACTTCCGTGTGCAGCCACAAGCTATTATGGGCTCTAGCATAGTTGACTAAGTTGTGCGAACTCTTACAGTGGTAGACTAGCAGATGTATGGGATGTAGGTGGTACGGTCTACCCGATCGTAAGGTGCTAGCACTTCTGAAAGACTATGTCTCGGTCATCCGTTTCTCAAACACCATGTAGTGTGAGAAATCCAACGGAGGAGATCGAGTCTTGCGGGGAAAATTGCGCAAACCTCTGCAGAGTGTATAAACTAATCATGATTAGCCGTGTCCCCGGTTATGGACATCTTGAGTATCTAGTACCTGGATTTTCATATGAATCTCAACATGTTACTCTAAATTAATTTTGTTGGGTTATGTTTAATGATGATGCTTAATTGGGATTGAGAATGCTGTCAACCATTCTCAATGTTTAACAACCACCATGATAGTAATTAAATTTATTCCTTTGGAGTAGGGAAAAATTGGCTTTACGCAAAACTGTAACCATAGAGCTTTCCACCAGCCAAATATGCATATAGTATAGCTGTTTCATTCCATTACTCTCTATGTGTTACCTTGCCAGCATATTCCATGTGCTGACCCATTTTCGGGCTGCAACGTTAAAGTTGCAGACTTTTCAGACGATGATTAAGAAGTTTTTAGGTCGTGGTTCTATACTCAGTGATGCCGTTGGAGTTGATGGACTCACTTATCTTCCAAGCCTTCCGTTGTTATCGTTATTAGATGACCTTAAGCCATATTTGTTGTAATAAGTTCTCTTTGAGACACTCGATGTAATAAGTGTGTGATTGCTACTCTGCTATAAATCCTCTGAGTACTATGTGGTGTCAGCATTACTGATCCATGGATGACACCGGAGCACAGAGATCAGACTGTTTGAGGTCTGGTCGCTACAGAGATGGTATCAGAGCACACGCTGATTGTAGGACACGACCACTAAGCTAGAAGCCCTAGATCACTATTCACTCTCTTCTCTTCTGACTTCTCATCTTTTCTACTCTTTAGGATGGCGGATGCAAGGAACAAGTTCACACAACCGGATGAAGATACACCCTTTGGACGACACTTGAAGGAAGTCATTAGATACCTGAACATAGGAGTACCAAGCTTCACGGGAACCTATAACGCCACTTTACCTGAAGAAGAGCGCTGGATGATTCAAGTTCAAGTTCCAGGAAGGACGTTCATGCCAGTCACTGAGCCCATAGAGTTTTCATTTGATGCACCAACTTGGAGTCTGGGAATGAGCATGGCAGCTCACATCGCCATGGGACGCATTGGAGAAATCTACCGCAAGGATCTCAAGGATACTATCTACCAGATTTGTGGGCGCCGAGATGAGCACTGGGAGATGATGAGCACCAGGAAGGATAGATCAATCGCAGTTTTTTATCCAGGAATTAAACCAGCACATTCGACGCCAGGAGAACCATATGTGTGCCGACCTGATAGATCTGAAGAAGGCTAAGACTAGAATCAAGGAACTGGAGGAAGAACTCAAGGCTACACGTGAAGATTATGAAGAGGAAATTGAAGTATTGGTGGAAAAGAATGACGACCTGATCAAGAAGATTGGAATATTTATGGGAGGCCCGACACCAGTAGATGAAGACGAAGAACCCAAGGAGATTAGCCCGAAAGACTACATCATCATCGACGGCACCGACTTGGAACCAGACAGTAGCGATGATGACTATGTTGATGAAGCTGGAGCAGATATCATGGAGTCTGCAACCGAAGAATATTTCTAGCAGACCACCTCATCAGTAGTAGTAGTCCACCATGTAAATATATTAGTCCGAGCACTTTTGCGATAGATAGATCGATTGTATGCCTTTGTTTGATTGATTGAAGTGAATTGTTTGCTTTTGCCTCATGTGCATATGGGTAGTGTTTTCTCTTTAGACCCTCTCTATTCTTATATCTCATCTTTTCTAAACCCATAGATGCCTCCGAGACGTGACCCCGGGTTTGCTTTCCCACCGAAGCTCACCTAGTTGATCCAACAGCAGAATACATTGATGCAGTTGCTAGTCCAGAATCAGAATCAGGGGAACAACAACAACAACCCACCACCACCACCTGTTGACCACTTAGCCCGTTTCCTTAGACTGAATCCGCCGGTGTTTTCCAGTAGCACCGAGCCGATAGTAGCAGATGATTGGCTCCGCAAGACAACTAGGGAGTTAACCACAACAGGATGCACAGATGCGGAGAAGGTGAAATTTGCCGCACATCAGTTAGAAGGACCCGCAGCATCATGGTGGGAGAATTTCACAGCCACCTTCCCAGTCGACACTGTCACATGGGACCAGTTTCAGCAGGCTTTCCGTACTGCCCATGTTTCAGCAGGAGCTATGGCCATGAAGAAGCGTGAGTTTCGCAACTTGCGCCAAGGAGGACAGACAGTTGGCCAGTATGTGGAGGAATTTAGTAAGTTAGCACGTTATGCCTCAGATGACGTCGCTACGGATGCAGCTAAGCAAGAGAAGTTTCTGGAAGGACTGAATAATGAGTTGAGCATGCAGTTGATGGTAGCCACTTTCAACAACTACTAGGAGTTGGTAGATCGTGGTCTTATGATTGAAGGGAAGCAGCAGCAAATTGAGAATCGCAAGAGGAAATATGGACAAGGAAAGTACAATTCAGGAGCTCAGCAGAAGCCACGTTTTACCCCTAGACCGGGAGGACATTTTCAGCATACCCATGAAGGAGGTAGCTCGCACAATCACAATGGCACCAAAAATGGTAATGGCAATGCAGGAAGCAACGGCCAGAACCGCACCAACCCCTCAACCCCAGCCAAGAAGGACTTGAGCCAAGTCACTTGCTATAAGTGTTCGAAGACCGAACATTATGCCAATGAATGTCCTGAAGGCCAAAATGGCAATGGAAGTTCTGGGAAGAAGCCGAACCCTTTCAACAGGGGACAGGTGAACCACGTTAGCGTGGAGGAGGTTGAAGCTCAGCCCGATGCAGTAATAGATAAGTTTTTGGTTAAGTCATTTACTGCACTCGTTCTTTTTGATATTGGTGCATCGCATTCATACATCTCAAGGGGATTTGTGGATAAGTATAACCTACCAACCCAAGCCCTTAGGTCACTAATGTTAGTAACCTCGGCTGGAGCAGAGTATGTGGCTAGTCTATGGTGTGATCGGTTACCATTAAGGATTGGTAACTATGTTTTTTCCTCAGACCTAATAGTATTGGAATCTCAAGGATTGGATGTGATATTAGGCATGGATTGGTTATCAAAGTATGAAGGGAATATTGAATGTGCTAGTAAGTCAATTTTGCTTACCACCCCAGAAGGAAGAAGGATCAAGTATGTATCCCGGCATGTGCCAAAGAGGACCCAAGTAAATTGCCTAACAGGGGTTGTGCAGGAGAAAGTACCAGTGGTAAGGGATTTCCCTGATGTATTTCCAGAAGAGTTGCCAGGCATTGCCACCGGATCATCTCTGGTAGGAAAACCGAATCAATGAGGGACTTCTACCTGTGTTATCCTGTAATTCTCACAAACACATTAGCCCCTCAACCAGGTTTGTCGTCAATACTCTAAAACCAACTAGAGGTGGCACTAGATGCACTTACACATATGCTACAACGGTTTCGTCTAAAATGCTACAACCGTCAATGGAAGATACTGTGACCGGTGAATGACGTGCTACAACAAACGAGGGCTGATGTTCTGACCGGTGAGACGACATGCTACAACCAGTAGAAGAAATGTTGCAAACGATGGGACAAAATGCTGCGAGGTCAATTAAGACTTGATTAAATCTCAACCATAATCGAGTGAATTTTAGCAAGCCTGATAACTAATACCGGGCCACGATTCGCGCAACTTGCAAGGCGTACGCAAAAAGGCAGCGAAACTTGACTGAAACATCGAGTCCAGGAGACAAACCACAGCACCATATACTTGCTGATTGCACTTTGTCGGTTGCGTGCCATCGAGGGAAGTGTGTCTGCTACGACTTGTATCTCTCTCACCGCATTTTTTTTTTTTGCATAGCTCTCACCGCGTTCTTGTATACACACGTACGGTGTGAGATCCTGGCTCGCTCGTACGTACTACATATACGTACATGAAGAAGATTGGGTGTTGGGCCCGTATGTACTACACGGAAAGTTCGGCCAGCCCCTCTACCGAAACGACCCGACACGCACGTCGACCCTACGTGCGTGCAGGTGCACCCGGGCCTTGGCCGCTAGCACTAGCCTAGCTTGTAGCTCCACTGTAGTTGTTTACATCGCGCGCGCTTGTGCCGTGTGCACCGAGCCGAGCTCCGGCGAAGCCTCCGGGCATCTTCCTCCCGGCAAGCACTTTATCCACGAGTCGTCTGACAGTACCACATGATGGTACTTCACCACAAGAGCACAACACAACTCCAACATTACTCTCCACGCGTACCGATGATGGACGACGACGACGAATCTTCCAAGAAATCCACAGTGCACTTCAGGCCATGCAACATGGCATCGGTCCAGACGAAGCGACCGAACCATCTCAGCGTGACCGGTGAGAGTGACGCAGCTGGGTGGTCACTGAGAGCAGCCACGTCACCGGGCCAGTGAGGAGGTAGTTAGTTAGCTCCATTAATTAAGACGGATGATAAAGTGGTTGGAGACAGAGCAGCTTGTGCTATTAGTGTCGGCCAAAGCGTACGGATCGCGTACACACACGCAGATCTACCCGTAAAATATTATTCTCTCCTCAATTATACTGTACAGTACGTTTATACTACTCCGGTCTTGCAACTTTTCTCCGGTCTTCGGTCAAACTTGCGGACTGGTTCCCTTCCCGCTTACCCGGTCCGGCACTATAAATCACACCCCTCCCCTGTCGCCACCACCACCAAGCTCATCGTCAGTTCACCACAAGGCGCCGCTGATCGGCAGGCTAGCTAGGTGCTGAGCTGAACCTGGGAGCGGGCATGGAGGACACGGCGGCGACGCTGGCGGCGGAGCTGGACCGGCTGCTGTCCATGGCGAGGGAGCTGGAGGCGCGCGTCGAGGGCAACCAGCGCGCGCCGGGCGCCGCCAGGGAGCTCTGCGCCGCGCTGGCCGAGTCCGTCGACCGGGCCATGCGCCTCGCCGGGAGCAGCCCGCGCGGCGGCGACGGCGGGGGCAATGCCGGCACCGGCAGGGCGAGCGCGAGCGGGCAGGTCAAGGGCGGCAGGAAGGCGGCGGCGAACAAGGTGCGGACGCAGGTGCGGGTGGCGTCGGTGACGGACGCGGGGCCGCTCAACGACGGGCTCAGCTGGCGCAAGTACGGCCAGAAGGACATCCTGGGCGCCGCGTACCCCAGGGCATACTTCCGGTGCACGCACCGGCACACGCAGGGCTGCCAGGCCACCAAGCAGGTCCAGCGCGCCCACGCCGACCCGCTGCTCTTCGACGTCGTGTACCTCGGCGCGCACACCTGCGCCCAGGCCGCCGCGGTCCTCGCCGGCCCGGAGCAGCAGCCTCCTGCTGCCTTCGCCCTGGAGCACCAGCAGAGCTCGCCGCCGGAAGGGATTCAGTGGCCGGTAGAGCCCGTGACGCCGCCCCCCTTCCTCTCCTCGCCGGCCGGCTGCTACACGCCGGGGAGCCCCTGGTGCGAGCTTGCCGGCAGCTACGGCTACGCTGCCGGCGGGGGGCTCGGGGCTGACATGGAGTATGCGTACGACCAGTTCGACGAAATGATCTTGAATCTGCCCGAGGTTTTCCAACCGGATGGTCCGAACCTGTAGGTGCTGCGGCCAGTATCGTACTGTATTCGCACTAGCATTTAGATTCAGACTCCTGTGATCGGCATCCAACGGGAAGTAGTCAGTCGAACTGGTTCCTACCAGGTTACTCAACGAGTCGTGAAGGATGATAGCCTGTTAGCCATGGCGAGAGAAAATAACTGAACCATCAACGTCTGGAGACTTATAATTTGATCCTTGCATAGGCAACCATAGAGCAAATATGAAATTATTTGAATTCTCATCCCCCAGGAGCTCCTCATTGTAGCGTGTTGACGCCAGTAGTTACTGAATTCCCTCCTACTTCGCCAGCAAAATCTTGAGGCAGAGAGTTAATATGAAATCATAAATCACGGGGAAATCGAAAGCAAGCTATAGATTAAGTGGGGATGTCTCAGAAACTGACTTAGACCCTGTTCGAGTTCCACCAGCTCCACGAAATCCCGGGAAATGCGGAGGCGGGAAACAGCCGCACAGTAACTCCACCTGCTCCGAGAGTGGAGTTGTGGAGTGGAGGTTCTTCGAACAGGGCCTTAATCAACACTTCCTTTTCTTGGGCAGATAACATTTTTTGCAAACTTTTTATCTACCAACATCAGATAACAGCCTCAGATACTTCTCGCTCAATGTCTTGGTATGAACACCAAGCACACTTCACCCCATTTCCCAGCTCATTGGAACAACATTTGTTGGAAAAACCTGATGATTCTTCCAAATTCACAATTTGTCATAAAGTTCGACACCAATCATCCCAAAGCAAATAAAGAAATAAATCCAAAAGCATTCTTTGTTGCATTTGCACTACCCCTAGTTGCCTTGAAGGAGACTAAAGTACAAAAAAGAACCCCACCACATGTGGGGCTAGGGTTGCATACTACCACCACGGCCTGAGCAGACGAATTTGCCAAATTCTCGAGCAGGGGATCGGCATCGAACGAGAATTAGTTAGTGTTAGTCCAACTGGATATTGAACAAGTCACGAAGGATGATAGCCTGCTTGCTATAGCGAGAGAAAACAGCTGAACCATCAACATCCAGGGACTTAATTTGATTCTTGCGTAGGCGAACTGTAGAGCAAATATGAAAGTATTTGAATTCTCATCCACCAGGATACATCTCCTGATTTTAGCGCGTTCACGCCAGTAGTTACTTGATTTCCCCCTACTTCCTCACCAAGATCTCTGAGGCAGCGAGTTAATATGAAATCATAAGTCACGAGGAAATAGAAAATCAAGCAATAGATTAAGTGGGGATGTCTGAGCAACTGACTTAATCAACATTTCCTTTCCTTCGGCAGATAAATGATTTTTCTTTAACTCTTCTGATCTACCAACATCAGATGCAAGGCAAATACTTCTCGCTCAATTTCTTGGTATGAACACCAAGCAAACTTTCACCTCATTTCTCAGCTCATTGGAACACCATTTGCTGGAAAAACCTGATGATTCCTCCAAATTCACACTGTGTCATAAAGTTCGACACCAATCATCCCAAAGCAAATAAATAAATAAATTCAAAAGCATTCTTTGTTACATTTGCACTACCCCTACTTGCCTTTAAGAAGAGTAAATTACAAAAAAAACACAGTTGGGGCTAGGGTTGCATACTACCACCACTGCCGAGAAATTTTCAAAAAAAAAGCACCACTTTGGGTCAGATTGGTTACAAATTGCTTTGATCGATCGATTTTCTCATTTCAAACCGTTGTCTGACAGGATGATCCCATATGCGGGTCGATAGATGGCGCACGGTAGGTTGAACTATTTGAAAATTTATAAAAAAATCAATGTGGGAAGAAATTTCAGGGCTCCTTTGATTCAAAGGAATTATTTAGGATTTTTGGAGGATTGAAATCCTTAGGAATTTTTCCTATGTCGGCCCTTTGATTCATAGGATTGGATCCCATAGGAATTTATCCTATGGAATCTTTTGTACTACATTTCATAGGAAATCTAACATCCACTTCAACCTCTTTTTACAATTTCTTTGTTTTTCATGTGGCATCAAACACTCTTTGCTAATCCTATAGGATTCAAGTTGACATGCCACTGCAATCCTATATTTTTCCTATTTCTACATTTTCAAAATCTTGTGAATCAAAGAGGCCATCATAGGGTGGGCTGAGAAAAAGAAAAGACAATCCATCGACCGGGCACTAGTACCACACACATGCTCTTTCATTAAAAGCGACGACTAATTTAAATAAGGGACTAGTTAGGTAAAAGTTGAATGAAAACACATATTACGTTGGTCGATGTTACCGGGATCAACATGAAGCGTTAGATAAAAAACAAACGGAGCATTTTCTTCCTTTAGTCGTTTTCTTTCTGAAAAACAAATCACATCTTCTTCCTCACGCCGCCTGCTACCACCACCCGTGGCCGGCGGCGCACCGTGCCAGCCGCGTCGTTACGTCCTTCCCTCGACGTCGTGCTTTGCCGTCGCCCCAGTCCATCCCTCTAAGCCCGGTCAACTTCCAATTCCGGTGTCGACAGCAGCTGCACCCCGCGCCCCTAAGATAGACACCACGGCCTAGCTTACCCGACGAACCTACGCCTCCGCATCCTTAGGATAGACACCGAGGCCTAGCTCTCCGGCGAACCTGCAGCCTTAGTGCTCCGTGCACCTCCTGTTTCCTCCTCATCAGAAATCGAGTAAGCTAAATTCTGTTTTCAGGCGACCAACACACAACTAAACTGCTTAAATCATTATCGCATTAGCTAAATGTCAGTCGACTAAATTTCAAATTTGAAGTCAATCGATTTTGAGAGTTCCCCGAAGGGAAGGAAAAACTACCCCACTATCTATTTTAGGGTTTAGGAAGGGCTACTCTGTTGAGTGCATATGCTAAGATATTGGGGAACTCCCGGTCATTATTACATCATCCGTTTACAAATTGGTAATCGAGTTAGGCGGTGTATCCAACCCCACACACATGATACCCATTTTTTTTTAACATCAGTACAGACACAAACACTCATATACACACGCATACATTCATTTCTGTAAACGCACACACTCTTCTATAAGCATCTCCGAAAGAACCCCACACACATGATACCCAGATTAGCCGAGCAAAATTATGAGAGTGCTGCGTTGGACCGTCGAGTACAACGCGTAACAGAACCTTCCTTTCCGAAATCCTTCATTAACATCTGACACTCCTCAAAGACCGGCGCCGCCAGATCTTAACGGCCCTTAATGGCAACTTGCGAGATGCATGTACGTAAAAGGCAACGAAACTTCACAAGACACGCAGCAGACTTGTCGGTCCAGTTGCTTCGCTTGCTGTCCAGGGTGTTGAAAATCGCCCACAGGATCGATCACATCCAATCACGATGAACACATGCACGCGGAAACTGATAGCCAAGGGTTCGAATCGTGCCCTTTCTTTCTTTATTTATTTTCTTCTTTTTCTGGTGATCTTTACAACGTATATGACCACATATATATATGGGGCCAAACCGACCTGAAGCTAGCTAACCTAACAATTCGAAACTGATTCAAACTAGGACTCCTAGTACTTGACGCTCACGTTGGCATGCAAGCCACGTCTCCAACTCTAATACGTAGTTTGGTTAATCTCTAACAATCTCTTCCTAATACAAACTTATCACATCTACGACTCGCTAAATATGTCATGTCTGTACGCTGAGTATGACCCGCCTGGAAACATGCAGCGCCTTTTTGCTCTACAATGTTGTGCCACCGCCATTGCTTGACCGCTGCCTTGCACTCGGTTCGCACCATACTCCTTGTACTTGCTTGCAGTAGATCCACTCTTCACCGGTCACACACCTCCTCGCTTTACGATGGCTTCGCCTACCATGTCCGCCTTCGGCATCACACCGAATCCACACTGGCCGCAACCAGGACGCTCCACGAGGACATGGACATGACTCACGAAACACCGTGCACACCGCTTCCACTCCAACGAATCATCACCAATATGAGCACTTGGACACGACGACGACTGACAGACGCAACGACGACTGACCGTGCAAACTCGCACGACTACTTGACTCATCCGACTCCCCCGGACGATGATCTTGATGAGCTCCAGCGCCGCACATCGGCACCACCTCTCCCATCAACGATCTCCTTCCACCGTCTTCCCGACGACAGCATGCCGTCTCCCTCCTTGTCGCTCTGCCGAACGACGATCACCTGATCCTCCTCGTCTCTGAACCACCCAACGACTTCATCGCCCGCTCCTCCTCGTCGCTGCACCACCCAGCGACCATATCGCCCGCCCCGAGGCGCTAGTCGGGTCGCTACCCCAGGGCAAGCACAGCTTCACCTCGACCTTGCTCTGATACCAATTGTTGAAAATCGCCCACAGGATCGATCACATCCAATCACGACGAACACGTGCACGCGGAAACTGATAGCCAAGGGCTCGTATCGTGCCCTTTCTTTCTTTCTTTATTTTCTCCTTTTTCTGGTGATGTTTACAACGTATATGACCACATATATATATGGGGCCAAACCGACCTGAAGCTAGCTAACCTAGCAATCCAAAACTGATTCAAACTAGGACTCCTAGTACTTGACGCTCACGTTGGCATGCAAGCCACGTCTCTAACTCTAATACGTAGTTTGGATTAATCTCTAACACAGGGACGGTGCACTGATCATGTGGGCGCGCACACCGGCTTGCATGACCACCCGGTTCGTTTGTACAGTACCAGCTTGTAGCCCTGTCGCTGTATCTATCACCCGTACATGCATGCATGGATGATGGTTGGCTGGCTCGTACGTACGTAACGTACGCGCTTAGGCTTCGGCCTGCACGTTCACGTCGATCGTGTACCCTCGACCAATTGCCTCGCTGCTAGCCTAAAAGTTGCACGCACGTACTATCACTGTCCCCGCCGCAGTTCCGTTGCGCCGTGCAAACCGAGTTGCCGGGAAGCCGCACGCCGCCTTCCGGGCAACTTCCTCCTGCTCCCGGCGACGCGCGTCCCATCTGGGAGTCGATGGAGGGCACGGTGCCGCTCCAACGGACTGGCTCGGCCACATCGGCGGTGAAACTTCCGGGAAGATCACACTGAACTTCGCGACATGTATTGCCACTGTGAATCTGTGATCGAGGCGAGAGTGAGACCGATCGGGCCGGAAAGCCACATCGTCCGTCAGGCACTGGGTAGTTAACTAAGACCAAAGAGGCAGATAGTATCAATATGGTCGGAGAGCAGAGCATACACACACTGTACGTTGATGTATCGGAGCAGTGTCCATTGCCCATGGGCCACAGGCGAGCAGAGTGGTACAGTTTTGGTCTTCACTCTTGATTCCAAGTCTCCAACTTTTCTCCGGTCTTCAGTCAACCGGAACCTCGCTTGTAGATCAATGATTCCCGGCCATGAACAGTGCTTAGTGCTTTCTGCCACTGATCCGGCACTATAAAAGAACCCCTCCTCCCCCGTCGCTGCCAAGCTCATCATCACATCTCGTGAGACGCTTGCCACTGATCGAGTAGCCAAGTGTGTGTGCTGAAACCGAACGGAGGGACGGGCATGGAGCACGCGACGGCGACGCTGGCGACGGAGCTGGACGGGCTGCTGGCCATGGCGAGGGAGCTGGAGGCGCGGGTGGGCGCCGGCCAGGGCGTGCCGGGTGCCGCGAGGGAGCTCTGCGCCGCGCTGGCCGCGTCCATCGACCGGGCCGTGCGCCTCGCCGGCAGTGGCGGCAATGCCGGCGGCAGAGCGAGCGTGAACGGCAAGCTCAGGAGCGGCAGGAAGGCGGCGCTGGCGAAGGTGCGGACGGAGGTGCGCGTGGCGTCGATGCAGGACCTGGGGCCGCTCGACGACGGGATGATCTGGCGGAAGTACGGCCAGAAGTACGGCCAGAAGGCCAGAAGGCACACGCAGGGCTGCGCCGCCACCAAGCAGGTGCAGCGCGCGACGGCCGACCCGCTGCTCTTCGACGTCGTGTACCTCGGCGCGCACACCTGCGCCCAGGCCGCCGCGATCCTGACCGGCCCGGAACACCAGCCGCCGCCTGCTGCCTTCGGCCAGGAGCAGCAGAGCCCGCCGGAAGGGGTTCAGTGGCCGGCAGAGCCCGTGAGTCCGTTTTGCTTGCCCTCCTCGCCGGCGAGCTCCTGGTGCCAGCTTACCGGGAGCTACGGCTACGCGGCAGCGGGCGGCGGCCTCGGAGTTGACATGGAGCTAGAAGGTCAACTCGACGAGCTGTTCTTGGACCTGTCAGGGATTTTGTAACCGTAGTACAAGAATGCGAACTCAGCTATCACTTCGTGGCCCTCTTCTGTTTATGGAACTGAAAACTCCATTATTACGATGGTCCTGTAGAACTGTAGACTCACTTGCCACGCGCACCATTGCAGCAGCAGGTAAACACTGCTCCTCCGGCCAAAGCAGCCGCCTTTCCTGTCGCCTTAGACTTAGAGCAGCTACAACCGGTCTGGCCAAATCTAGACCCTTGTAGGTCCAAAAAGTTCGCGTTCATAACTGCGTCTCTCATACTCCTCAACTCCTTAGCCAACAATCAGCAGCCAGCTTCTTTAAAGGCGCTCTTCTGAGTGTTCTGGATGATTCCATTGTGGATTCGTATATGTCGTTTGAAAACGGCAAGGACATATGGGCTGCGCTCGAGGCCAATTTTGGTGCCTCGGACGCCGGCAGCGAGTTGTACGTCATGGAGAAATTCTAACTACTAGATGTGATCTGTTCATCTGCTATGCTAGTTCGCATGATTAGTTTAATCTCTGCTACTGTAGTCATGATTTATCTTCTAATTATTCGGATTAAATCTTGTACTAACTTGCTCATATTTCCAACAATCCAAAAACCTGATTATAGGCAATTTACTTCGAGTGGTTTTGTTGCGCATCTGAAGCCGTCCGCCTTTAAGGCGGCGCAATATAAGAGGTGGCGCACGAGAGCAGTCTACTGGTTTCAGACCATGGGCTGCTATGACGCCACCAAGGGCAAGCCTGAGGACGATCTTAATCCAGCACAACTGGAAGCTTTTGAGAAAATCGATACTCTCTTTAAAGGCGCTCTTCTGAGTGTTCTGGATGATTCCATTGTGGATTCGTATATGTCATTTGAAAACGGCAAGGACATGTGGGCTGCGCTCGAGGCCAATTTTGGTGCCTCGGACGCCGGCAGCGAGTTGTACGCCATGAAGAAATTCTATGACTACTAGATGTGATCTGTTCATCTGCTATGCTAGTTCCCATGATTAATTTAATCTCTGCTACTGTAGTCATGATTTATCTTCTAATTATTCGGATTAAATCTTGTACTAACTTGCTCATATTTCCAACAATCCAAAAACCTGATTATAGGCAATTTACTCCGAGTGGTTTTGCTGCGCATGTGAAACCGCCCGCCTTTAAGGGGGCGCAATATAAGAGGTGGCGCACGAGAGCAGTCTACTGGTTTCAAACCATGGGCTGCTATGACGCCACCAAGGACAAGCCTGAGGGCGATCTTAATCCAGCACAACTGGAAGCTTTTGAGAAGATCGATACTCTCTTTAAAGGCGCTCTTCTGAGTGTTCTGGATGATTCCATTGTGGATTCGTATATGTCGTTTGAAAACGGCAAGGACATGTGGGCTGCACTCGAGGCCAAGTTTGGTGCCTTGGACGCCGGCTGCGAGTTGTACGTCATGGAGCAATTCTATGACTACAAGATGACTGATGAGCGCTCTGTTGTACAGCAGGCTCATGAGATACAGTCGCTCGTAAAAGAACTTGAGTACTTCAAGTGTGTGTTGCCGGACAAATTTGTTGCCAGAGGCATCATTGCTAAACTTCCACCTTCGTGGAACAATTTTGCTACTTCCCTGAAACACAAGAGACAGGAGTTTTCCGTTGCGGATCTCATTGGTACTCTTGATGTTGAAGAGAAGGCGAGAGCAAATGACACACGTGCTCGAGTTGCTAAGGGAGCTTCTAGTGCCCACATGGTACAGAAGAACTCCCAGCTCAACAAGTTCAAAAACAATAAGAACAAAACTCAGGGCAAAGGCAAGTTTGATACAAAGAACAAGCCATCACATTCTACCAACTTCGAGAAGAATTCTCATAAGAAGGGGAAGGGACTTTGCCATGTCTGCGGTGATCCTAATCACTGGGCTCCGAAGTGTCCTAACCGCTTTGAGGAGCGCGAACATGAGAAGAGCGGCAAGTCCGCTAATGTTGTCATCGGTGATATTGATATGAAGGAATCAGGGTACGGTATTTTTCCTACCATCCTTTCAGTATTTCAATCCCCTGATTGGTTAATGGACACCGGTGCCAATGTACATGTTTGTGCTAACGTCTCCATGTTTTCTTCTTACCAGGCAACAGGGACTTCACCCGTGCTGATGGGGAACGGGTCACATGCCATCGTTCGAGGTGTTGGTACGGTCGATCTGAAGTTTACTTCGGGGAAGACTGTGCCTCTGAAGAATGTTCATCATGTGCCGTCCATAAATAAAAATCTCGTTAGCGGTTCCTGTTTATGTCGAGATGGTTTTAAGTTGGTTTTCGAATCCAATAAAGTTGTAATTTCTAAGTATGGACAATTTGTTGGAAAAGGATATGAGAGCGGAGGCTTGTTCCGCCTGTCTTTGTCAGATATTTGCACTAAAGTTATTAATAATGTTTGCCACAATAATGAGTCTGATATTTGGCATTCACGACTTTGTCACATTAACTTTGGTTGCATGACGCGGCTAGCCAATATGAATTTAATTCCGAAAATCTCTATTGTCAAAGGCTCTAAGTGCCAAGTATGTGTGCAAGCTAAGCAACCTCGCAAGTCCATAAGACTGCAAAGGCAAGAGACTTGGCGCCACTAGAGCTTATACATTCCGATCTTTGTGAGATGAATGGCGTGTTGACAAAAGGTGGAAATAGATACTTCATGACGTTGATTGATGACTCCACTAGATATTGTTATGTGTATCTTCTGAAACCAAAAGATGAGGCTTTAACTTTCTTCAAAAACTATAAAGCTGAGGCAGAGAACCAACTTGATCGAAAAATTAAACGGCTTAGGTCCGATCGTGGTGGAGAGTAATTATCCAATGAATTTGATCTGTTTTGTGCGGAACATGGTATAATCCATGAGAGGACGCCTCCCTACTCACCTCAGTCAAATGGGGTAGCCAAAAGAAAGAACCAAACTCTAACTGATATGGTTAACACCATGTTAGACACATCGGGTCTTTCCAAGGAATGGTGGGGGGAGGCGCTAATGACTGCGTGTCATGTCCTAAACCGAGTTCCCACAAAGCATAAGACCATGACTCCGTTTGAGGAATGGGAAAGGAAAAGATCGAAACTCTCTTACCTACGTACTTGGGGTTGTTTGGTGAAAGTCAATATACCAATTCCCAAGAAGCGCAAGCTTGGACCAAAAACGTGGATTGTGTTCTTCTAGGCTATGCTTTTCATAGCATTGGATATAGATTTTTGATAATAAAATCAGAGGTATCCAACATGCATGTTGGTACGATTATAGAGTCGAATGATGCAACTTTCTTTGAGGATATATTTCCTATGAAGGATATGTCGAGTTCATCAAATCAGGAGATACCTACTCCATCTAGTGAGGAATTCACTGTAATTCCTGAACCCACTATTGCGACGGAACACGTTGAGAATCCTGTTGAGGGTGACAATGGAACTCCTGTGAGGAGAAAGAGACAGAGGATTGCAAAGTCTTTTGGTGATGATTTCATTGTGTACCTTGTGGATGATACACCCAGGACTATTTCAGAAGCCTATGCATCTCCTGATGCTGACTACTGGAAGGAAGATGTTCATAGCGAGATGGATTCCATCTTAGCTAACGGTACTTGGGAGATCACTGACCGTCCTTATGGGTGCAAACCTGTAGGATGTAAGTGGGTGTTCAAGAAGAAGCTTAGACCTGATGGTACGATTGAAAAGTACAAGGCACGGCTTGTGGCCAAGGGTTATACCCAGAAAGAAGGTGAAGACTTATTTGATACTTACTCACCCGTGGCTCGACTGACCATAATTCGGGTGCTACTATCACTGGCTGCCTCACATGGTCTTCTCGTTCATCAAATGGACGTTAAGACAGCTTTCCTCAATGGAGAGTTGAAGGAGGAAATTTACATGGATCAGCCAGATGGTTTTGTAGTACCTGGTCAGGAAGGAAAGGTGTGCAAGTTATTAAAGTCTTTATATGGCCTTAAGCAAGCTCCTAAGGAGTGGCATGAGAAGTTCGAAAGAACATTAACTGTTGTCGGCTTTGTAGTAAACGATGGTGACAAGTGCATGTACTATCGCTATGGTGGGGGTGAAGGAGTTATTCTTTGTCTGTATGTCGACGACATACTAATCTTTGGAACCAAACTTGATTTAATCAAGGAGGTTAAGGATTTCTTATCTCGCTGTTTTGAGATAAAAGATCTAGGAGTAGCTGATGTTATCTTAAACATCAAGTTGTTGAGAGATGAGAATGGTGGGATCACACTACTTCAGTCTCACCATGTGGAAAAGGTCTTGAGTCGTTTTGGGTATAGCGACTGCACGCCTTCTCCAACTCCATATGATGCTAGTGTGTTGCTTCGAAAGAACTGATGGATTGCTAGAGATCAACTGAGGTATTCTCAGATTATTGGCTCGCTTATGTATTTGGCGAGTGCCACGAGGCCTGACATCTCTTTTGCTGTGAGCAAGCTGAGTCGGTTTGTGTCAAAACCGGGAGATGATTATTGGCATGCGCTTGAGAAAGTTATGCGCTATTTGAAAGGCACAGTGAGCTATGGGATTCACTACACCGGGTATCCAAGGGTACTGGAGGGTTATAGTGACTCAAACTGGATATCTGATGCTGATGAGATTAAGGCCACAAGTGGTTATGTTTTTACACTTGGTGGTGGCGCTGTTTCCTAGAAGTCTTGCAAGCAGACCATCTTAACGAGGTCAACTATGGAAGCAGAACTCACAACATTGGACACTGCCATTGTTGAAGTAGAGCGGCTTCGTGAACTCTTGATGGACTTACCTATGGTTGAAAAACCAATACCCCCTATCCCTGATGAACTATGATAATCAAACTGTGATCGTCAAGATAAACAGTTCAAAGGACAATATGAAGTCCTCAAGACATGTGAAGAGGAGACTAAAATCTGTCAGAAAATTGAGGAACTCCCGAGTTATTACGTTGGATTATATCCAAACATCGAAAAACTTGGCAGATCCCTTCACAAAGGGTCTATCACGTAACGTGATACATAATGCATCGATGGAGATGGGCTTGAGACCCACCGCATGAGTTGTCCATAGTGGTAACCCACTCTATGTGATCGGAGATCCTGTGAAGTAGAAGTGGGAGACAAGATGTTGGTCATCTGAGAGGAGAGTATCCCTATATTAACTATCCCACTCCGTGAAGATGCAATACTCTCCTGATCTGCATGGTAGGTTGATACTTATCTTAATGTGTTTCAAGTGGCTTATTCGGGTAAGCAGACATGTTGTCCTGCAGAACATCTTCTGAGGAACACACCTATATGAATTTGACTGTTAACATCGCAGTCTGTGAGAATTGGGTGTTCTCTAATAAATTCATGAAAAGGCCCTGGAGTACGACGTATACGCTCCACCCGCGGGGAAGCCTTGCGGTAGCCCGGTATCTGCTACCTCTTGAGCTTGCGTTGGATTTCCCCGAAGAGGAAAGGATGATGCAGTAGAGTAGCATAAGTATTTCCCTCAGTTTTTGAGAACCAAGGTATCAATCCAGTAGGAGGCCACGCTCAAGTCCCTCGTACCTGCACAAAACGATAGCTACTCGCAACCAACGCGATTAGGGGTTGTCAATCCCTTCACGGTCACTTACGAGAGTGAGATCTGATAGATATAATATTTTTGATATTTTTGGTATAGAGATGCAAAGTGAAAAGTAAAAGGCAAAGTAAAAAGCAAAGCAAGATTAAAGTGATGGAGATTGATATGATGAGAATAGACCCGGGGGCCATTGGTTTCACTAGTGGCTTCTCTCGAGAGCATAAGTATTCTACGGTGGGTGAACAAATTACTGTTGAGCAATTGATAGAATTGAGCATAGTTATGAGAATATCTAGGCATGATCATGTATATAGACATCACGTTCGTGACAAGTAGACCGAAACGATTCTGCATCTACTACTATTACTCCACTCATCGACCGCTATCCAGCATGCATCTAGAGTATTAAGTTAAAAACAGAGTAACGCTTTAAGCAAGATGACATGATGTAGAGAGATAAATTCATGCAATATGAAATAAACCCCATCTTGTTATCCTCAATGGCAACGATGCAATACGTGCCTTGCTGCCCCTTCTGTCACTGGGAAAGGACACCGCAAGATCGAACCCAAAGCTAAGCACTTCTCCCATGGCAAGAACTACCAATCTAGTTGGCCAAACAAAACGGATAATTCGAAGAGACTTGCAAAGATAACCAATCATACATAAAAGAATTCAGAGAAGATTCAAATATTATTCATAGATAGACTTGACCATAAACCCACAATTCATCGGTCTCAACAAACACACCGCAAAACAAAGATTACATCGAATAGATCTCCACGAGAGAGGGGGAGAACTTTGTATTGAGATCCAAAAAGAGAGAAGAAGCCATCTAGCTACTAACTATGGACCCGAAGGTCTGAGGTAAACTAATCACACTTCATCGGAGGGGCTATGATGATGTAGAAGCCCTCCGTGATGACGGCCCTCTCCGGCGGAGCTCCGGAACAGGCCCCAAGATGGGATCTCGTGGATACAGAAAGTTGCGGCGGTGAAATTAGGTTTTTGGCTCCTGTTCTGATCGTTTGGGGGTATGTAGGTATATATAGGAGGAAGGAGTACATCGGTGGAGCACCGAGGGGCCCACGAGGCAGGGGGCGCGCCCCCACCCTCGTGACTGCCTCTTTGACTCCTGGGAGTAGGATCCAAGTCTCATGGATCACGTTCGGTGAGAAAATCACATTCCCGAAGGTTTTATTCCGTTTGGACTCCGTTTGATATTCTGTTTCTCCGAAATACTGAAATAGGCAAAAACAACAATTCTGGTCTGGGCCTCCGGTTAATAGGTTAGTCCCAAAAATATATAAAAGTGGAAAATAAAAGCCCAATATAGTCCAAAACAGTAGATAATATAGCATGGAGCAATCAAAAATTATAGATACGTTGGAGACGTATCAGGCATCCCCAAGCTTAATTCCTGCTCGTCCTCGAGTAGGTAAATGATAAAAAGAGAATTTTTGATACGGAGTGCTACTTGGCATAATTTCAATGCAAATCTTCTTAATTGTGGTATGAATATTCAGATTAGGAAGATTCAAGACAAAAGTTCATATTAACATAGAGAATAATAATACTTCAAGCAAACCAACAAAGCAATTATGTTTTCTTAAAGTAACATGGCCAAAGAAAGTTCATCCCTACAAAATCATATAGTTTAGTCATACTCCATTTTTGTCACACAAGAATGCTCTCGTCATGCACAACCCCGATGACAAGCCAAGCAATTGTTTCATACCTTAGTAATTTCAAACTCATAAACTTTCACGCAATACATGAGCGTGAGCCATGGATATAGCACTATGGGTGGAATAGAATATAATGATGGGGGTTATGTGGAGAAGACAAAAAGGAGAAAGTCTCACATCAACGAGGCTAATCAATGGGCTATGGAGATGCTCATCGATTGATGTTAATGCAAGGAGTAGGGATTGCCATGCAACGGATGCACTAGAGCTATAAATGTATGAAAGCTCAACAAAAGAAACTAAGTGGGTGTGCATCCAACTTGCTTGCTCACGAAGACCTAGGGCACTTGAGGAGGCCCACTGTTGGAATATACAAGCCAAGTTCTATAATGAAAATTCCCACTAGTATATGAAATTGATAACTCAAGAGACTCTCTATATGAAGAACATGGTGCTACTTTGAAGCACAAGTGTGGAAAAGGAATAGTAGCATTGCCCCTTTTTTGGGCCTTCTTTTTTTTTTCTTTGGCCTTTCTCTTTTTTTGGGGACAATGCTCTATTGAATGATGATCATCACACTTTTATTTATTTACAACTCAATGATTACAACTCGATACTAGAACAAAGTATAACTCTATATGGATGCCTCCGGCGGTGTACCGGGATATTCAATGAATCAAGAGTGACAAGTATGAGAAAATTATGAACGGTGGATTTGCCACAAATACTATGTCAACTACATGATCATGCTAAGCAATATGACAATGATGGATGTGTCATGATAAACTGGATTGTGGAAAGTTGCATGGCAATATATCTCGGAATGGCTATGGAAATGCCATAATAGGTAGGTATGGTGGCTGTTTTGAGGAAGATATAAGGAGATTTATGTGTGAAAGAGCGTATCATATCACGGGGTTTGGATGCACCGGCGAAGTTTGCACCAACTCTCGATGTGAGAAAGGGCAATGCACGGTACCGTAGAGGCTAGCAATGATGGAAGGGTGAGAGTGCGTATAATCCATAGACTCAACATTAGTCATAAAGAAATCATATACTTATTGCAAAAATCTACAAGCCATCAAAAACCAAAGTATTACACGCATGCTCCTAGGGGGATAGATTGGTAGGAAAAGACCATCGCTCGTCCCCGACCGCCACTCATCAGGAGGACGATCAAATAACACCTCATGTTTCAAATGTGTTGCATAACGTTTACCATAAATGCATGCTACGGGACTTGCAAACTTTAACTCAAGCACTTCTCAAATTCACAATTACTCTACTAGCATGACTTTGATATTACTACCTCCATATCTCATGTTTCCAACTTTTCTTAGTTTTCAACACACTCAAAAGAAAGTTTCACAAATCTTGAATACCAAGCATGTTATTATTAAGCAAATTACCATGCTATTAAGACTCTAAAAATAATTTAAGTGAAGCATGAGAGATCAATATTTTCTTTAAAACAAATCCACCACCGTGCTCTAAAAAATCTAAGTGAAGCACATAGAGCAAAATTATAGCGCTCAAAAGATATAAGTGAAGCACATGGAGCAAAACTATTTAGCTCAAGAAGATATAAGTGAATCACATAGAGTATTCTATCAAATTCTAATTCATGTATGGCTCTCTCAAAAGGTGTGTACAGCAAGGATGATTGTGGCACACTAGCAACCAAAGACACAAATAATACAAGACGCTCCAAGCAAAACACATATCATGTTGGTGAATAAAAATATAACTCCAAGTAAATTACCGATGGACGTGGACGAAAGAGGGGATGCCTTACGGGGCATCCCCAAGCTTTGACTTTTTGGTGTCCTTGGATTATCTTGGGGGTTCCATGGGAATCCCCAAGCTTAGGCTCTTGCCACTCCTTGTTCCATAATCCATCACAAGAATTCACCCAAAACTTGAAAACTTCACAACACAAAACTTAAAGTAGAAAACTCGTGAGCTCCATTAGTGAAAGAAAACAAAAAACCACTTCAAGGTACTGTAATGAACTCATTATTTATTTATATTGGTGTTAAACCTACTGTATTCCAACTTATCTATGGATTATAAACTATTTTACTAACCATAGATTCATCAAAATAAGCAAACAACACACGAAAAACAGAATCTGTCAAAAACAGAACAGTCTGTAGTAATCTGTATCTAGCGCAATATCTGGAACCCCAAAAATTCTAAAATAAATTTATTGACGTGAGGAATTTGTCTATTAATCATCTTCAAAAATAATTAACTAAATATCACTCTCCAAATAAAAATGAAAGCAGTTCTCGTGAGCGCTAAAGTTTCTGTTTTTTACAGCAAGTTCAACAATACTTTCCCCAAGTCTTCCCAACGGTTCTACTTGGCACAAACAATAATTAAACACAAAAAACACAACCAAAACAGAGGCTAAATAATTTATTTATTACTAAACAGGAACAAAAAGCAAGGAACAAAAATAAAGTTGGGCTGCCTCCCAACAAGCGCTATCGTTTAACGCCCCTAGCTAGGCATGATGATTTCAATGCTGCTCACATAAAAGATAAGAATTGAAACATAAATAGAGCATCATGAAGAATATGACTAGCACATTTAAGTCTAACCCACTTCCTATGCATAGGGATTTTGTGAGAAAACAACTTATGGAAACAATAATCAATTAGCATAGGAAGGCAAAACAAGCATAACTTCAAAATTTTAAGTACATAGAGAGGAAACTTGATATTATTGCAATTCCTACAAGCATATATTCCTCCCTCATAATAATTTTCAGTAGCATCATGAATGAATTCAATAATATAACCAGCACCTAAAGCTTTCTTTTCATGATCTACAAGCATAGAAAATTTACTACTCTCCACACAAGCAAATTTCTTCTCATGAATAGTAGTGGGAGCAAGCTCAACAAAATAATTATCATGTGAGGCATAATCCAATTGAAAACTAAAATCATGATGACAAGTTTAATGGATATCATTATTCTTTATAGCATACAAGTTGTCATAATAATCATCATAGATAGCAACTTTGTTCTCATAATCAATTGGAACCTCTTCCGGAATAGTGGATTCATCACAAAATAAAGTCATGACCTCTCCAAATATAATTTCATCAATAGAACCATCCTAAATAGGAGGCATGCTTTCATCATAATAAATTTGCTCATCAAAACTTGGGGGACAAAAAATATCATCTTCATCAAACATAGCTTCCCCAAGCTTGTGGCTTTGCATATAATTAGCATCATGGATATTCAAGGAATTCATACTAACAACATTGCAATCATGCTCATCATTCAAATATTTAGTGCCAAACATTTTATAGATTTCTTCTTCTAGCACTTGAGCACAATTATCCTTTCCATCATACTCACGAAAGATATTAAAAAGGTGAAGCGTATGAGACAAACTCAATTCCATTTTTTTGTAATTTTCTTTTATAAACTAAACTAGTGATAAAACAAGAAACTAAAAGACTCGATTGCAAGATCTAAAGATATACCTTCAAGCGCTAACCTCCCCGGCAACGGCGCCAGAAATTCTTCTTGCTACCTCTTGAGCTTGCGTTGGATTTCCCCAAAGAGGAAAGGATGATGCAACAGAGTAGCGTAAGTATTTCCCTTAGTTTTTGAGAACCAAGGTATCAATCCAGTAGGAGGCCACGCTCAAGTCCCTCGTACCTGCACAAAATGATAGCTACTCGCAACCAACGCGATTAGGGGTTGTCAATCCCTTGACGGTCACTTACGAGAGTGAGATCTGATAGATATAATATTTTTGGTATTTTTGGTATAGAGATGCAAAGTGAAAAGTAAAAGGCAAAGTAAAAAGCAAAGCAAGATTAAAGTGATGGAGATTGATATGATGAGAATAGACCCGGGGCCATAGGTTTCACTAGTGGCTTCTCTCAAGAGCATAAGTATTCTACGGTGGGTGAACAAATTACTGTTGAGCAATTGACAGAATTGAGCATAGTTATGAGAATATCTAGGCATGATCATGTACATAGGCATCACGTCCGTGACAAGTAGACCAAAATGATTCTGCATCTACAACTATTACTCCACTCATCGACCGCTATCCAGTATGCATCTAGAGTATTAAGTTAAAAACAGAGTAACGCTTTAAGCAAGATGACATGATGTAGAGAGATAAATTCATGCAATATGAAATAAACCCCATCTTGTTATCCTTGATGGCAACGATGCAATACGTGCCTTGCTGCCCCTTCTGTCACTGGGAAAGGACACCGCAAGATCGAACCCAAAGCTAAGCACTTCTCCCATGGCAAGAACTACCAATCTAGTTGGCCAAACCAAACGGATAATTCGAAGAGACTTGCAAAGATAACCAATCATACATAAAAGAATTCAGAGAAGATTCAAATATTATTCATAGATAGACTTGATCATAAACCCACAATTCATCGATCTCAACAAACACACCGCAAAAAGAAGATTACATCGAATAGATCTCCACGAGAGAGGGGGAGAACTTTGTATTGAGATGCAAAAAGAGAGAAGAAGCCATCTAGCTACTAACTATGGACCCGAAGGTCTGAGGTAAACTACTCACACTTCATCGGAGGGGCTATGATGATGTAGAAGCCCTCCGTGATGACGGCCCTCTCCAGCAGAGCTCCGGAACAGGCCCCAAGATGGGATCTCGTGGATACAGAAAGTTGCGGGGTGGAATTCGGTTTTTGGCTCTTGTTCTAATCGTTTGAGGGTACGTAGGTATATATAGGAGGAAGGAGTACGTCGGTGGAGCACCGAGGGGCCCACGAGGCAGGGGCGCGCCCCCACCCTCGTGACCGCCTCTTTGACTCCTTGGAGTAGGGTCCAAGTCTCCTGGATCATGTTCGGTGAGAAAATCATGTTCCCGAAGGTTTTATTCCGTTTGGACTCCGTTTGATATTCCGTTTCTCCGAAATACTGAAATAGGCAAAAAACAGCAATTCTGGCTGGGCCTCCGGTTAATAGGTTAGTCCCAAAAATAATATAAAAGTGGAAAATAAATCCCAATATATTCCAAAACAATAGATAATATAGCATGGAGCAATAAAAAATTATAGATACGTTGGAGACGTATCAGTATCGGTCAAGAATTTGTGTGAAACTAGTCTAGCAGAAAACTTGTAGTTCAAGGCATAGTCCACTATTCAAGTTGTGATCTAGTGTAGCGTAAATCTCTAAGTGGAAGTTCAACTTCACAGTCTCCACTAAGCACCGGTATATAAACAATGTTTTGGAACTAAATGATGAGATGTGCCAATGAGACTTTGTGGGGGATTGTTGGAATTTTGCTAGTAGGCCTTTGGCCCAAAGCCCAACTAAAATTCTCAAATTCTCTTGGCCCATTCATGTGTTAGAAATATATGCCCTAGAGGCAATAATAAATTAGTTATTATTATATTTCCTTGTTCATGATAATCGTTTATTATCCATGCTAGAATTGTATTGATAGGAAGCTCAGATACATGTGCAGATACATAGACAACACCATGTCCCTAGTAAGCCTCTAGTTGACTAGCTCGTTGATCAATAGATGGTTACGATTTCCTGACCATGGACATTGGATGTCGTTGATGACGGGATCACATCATTAGGAGAATGATGTGATGTACAAGACCCAATCCTAAGCCTAGCACAAGATCGTGTAGTTCGTATGCTAAAGCTTTTCTAATGTCAAGTATCATTTCCTTAGACCATGAGATTGTGCAACTCCCGGATACCGTAGGAATGCTTTGGGTGCACCAAACGTCACAACGTAACTGGGTGGCTATAAAGGTGCACTGCGGGTATCTCCGAAAGTGTCTGTTGGGTTGGCACGAATCGAGACTGGGATTTGTCACTCCGTGTAACGGAGAGGTATCTTTGGGCCCACTCGGTAGGACATCATCATAATGTGCACAATGTGACCAAGGAGTTGATCACGGGATGATGTGTTACAGAACAATTAAAGAGACTTGCCGGTAATGAGATTGAATGAGGTATCGGGATACCGACGATCGAATCTCGGGCAAGTATTGTACCGATAGACAAAGGGAATTGTATACGGGATTGATTGAATCCTTGACATCGTGGTTCATCCGATGAGATCATCGTGGAGCATGTGGGAGCCAACATGGGTATCCAGATCCCGCTGTTGGTTATTGACCGGAGAGTTGTCTCGGCCATGTCTGCATGACTCCCGAGCCCGTAGGGTCTACACACTTATGGTTCGATGACACTAGGGTTATAGGGAAAGTATGTACGCGGTTACCGAGTGTTGTTCGGAGTCCCGGATGAGATCTTGGACGTCACGAGGAGTTACGGAATGGTCCAGAGGTAAAGATTTATATATGGGAAGTCCCGTTTTGGTCACCGAAAAAGTTTCGGGTGCTATCGGTGACGTACCGGGACCACCAGGTGGGGCCACCAGCCCCAGAAGGCTGCGTGGGCCAAGTGTGGGAGGGGACCAGCCCCAGGTAGGCTGGTGTGCCCCCCCCCCACCAAGGCCCAAGGCGCGTGGAGAGTGGGAAGGGGGCAAACCCTAGGTCTAGATGGGCCTTAAGGCCCACCCTAGGGTGCCCCCCTCTCTTTCCCCCCTTGGCCGCACCCTAGATGGGTTCTGGGTTCTGCCGCCACCCCTAGGGATGGAACCCTAGATGGGGGCACAGCCCCTCCCCTTCCCCTATATATATTGAGGTTTTTTGGGGCTGCCATACATAGGAGATCATCTCCCTCTTGGCGCAGCACTACCTCTCTCCCTCCTCGTCTCTCGTAGTGCTTGGCGAAGCCCTGCTAGAGTCCCGCGCTCCTCCACCACCACCACGCCGTCGTGCTGCTGCTGGACGGAGTCTTCCCCAACCTCTCCCTCTCTCCTTGCTGGATCAAGGCATGGGAGACGTCACCGGGTTGCACGTGTGTTGAACGCGGAGGCGCCGTTGTTCGGCGCTTAGATCAGAATCGAACGCGATTTGAATTGCCACGAGTACGACTTCCTCATCCGCGTTCTTGCAAAGCTTCCGCTTAGCGATCTACAAGGGTATGTAGATGCACTCCCCTTCCCCTCGTTGCTAGATTACTCCATAGATTGATCTTGGTGATGCGTAGAAATTTTTAAATTTCTGCTACGATCCCCAACAGTGGCATCATGAGCTAGGTCTATGCGTAGTTTCTATGCACGAGTAGAACACAAGTTGTTGTGGGCGTGATTTTGTCAATTTACTTGCCGTTACTAGTCTTATCTTGATTCGGCGGCATCGTGGGATGAAGCGGCCCGGACCGACCTTACACGTACTCTTACGTGAGACAGGTTCCACCGACTGACATGCACTAGTTGCATAAGGTGGCTAGCGGGTGTCTGTCTCTCCCACTTTAGTCGGATCGGATTCGATGAAAAGGGTCCTTATGAAGGGTAAATAGAAATTGGCATATCACGTTGTGGTTTTGGCGTAGGTAAGAAACGTTCTTGCTAAGAAACCTATAGCAGCCACGTAAAAATTTGCAACAACAATTAGAGGACGTCTAACTTGTTTTTGCAGCATATGCCGTGTGATGTGATATGGCCAAAAGGATGTGATGAATGATATATGTGATGTATGAGATTGATCATGTTCTTGTAATAGGAATCACGACTTGCATGTCGATGAGTATGACAACCGACAGGAGCCATAGGAGTTGTCTTAATTTATTTATGACCTGCATGTCAACATAAACATCATGTAATTACTTTACTTTATTGCTAAACCAGTAGCCATAGTAGTAGAAGTAATAGATGACGAGACAACTTCATGAAGACACGATGATGGAGGTCATGATGATGGAGATCATGGTGTCATGCCGGTGAAGATGATGATCATGGTGCCCCGAAGATGGAGATCAAAAGGAGAAAAATGATATTAGCCATATCATGTCACTATTTGATTGCATGTGATGTTTATCATGTTTTACATCTTATTTGCTTAGAACGACGGTAGCTTAAATAAGATGATCCCTCGCAATAATTTCAAGAAAGTGTTTCCCCTAACTATGCACCGTTGCAAAGGTTCGTTGTTTCGAAGCACCACGTGATGATCGGGTGTGATAGATTCTAACGTTCGAATACAACTGGTGTAAGCCAGATTTACACACGCAATACACTTAGGTTGACTTGACGAGCCTATCATGTATAGACATGGCCTCGGAACACGGAAGACCGAAAGGTCGAACACGAGTCGTATAGAAGATACGATCAACATGAAGATGTTCACCGATGATGACTAGTCCGTCTCACGTGATGATCGGACACGACCTAGTTGACTTGGATCATGTATCACTTAGATGACTAGAGCGATGCCTATCTGAGTGGAAGTTCATTAAATAATCAGATGAACTTAATTATCATGAACATAGTCAAAGGGATTTTGCAAATTATGTCGTAGCTTACGCTTTAGTTCTACTATTTTAGATATGTTCCTAGAGAAAATTTAGTTGAAAGTTGATAGTAGCAATTATGCGGACTGGGTCCATAAACCGAGGATTGTCTTCATTGCTGCACAGAAGGATTATGTCCTTAATGCACCGCTCAGTGAGCTGAACCTCGAGCTCGGTTGTGGATGTTGCAAACATCTGACATACACGTTTTGATGACTACATGATAGTTCAGTGCGTAATGCTAAATGGTTTAGAATTGAGGCACCAAAGACGTTTTTGAAACATTGCAGAACATATGAGATGTTCCAAAGACTGAAATTGGGATTTCAGACTAGTGCCCACGTCAACAGGTATGAGACCTCTGACAAGTTTCTTAAGCCTGCAAACTAAGGGAGAAAAGCTCAATCATTGAGCATGTGCTCAGATTGTCTGAGTACTACAATCGCTTGAATCGAGTGGGAGTTAATCTTCCAGATGAGATAGTGATAGTTCTCCATAGTCACTGCCACCAAGCTATTAGAGCTTAGTGATGAACTATAACATATCAGGGATACACATGATGATCCTTGAGCAATTCGAGATGTTTGACACCGCGAAAGTAGAAATCAAGTAGGAGCATCAATTGTTGATGGTTAAACCACTAGTTTCAAGAAGGGCAAGGGAAAGAAGGGATACTTCATGAGACGGAAAATCAGTTGCTGCTCTAGTGAAGAAACCCAAGATTGAACCAAACCCGAGACTAAGTGCTTCTATAATGAGGGGAACGGTCACTGAAGCAGAACTACCCTAGATACTTGGTAAATGAGAAGGCTGGCAAGGTCAACAGAAGTATTTTGGATATACGTCATATTATTGTGTACTTTACTAGTACTCCTAGTAGAACCAGGGTAATAAATACCGGTTCAGTTGCTAAGCGTTAGTAACTCGAAATAAAAGGTTGTGGAAACTAGCTAAAGGTGAGATGATGATATGTGTTGGAAGTGTTTCCAAGGTTGATGTGATCAAACATCGCATGCTCCCTCTACCATCGTGATTGGTGTTAAACCGAAATAATTGTTATTTGGTGTTTGCGTTGAGCATAGACATGATTGGATTATGTTTATCGCCACACGGTTGTTCATTTAAGGAGAATAATGGTTACTCTGTTTATTTGAATAATTCCTTCAATGGTCTTGCACCTAAAATGAATGGTTAATTGAATCTCGATCGTAGTGATACACATGTTCATGCCAAAAGATATAAGATAGTAATGATAGTACCACGTACTTATGGCACTGCCATTTGAGTCATGTTGGTATAAAACGCATGAAGAAGCTCCATGTTGATGGATCTTTGGACTCACTCGTTTTTGAAAAGATTGAGACATGCGAACCATGTCTATTGGTAGATATGCATGAAGAAACTCCATGCAGATGGATCATTTGGACTCACTTGATTTTGAATCACTTGAGACATGCAAATCATACCACATGGGCAAGATGACTGAAAGGCATCGTTTTCAGTAAGATGGAACAAGAAAGAAACTTGTTGGAAGTAATACATTTTGATGTATGCAGTCCAATGAGTGCTGAGGCACGCAGTGGATATCGTTATGTTCTTACTTCACAGATGATTTGAGTAGATGCTGAGCATATTTACTTGATGAAACACAAGTCTGAATTATTGAAAGGTTCAAGTAATTTCAGAGTGAAGTTGAAGATCGTCGTGACAAGAGGGTAAAATGTCTATGATATGATCATAGAGATGTGAAGGAAATATGCCCTAGAGGCAATAATAAAGTTATTATTTATTTCCTTATATCATGATAAATGTTTATTATTCATGCTAGAATTGTATTAACCGGAAACATAATACATGTGTGAATACATAGACAAAACAGAGTGTCACTAGTATGCCTCTACTTGACTAGCTCGTTGATCAAAGATGGTTATGTTTCCTAACCATAGACATGAGTTGTCATTTGATTAACGGGATCACATCATTAGCAGAATTATGTGATTGACTTGACCCATTCCGTTATCCTAGCACTTGATCGTTTAGTTTGTTGCTATTGCTTTCTTCATAACTTATACATGTTCCTATGACTATGAGATTATGCAAATCCTGTTTACCGGAGGAACACTTTGTGTTCTACCAAATGTCACAACGTAACTGGGTGATTATAAAGGTGCTCTACAGGTGTCTCTGAAGGTACTTGTTGGGTTGGCGTATTTCGAGATTAGGATTTGTCACTCCGACTGTCGGAGAGGTTGTTAGGAGTCCCGGATGTGATCACGGACATGACGAGGAGTCTCGAAATGGTCGAGACATAAAGATTGATATATTGGAAGCCTATATTTGGATATCGGAAACGTTCCGGGTGAAATCGGGATTTTACCGGAGTACCGGGGAATTACCGGAACCCCCCAGGGGTTATTGGGCCTACATGGGCCATAAGAGAGAAGAGGAGGCCCGGCCAGGGCAGGCCGCGCACCCCCTCCCCCCTAGTACGAATAGGACAAGGAAGGGGGGGGGCGCCCCCCTTTCCTCTTTCTCTCTTCCTCCTTCCTTTTCCAACAAGGCACTAGGGGGGAGTCCTACTCCCAGTTGGAGTAGGACTCCTCCAGGCGCACCCATAGGGCCGGCCGCACCTCCCCCTCTCCCCCTTTATATACTGAGGCAAGGGGGCACCCCATGACACTCAAGTTGATCCTCGTGATCGTTCCTTAGCCGTGTGCGGTGCCCCCTTCCACCATGTTCCATCTCAGTCATATCGTAGCGGTGCTTAAGCGAAGCCCTGCGTCGGTAGAACATCATCACCGTCATCACGCCGTCGTGCTGATGAAACTCTCCCTCAATGTTTTGCTGGATCGGAGCTCGAGGGACGTCACCGAGTTGAACGTGTGCAGAACTCGGAGGTGCCGTACGTTCGGTACTTGGATCGGTCGGATCGGGAAGACGTACGACTACTTCCTCTATGTTGTGTCAACGCTTCCGTTGCCGGTCTACGAGGGTACGTAGACAACACTCTTCCCTCTCGTTGCTATGCATCACAATGATCTTGCGTGTGCGTAGGTAAATTTTTGAAATTACTATGTTCCCCAACAGTGGCATCCGAGCCTAGGTTTTATTCGTTGATGTTATGCACGAGTAGAACACAAGTGAGTTGTGGGCGATATAAGTCATACTGCTTACCAGCATTTCATACTTTGGTTCGGCGGTATTGTTGGATGAAGCGGCCCGGACCGACATTACGCGTACGCTTACGCGAGACTAGTTCTACCGACGTGCTTTGCACACAGGTGGCTGACGGGTGTCAGTTTCTCCAACTTTAGTTGAACCAAGTGTGGCTACGCCCGGTCCTTGCGAAGGTTAAAACAGCACCAACTTGACAAACTATCGTTGTGGTTTTGATGCGTAGGTAAGAACGGTTCTTGCTAAGCCCGTAGCAGCCACGTAAAACTTGCAACAACAAAGTAGAGGACGTCTAACTTGTTTTTGCAGGGCATGTTGTGATGTGATATGGTCAAGACATGATGCTAGATTTTATTGTATGAGATGATCATGTTTTGTAACCGAGTTATCGGCAACTAGCAGGAGCCATATGGTTGTCGCTTTATTGTATGCAATGCAATCGCGATGTAATGCTTTACTTTATCACTAAGCGGTAGCGATAGTCGTGGAAGCATAAGATTGGCGAGACAACAACGATGCTACGATGGTGATCAAGGTGTCGCGCCGGTGATGATGGTGATCATGAAGGTGCTTCGGAGATGGAGATCACAAGCACAAGATGATGATGGCCATATCATATCACTTATATTGATTGCATGTGATGTTTATCTTTTATGCATCTTATCTTGCTTTGATTGACGGTAGCATTATAAGATGATCCCTCACTAAATTATCAAAGTATAAGTGTTCTCCCTAAGTATGCACCGTTGCGAAAGTTCTTCGTGCTGAGACACCACGTGATGATCGGATGTGATAGGCTCTACGTTCAAATACAACGGGTGCATAACAGTTGCACCCGCAGAATACTCAGGTTTAACTTGACGAGCCTAGCATATAACAGATATGGCCTCAGAACACGGAGACCGAAAGGTCGAGCGTGAATCATATAGTAGATATGATCAACATATTGATGTTCACCATTGATACTACTCCATCTCACGTGATGATCGGACATGGTTTAGTTGATTTGGATCACGTGATCACTTAGAGGATTAGAGGGATATCTTTCTATGTGGGAGTTCTTAAGTAATATGATTAGTTGAACTTAAATTTATCATGAACTTAGTACCTGATAGTATCTTGCTTGTCTATATTTGATTGTAGATAGATGGCTCGTGCTGTTGTTCCGTTGAATTTTAATGTGTTCCTTGAGAAAGCAAAGTTGAAAGATGATGGTAGCAATTACACGGACTTGGTCCGTAACTTGAGGATTATCCTCATTGCTGCACAGAAGAATTACGTCCTGGAAGCACCGCTAAGTGCCAAGCCTGCTGCAGGAGCAACACCAGATGTTATGAATGTCTGGCAGAGCAAAGTGATGACTACTCGATAGTTCAGTGTGCCATGCTTTACGGCTTAGAACCGGGTCTTCAACGACATTTTGAACGTCATGGAGCATATGAGATGTTCCAGGAGTTGAAGTTAATATTTCAAGCAAATGCCCGGATTGAGAGATATGAAGTCTCCAATAAGTTCTATAGCTGCAAGATGGAGGAGAATAGTTCTGTCAGTGAACATATACTCAAAATGTCTGGGTATCATAATCACTTGACTCAACTGGGGGTTAATCTTTCGGTTGATAGTGTCATTGACAGAGTTCTTCAATCACTGCCACCAAGCTACAAAAGCTTCGTGATGAACTATAATATGCAAGGGATGAATAAAACTATTCCTGAGCTCTTCGCGATGCTAAAAGCCGCGGAGGTAGAAATCAAGAAGGAGCATCAAGTGTTGATGGTCAATAAGACGACCAGTTTCAAGAAAAAGGGCAAAGGGAAGAAGAAAGGGAACTTCAAGAAGAACAACAAACAAGTTGTTGCTTAGGAGAAGAAACCCAAGTCTGGACCTAAGCTTGATACTGAGTGCTTCTACTACAAGCAGACTGGTCACTGGAAGCGGAACTGCCCCAAGTGTTTGGCGGATAAGAAGGATGGCAAAGTAAACAAAGGTATATGTGATATACATGTTATTGATGTGTACCTTACTAATGCTCGTAGTAGCACCTGGGTATTTGATATTGGTTCTGTTGCTAGCATTTGCAACTCGAAACAGGGGCTACGGATTAAGCGAAGATTGGCTAAGGATGAGGTGACGATGCGCGTGGGAAATGGTTCCAAAGTCGATGTGATCGCGGTCGGCACGCTACCTCTACATCTACCTTCGGGATTAGTATTAGACCTAGATAATTGCTATTTGGTGCCAGCGTTAAGCATGAACATTATATATGTATCTTGTTTGATGCGAGACGGTTATTCATTTAAATCAGAGAATAATGGTTGTTCTATTTATATGAGTAATATCTTTTATGGTCATGCACCCTTGAAGAGTGGTCTATTATTGATGAATCTCGATAGTAGTGATACACATATTCATAATGTTGAAATCAAAAGATGCAGAGTTGATAATGATAGTGCAACTTATTTGTGGCACTGCCGTTTAGGTCATATCGGTGTAAAGCACATGAAGAAACTCCATACTGATGGACTTTTGGAACCACTTGATTATGAATCACTTGGTACTTGCGAACCGTGCCTCATGGGTAAGATTACTAAACGCCGTTCTCCGGTACTATGGAGAGAGCAATGGATTTCTTGGAAATCATACATACAGATGTATGTGGTCCAATGAATGTTGAGGCTCGTGGCGGATATCGTTATTTTCTCACCTTGACAGATGATTTAAGCAGATATGGGTATATCTACTTAATGAAACATAAGTCTGAAACATTTGAAAAGTTCAAAGAATTTTAGAGTGAAGTTGAAAATCATCGTAACAAGAAAATAAAGTTTCTACGATCTGATCATGGAGGAGAATATTTGAGTTACGAGTTTGGTCTACATTTGAAACAATGCGGAATAGTTTCGCAACTCACGCCACCCGGAACACCACAGTGTAATGGTGTGTCCGAACGTCGTAATCGTACTTTATTAGATATGGTGTGATCTATGACGTCTCTTACTGATTTACCGTTATCGTTTTGGGGTTATGCTTTAGAGACGGCTGCATTCACGTTAAATAGGACACCATCGAAATCCGTTGAGACGACGCCTTATGAACTGTGGTTTGGCAAGAAACCAAAGTTGTCGTTTCTGAAAGTTTGGGGCTGCGATGCTTATGTGAAAAAGCTTCAACCTGATAAGCTCGAACCCAAATCGGAGAAATGTGTCTTCATAGGATACCCAAAGGAGACTGTTGGGTACACCGTCTATCACAGATCCGAAGGCAAGACTTTTGTTGCTAAATTCGGAGTTTTTCTAGAGAAGGAGTTTCTCTCGAAAGAAGTGAGTGAGAGAAAAGTAGAACTTGATGAGGTAACTGTACCTCCTCCCTTATTGGAAAGTAGTACATCACAGAAACCGGTTTCTGTGACACCTACACCAATTAGTGATGAAGCTAATGATAATGATCATGAAACTTCAGATCAAGTTACTACCGAACCTCGTAGATCAATCAGAGTAAGATCCGCACCAGAGTGGTACGGTAATCCTATTCTGGAAGTCATGCTACTAGATCATGATGAACCTACGAACTATGAAGAAGCGATGGTGAGCCCAGATTCCGCAAAATGGCTAGAAGCCATGAAATCTGAGATGGGATCCATGTATGAGAACAAAGTGTGGACTTTGGTTGACTTTCCCGTTGATCAGCAAGCAATTGAGAATAAATGGATCTTCAAGAAGAAGACTGACGCTGACGGTAATGTTACTGTCTACAAAGCTCGACTTGTTGCAAAAGGTTTTCGACAAGTTCAAGGGATTGACTACGATGAGACCTTCTCACCCGTAGCGATGCTTAAGTCTGTCTGAATCATGTTAGCAATTGCCGCATTTTATGATTATGAAATTTGGCAAATGGATGTCAAAACTGCATTCCTGAATGGATTTCTGGAAGAAGAGTTGTATATGATGCAACCAGAAGGTTTTGTCGATCCAAAGGGAGCTAACAAAGTGTGCAAGCTCTAGCGATCCATTTATGGACTGGTGCAAGCCTCTCGGAGTTGGAATAAACGCTTTGATAGTGTGATCAAAGCATTTGGTTTTGTACAAACTTTTGGAGAAGCCTGTATTTACAAGAAAGTGAGTGGGAGCTCTGTAGCATTTCTGATATTATATGTGGATGACATATTATTGATTGGAAATGATATAGAATTTCTGGATAGCATAAAGGGATACTTGAATAAGAGTTTTTCAATGAAATACCTCGGTGAAGCTGCTTACAAATTGGGCATTAAGATCTATAGAGATAGATCAAGACGCTTAATTGGACTTTCACAAAGCACATACCTTGATAAGATTTTGAAGAAGTTCAAAATGGATCAAGCAAAGAAAGGGTCCTTGCATGTGTTACAAGGTGTGAAGTTGAGTAAGACTCAATGTCCGACCATCGCAGAAGATAGAGAGAAAATGAAAGATGTTCCCTATGCTTCAGCCATAGGCTCTATCATGTATGCAATGTTGTGTACTAGACCTGATGTGTGCCTTGCTATAAGTCTAGCAGGGAGGTACCAAAGTAATCCAGGAGTGGATCACTGGACAGCGGTCAAGAACATCCTGAAATACCTGAAAAGGACTAAGGATATGTTCCTCATATATGGAGGTGACAAAGAGCTCATCGTAAATGGTTAGGTTGATGCAAGCTTTGACACTAATCCGGTCGATTCTAAATCGCAAACTGGATACGTGTTTTTACTGAACGGTGGAGCTGTCAGTTGGTGCAGTTCTAAACAAAGCGTCGTGGCGGGATCTATATGTGAAGCGGAGTACATAGCTGTTTTGGAAGCAGCAAATGAAGGAGTCTGGATGAAGGAGTTCATATCCGATCTAGGTGTCATACCTAGTGCATCAGGTCCAATGAAAATCTTTTGTGACAATACTGGTGCAATTGCCTTGGCGAAGGAATCCAGATTTCACAAGAGAACCAAGCACATCAAGAGACGCTTCAATTCCATTCGGGATTTAGTCCAAGTGGGAAACATAGAAATTTGCAAGATACATACGGATCTGAATGTTGTAGACCCGCTGACTAAGCCTCTTCCACGAGCAAAACATGATCAGCACCAAGGTTCCATGGGTGTTAGAACCATTACTGTGTAATCTAGATTATTGACTCTAGTGCAAGTGGGAGACTGAAGGAAATATGCCCTAGAGGCAATAATAAAGTTATTATTTATTCCCTTATATCATGCTAAATGTTTATTATTCATGCTAGAATTGTATTAACCGGAAACATAATACATGTGTGAATACATAGACAAAACATAGTGTCACTAGTATGCCTCTACTTGACTAGCTCGTTGATCAAAGATGGTTATGTTTCCTAACCATAGACATGAGTTGTCATTTGATTAATGGGATCACATCATTATGAGAATGATGTGATTGACTTGACCCATTCCGTTAGCCTAGCACTTGATCGTTTAGTTTGTTGCTATTGCTTTCTTCATAACTTATACATGTTCCTATGACTATGAGATTATGCAACTCCCGTTTACCGGAGGAACACTTTGTGTGCTACCAAACGTCACAACATAACTGGGTGATTATAAAGGTGCTCTACAGGTGTCTCCGAAGGTACTTGTTGGGTTGGCGTATTTCGAGATTAGGATTTGTCACTCCGATTGTCGGAGAGGTATCTCTGGGCCCTCTCGGTAATGCACATCACTCAAGCCTTGCAAGCATTGCAACTAATAAGTTAGTTGCAGGATGATGTATTATGGAACGAGTAAAGAGACTTGCCGGTAACGAGATTGAACTAGGTATTGAGATACCGACGATCGAATCTCGGGCAAGTAACATACCGATGACAAAGGGAACAACATATGTTGTTATGCGGTCTGACCGATAAAGATCTTCGTAGAATATGTAGGAGCCAATATGAGCATCCAGGTTTCGCTATTGGTTATTGACCGGAGACGTATCTCGGTCATGTCTACATAGTTCTCGAACTCGTAGGGTCCGCACGCTTAAAGTTCGGTGACTATCGTAATTAGGGTTTTTGTGTTTTGATGTACCGAAGGTTGTTCGGAGTCCCGGATGTAATCACGAACATGAAGAGGAGTCTCTAAATGGTCGAGACATAAAAATTGATATATTGGAAGCCTATATTTGGATATCGGAAACGCTCCGGGTGAAATCGGGATTTTACCGGAGTACCGGGGAGTTACCGGAACCCCCCCGGGGGTTATTGGGCCTTCATGGGCCATAAGAGAGAAGAGGAGGGCCGGCCAGGGCAGGCCGCGCACCCCCTCCCCCCTAGTTCGAATAGGACAAGGAAGGGGGGGCTCCCCCCTTTCCTCTTTCTCCCTTCCTCCTTCCTTTTCCAACAAGGCAAGAGGGGGGAGTCCTACTCCCAGTTGGAGTAGGACTCCTCCAGGCGCACCCATAGGGCCGGCCGCACCTTCCCCTCTCCCCCCTTTATATACTGAGGCAAGGGGGCACCCCATGACACTCAAGTTGATCCTCGTGATCGTTCCTTAGCCGTGTGCGGTGCCCCCTTCCACCATATTCCACCTCAGTCATATCATAGCGGTGCTTAGGCGAAGCCCTGCGTCGGTAGAACATCATCACTGTCATCACACCGTCGTGCTGACGAAACTCTCCCTCAACGTTTTGCTGGATCGGAGCTCGAGGGACGTCGCCGAGTTGAACGTTTGCAGAACTCGGAGGTGCCGTACGTTTGGTACTTGGATCGGTCGGATAGGGAAGACGTACGACTACTTCCTCTATGTTGTGTCAACGCTTCCGTTGCCGGTCTACGAGGGTACGTAGACAACACTCTCCCCTCTCGTTGCTATGCATCACCATGATCTTGCGTGTGCGTAGGTAAATTTTTGAAATTACTACGTTCCCCAACAAGATGAATATATGAGTTACGAGTTTGACACACAATCAAGACATTATGGAAATTGTTTCACGACTAATACCGCCTGGATAACCATAATGTGATGGTGTGTCCGAACATCATAACTGCACCCTATTGGATATGGTGCATACCATGATGTCTCTTATCGAATTACCACTATCGTTTATGGGTTAGGCATTAGAGACAACCACATTCACTTTAAATAGGGCAACACACAATTCCGTTGAGACAACACCGTATGAACTATGGTTTAGAGAAACCTAAGCTGTCGTTTCTTAAAAGTTTGGGGCTGCGATGCTTATGTGAAAAAAAAAGTTTCAGGCTGATAAGCTCGAACTCAAAGCGGATAAATGCATCTTCATAGAATACCCAAAAATAGTTGGGTATACCTCCTATTTCAGTCCGGCAGCAAAAGTGATTGTTTCTAGAAACTGGTCCTTTCTCGAGGAAAAGTTTCTCTCGAAAGAACTGAGTGGGAGGATGATGGAGACTTGATGAGGTTATTGAACCGTCACTTCAACTAGTATGTAGCAGGGCACAGGAAGTTGTTCCTGTGGCACCTACACCAATTGAAGTGGAAGCTTATGATAGTGATCATGAAACTTCGGATCAAGTCACTACCAAACCTCATAGGTCGACAAGGATGCGTACTACTTCAAAGTGGTACGTAATCCTGTCTTGGAAGCCATGTTTCTAGACAATAGTGAACCTACGAGCTATGGAGAAGCAATGGTGGGCCCGGATTCCGAAAATTGGCTCGAGGCCATAAAATCCGAGAGAGGATCCATGTATGAAAACAAAGTGTAGACTTTGGAAGAACTACTTGATGGTCGTAAGGCTGTTGGGTACATATGGATTTTAAAAGGAAGACGGACAATGATGGTAAGTATCACCATTAAGAAAGCTCGACTTGTCGTTAAGATGTTTTCCGACAAGTTCAAGGAGTTGACTACGATGAGACTTTCTCACTCGTAGCGATGCTAAGAGTCTGTTGGAATTATATTAGCAATTACTGCATTATTTATGAAATCTTGCAGATAGGATGTCAAAACATCGTTTCCTCGATGATTTTCTTGAGGAAAGGTTGTATGTGATAAAACCAGAAGTTTTTTGACAATCCTAAAAGATGCTAACAAGTATGCAAAGCTCCAGCAACCCTTCTAAGGACTGGAGTAAGCATCTCAGAGTTGGAATGTACGCTTTGATGAGATGATCAAAGATTTTGGGTTTATACAAAGTTTATGAGAAACTTGTATTTCCAAAGAAGTGAGTGGGAGCACTATAGAATTTCTGATGAGTATATGTTGTTGACTATTGTTGATCAGAAATGATGTAGAGTTTCTGGAAAGCATATAGGGTTATTTGAAAAGTGTTTTTCAATGGAAAACCTGGATTAAGCTACTTGAATATTGAGCATCAAGATCTATAAGGATAGATCAAAATCGCTTAATAGTACTTTCAAACGAACACATACCATGACAAAATTTTGAAGGAGTTCAAAAATAGATCGGCAAAGAAGGAGTTCTTGGCTGTGTTATAAGGTATGAGTATTGAGTAAAACTCAAGACCTGACCATGGCAGAATAGAGAGAAAGGACAAAGGTCGTCCCCTATGCTTTAGACGTAGGCTCTAAAGTATGCTATGTTGTGTACCGCACCTGAAGTGTGCCAAGCCATGAGTCAGTCAAGGGGTACAAGTGTGATCTAGGAATGGATCACAGGACAACGGTCAAGGTTATCCTTGTTGGGGAACGTAGCAGAAATTCAAAATTTTCCTACGCATCACCAAGATCAATCTATGGAGAGACTAGCAACGAAAGAGAGGGGAGTGTATCTTCATACCCTTGAAGATCGCGATACGGAAGCGTTGCAAGAACGCGGTCGGTGGAGTCGTACACGAAGCGATTCAGATCGCGGCCGAATCCGATCTAAGCACCGAACAACGGTGCCTCCGCGTTCAACACACGTGCAGCCATGTGACGTCTCCCGCGCCTTGATCCAACAAGGAGAGAGGGAGAGGTTGGGGAAGACTCCATCCAGCAGCAGCACGATGGCATGGTGGTGGTGGAGGAGCGTGGCACTCTAGCAGGGCTTCGCCAAGCACTGCGAGAAGGAGGAGGAGGTATTGGAGGGGAGGGGCTGCGCCAGGTGCAAAGGTATGGCCGCCCTCCCACCCCTCCACTATATATAGGTGGGGAGAGAGGGGGCCGGCCCCCTAGATCCCATCTAGGGTTGGGGCGGCGGCCAAGGGGGGGAGGAGTGCCTCCCAAGTCAAGTGGAGGCCCTCCCCCTTAGGGTTTCCCCTCTCCCATGCGCATGGGCCTTGGGGGGGCTGGTGCCCCTGGCCCATTAAGGCTAGGGAGCCCCCTACATCCCATGCTGCTGTATTGGACGTGGTGGAACATTTTCCGGACCTCTGGACCCCTCCGGAATCCTCCAGAACCTTCCGGAAGCTTCCCGGTACAATACCGGAAAAACCGAACTTTTCCTGGAACCCGAACAACAACTTTCCATATATAAATCTTTACCTTCGGACCATTCTGGAACTCCTCGTGACGTCCGGGATCTCATCCGGGACTCCGAACAACATTCGGTAACCACGTACAAACTTTCCCTATAACCCTAGCGTCATCGAACCTTAAGTGTTTAGACCCTACGGGTTCGGGAGGCATGTAGACATGACCGAGACATGTCTCCGGTCAATAACCAACAGCGGGATCTAGATACCCATGTTGGCTCCCACATGCTCCACGATGATCTCATCAGATGAACCACGATGTCGGGGATTCAATCAATCCCGTATACAATTCCCTTTATCAATCGGTACGTTACTTGCCCGAGATTCGATTGTCGGTATTCCAATACCTCGTTCAATCTCGTTACCGGCAAGTCACTTTTACTCGTTCTGTAAACACATCATCCCGTGATCAACTCTTTGGTCACATTGAGCTCATTGTGATGATGTCCTACCGAGTGGGCCCAGAGATACCTCTCCGTCACACGGAGTGACAAATCCCAGTCTCGATTCGTGCCAACCCAACAGACACTTTCGGAGATACCCGTAGTGTGCCTTTGTAGCCACCCAGTTACGTTCTGAAGTTTGGCACACCCAAAGCATTCCTACGGTATCCGAGAGTTGCACAATCTCATGGTCTAAGGAAATGATACTTGACATTAGAAAAGCTTTAGCAGACGAACTACACGATCTTGTGCTATGATTAGGATTGGGTCTTGTCCATCACATCATTCTCCCAATGATGTGATCCCGTTATCAACGACATCCAATGTCCATGGTCAGGAAACCGTAACCATCTATTGATCAACGAGCTAGTCAACTAGAGGCTTACTAGGGACATGTTGTGGTCTATGTATTCACACATGTATTACGGTTTCCAGTTAATACAATTATAGCATGAACAATAGACAATTATTATGAACAATAAATACTATAATAACCATTTTATTATTGCCTCTAGGGCATATTTCCAACAATCCTTAGTAACTAGTGGACTAAGGAATTTTCTCGATTATGGAGGTGGTAAAAGAGTTCGTCGTAAAGGGTTACGCCGATGCAATCTTTCACACTAATCTGGATGATTCTGAGTAGTAAACCGGATTCGTATAGTAGAATAGTTATTTGGAATAGCTCCAAATAGAGCGTGGTAGCTGCATCTACAAGATGACATAGAGATTTGTAAAGCACACACGGATCTGAAAGGTTCAGACCCGTTGACTATAACATCTCTCAGAAGCATAACATGATCAAACCCAGAACTCATTGAGTGTTAATCACATGGTAATGTGAACTAGATTATTGACTCTAGTAAACTCTTTGGGTGTTAGTCACATGGGGATGTGACCTTGAGTGTTAATCACATAGCGATGTGAACTGGATTATTGACTCTAGTGCAAGTGGGAGACTGTTGGAAATATGCCCTAGAGGCAATAATAAATTAGTTATTATTATATTTCCTTGTTCATGATAATCGTTTATTATCCATGCTAGAATTGTATTGATAGGAAACTCAGATACATGTGTGGATACATAGACAACACCATGTCCCTAGTAAGCCTCTAGTTGACTAGCTCGTTGATCAATAGATGGTTATGGTTTCCTGACCATGGACATTGGATGTCGTTGATGACGGGATCACATCATTAGGAGAATGATGTGATGGACAAGACCCAATCCTAAGCCTAGCACAAGATCGTGTAGTTCGTATGCTAAAGCTTTTCTAATTTCAAGTATCATTTCCTTAGACCATGAGATTGTGCAACTCCCGGATACCGTAGGAATGCTTTGGGTGCACCAAACGTCACAACGTAACTGGGTGGCTATAAAGGCGCACTGCGGGTATCTCCGAAAGTGTCTGTTGGGTTGGCACGAATCGAGACTGGGATTTGTCACTCCATGTAACGGAGAGGTATCTCTGGGCCCACTCGGTAGGACATCATCATAATGTGCACAATGTGACCAAGGAGTTGAACACGGGATGATGTGTTACGGAACGAGTAAAGAGACTTGCCAGTAACGAGATTGCACGAGGTATACCGATAGACAAAGGGAATTGTATGCGGGATTGATTGAATCCTTGACATCATGGTTCATCCGATGAGATCATCGTGGAGCATGTGGGAGCCAACATGGGTATCTAGATCCCGCTGTTGGTTATTGACCGGAGAGTTGTCTCGGCCATGTCTGCATGACTCCCGAGCCCGTAGGGTCTACACACTTAAGGTTCGATGACGCTAGGGTTATAGGGAAAGTATGTACGCGGTTACCGAATGTTGTTCGGAGTCCCGGACGAGATCCCGGACGTCACGAGGAGTTCTGGAATGGTCCGGAGGTAAAGATTTATATATGAGAAGTCCTGTTTTGGTCACCAGAAAAGTTTCGGGTGCTATCGGTAACGTACCGGGACCACCGGGAGGGTCCCGGGGGTCCACCAGGTGGGGCCACCAGCCCCAGAAGGCTGCGTGGGCCAAGTGTGGGAGGGGACCAGCCCCAGGTAGGCTGGTGCGCCGCCCCACCAAGGCCCAAGGCGCGTGGAGAGTGGGAAGGGGGCAAACCCTAGGTCCAGATGGGCCTTAAGGCCCACCCTAGGGCGCCCCCCTCTCTTTCCCCCCTTGGCCGCACCCCAGATGGGTTTTAGGGGCTGCCTCCACCCCTAGGGATGGAACCCTAGATGGGGGCACAATCCCTCCCCTTCCCCTATATATATATTGGGGGTTTTTGGGGCTGCCATACATAGGAGATCATCTCCCTCTTGGCGCAGCCCTACCTCTCTCCCTCCTCGTCTCTCGTAGTGCTTGGCGAAGACCTGCTAGAGTCCCGCGCTCCTCCACCACCACCACGTCGTCGTGCTGCTACTGGACGGAGTCTTCCCCAACCTCTCCCTCTCTCCTTGCTGCATCAAGGCATGGGAGACGTCATCGGGCTGCACGTGTGTTGAACGTGGAGGCGCCGTTGTTCGGCGCTTAGATCGGAATCGAAGGCGATCTGAATCACCACGAGTACGACTACCTCATCCACGTTCTTGCAATGCTTCCGCTTAGCGTTCTACAAGGGTATGTAGATGCACTCCCCTTCCCCTCGTTGCTAGATTACTCCATAGATTGATCTTGGTGATGCGTAGAATTTTTTAAAATTTCTGCTACGATCCCCAACGTCATGCACACATGTGAGTGGAGTGTGTGAGGCTAAAGTTTAGTCCCACCCCGGAAGTTGAGAGAGAGTTGCACCTCCTTATAAGGTGAGCTCTTCTACCACTTGTATGAGCATGAGAAGAGGAGACCTACACGCGCGCTCCTCCTCCTCGCTCGCCTCGCCACGCCACGCCTCGTCATGCCGCGCCGCGCCGTGGGTTGTGGGATTGAGCCGAACCGAGGACAGAGCTATGCACGTTGCCTATATTTTTGCTGCTCGGGAAAATTAATAAGTCATTAATTAATAATTAACGGACGCGTTAATTACTGAACCGTTTCCGATTCTTTTGCATCGTGACGACTCGGACGTGGGGTTTACTCCCACGACCTGCCCGGCCCACACTATATAGTCAGGCGGATGTCTACCCTAGCCGCCGCCGCTTCGTATGGTTTCTTACCACCATTCCAGATCATTGCGTCGTCAAGCAAGTCTTCTCCATCCCTCCTTTTGGCATGCACCGGGAGAAGGGACAGCAGGCCTCCGGAACCCCGCCTCTCGTGATCCTGTACGGGAGAGGGGCGATCAGGTTTTTGGGGAGCGCACTCGAGCGACTGCTGGCAGCGAGGACTTCGTGAACGACGACTTCTTCCCCAACCTCGGAAACCTCATCCTCGACGACATGGGCGACAACGTCAACGCCGGTGATGCTACTCCCGCTGCACCGTATGTGATTCTATCCTTCCTGTTCGAAATCGTGATAGAATTCATGTTTCTAGTATGTGCCCTAGATGTGATCTGTTCATCTACTATGCTAGTTCGCATGATTACTTTAATCTCTGCTACTGTAGTCATGATTTATCTTCTAATTATTCGGATTAAATCTCGTAGTAACTTGCTCATATTTCCAACAAGGGCGGCGGCCGATGCGGTGATGCACCACGCGATCGGATGCCCGTGGCAGAGGTTGTGGGACTGAAGGAGGAGGCGAATGGAGACGAGTCACTTGGCGAATAGACGGGCTCGAACCAGTACGTGGGAATGCCTCATTTGGCGGTGGCAGGAGGCGGTAATTTTCGTCAACTCTCGCTTCTCTATTTTGGAGGAGCCCGGTTTTCCCAACTCCTCAACTCCTCCTACCGGAGTTCGACTGTTCGGCCCAGCTCCGGACCTGGAATTGAAGAAGCTGAGAGCTGAAGGGCTACCGAACATGCCCTAAATCCTTAAATCCACACTTGTTCGTGAAACACTAAACTTGCACAAGTAGTTAAACTCATACATGTCATCAAACTATCAAAAATTGACAATGTTCAACTAGCTACACATGATATAATGAGGGAGACAGTTCATCCACGGCCGCCCTCGCCCCTGGCTTTGTTGTTTTTGTTGCGGAAGTAGAGGTTGAAGATACAAAACGGATTAAAGCGGATCTACTCACTACAGGAGCTGTTTGATCCATCAGACTCTTCTTTCACCTGTTTGAGTGGCAAACCGGCCATGGCACGAACCGTTCGACTTTTAATATTATTAGAGAAACTCCAATGGGGCGACCCATTTCGTCCGCCCGCGTCCGTTTGGGTCCGCGCGGACAAAAGTGGCAGCCCAACGCGCCGACCCAAACTCAAATTGTGTCCGCGTGGCGTCCGCGCCAACCCATTTCCGGCCCAAAATTGCGCCTGGAATGCGTCGGCGCGGATGCGAAGCGGACGCGCCGCGCGTCTCCTCGCCATCCGCCGCGTCCCCACCTGGCGGTCACCCAACCGCCATCGGTCGTCTTATTTATGACAACCACTGACAGCGGGCCCATGCGTCAGCCAGTGCGCGCGTCCTTTTTTAACCACGCGTGCGGCGGGGTCGGCCTCATCCACTTCTCCCATCCACATCTGGCCCCCACTAGTCCCTTTGCTTCCTCGACGGCGACCGCAAACCCTAGCGCGCGCCATGGGCCTCTTCGGCAGCAGCAATGACAAGGGCAAGGGCACCCCCGGCGCCTCGTCATCCCGTGCTCCCCCTCCCCCTCCACCGCCGGCGCGTTTCCGCCCTGAACGCCGGCGCCTGCACATCCCGGTGCACCAAGCGCGGTGGCACTGGGAGTACAGGCAGCCCCTCCGCTACCCCAGCGTGACGCTGCCGCACCGTTGGCATTTGGATCTAAACCAGATCCCGGTGCTGGCGGTTCTGCGGATCCAGCGGGCGCACGACGACGAGGTGCGTCGGCGCCGCTGAAAGATCGAGGATGTCGCCTAGAGGGGGAGGTGAATAGGCGCTTTAAAATTTTACGGTTTAGGCTTGAAAAAATGCGGAATAAACCTAGCGGTTAATTTGTCAATCACAAAACCTAAAACAACTATGCTCACCTATGTGCACCATCAACTTAAGCTAAGCAAGATAAGCAACTATGTGATAGCAAGATATATGACAAGAAACAATATAGATATCACAAAGTAATGTGCATAAGTAAAAGGGCTCTGGTAAGAGATAACCGAGGCACGCGGAGACGACGATGTATCCCGAAGTTCACACCCTTGCGGATGCGAATCTCCGTTTGGAGCGGTGTGGAGGCACAATGCTCCCCAAGAAGGCACTAGGGCCACCGTAATCTCCTCACGCCCTCGCACAATGCAAGATGCCATGATTCCACTAAGGGACCCTTGAGGGCGGTCACCGAACCCGTACAAATGGCAACCCTTGGGGGCAATCACCGAACCCATACACTTTGGCAACCCTTGGGGGTGGTCACCGGAACCCGTCAAATTGCTCGAGGCGATCTCCACAACCTAATTGGAGACCCCGACGCTTGCTCGGAGCTTTACACCACAATGATTGAGCTTCGAAGACCATCAACCGTCTAGGGCGCCCAAGCACCCAAGAGGAACAAGCTCAAGGGTACCAAGCACCCAAGAGTAATAAGCTTCTCAACTTGTAACTTCCACGTATCACCGTGGAGAACTCAAACCGATGCACCAAATGCAATGGCAAGGGCACACGGAGTGCCCAAGTCCTTCTCTCCCAAATCCCACCGAAGCAACAAATGCTAGGGAGGAAACTGAGAGGAAGAACGAAGAAGAGAACACGAAGAACTCCAAGATCTAGATCCAATGGGTTCCCCTCACATAGAGGAGAAAGTGATTGGTGGAAATGTGGATCTAGATCTCCTCTCTATTTTCCCTCAAAAACTAGCAAGAATCCATGGAGGGATTGAGAGTTAGCAAGCTCGAAGAAGGTCAACAATGGGGGAAGAACACGAGCTCAAAGGATAAGGTTCATTGGGGAAGAAGACCCCCTATTATAGGAGGGGGAAAAGCCAACCGTTATGTGCTCAGCCCGCACACGAGCGGTACTACCGCTCCACAAGCGGTACCACCGCTCGGGCGGAAGAAGCAGGGAAAATGAGCAACAAAACATGAACCTTGGGGCGGTAGTACCGCATATAAGCGGTACTACTGCTCACCCCAGCGGTACTACCGCTGGAGGAGCAGAACACGGGACCAAAAGAGGCAGGGCAGAGCAGAGTACGGCGGCAGTAATGCAGTAGCGGTACTACCGCCCGACCAGAGCGGTACTACCGCTTATAGGCGGTGCTACCGTGCCTTACTGCCGTGCAACTACTGCTAAACCCGACACGAAAAGTGCATGACCCAAAATCGAGGCGGTAGTAGAGCGGTACTACCGCTTGACGCTATAAGCGGTACTACCGCTGCCGACTGCGGTACTACCGCAGGGAGAAAACCAGAACTGCCCTAACTTCTTCATACGAGCACCGAATTGAGCAAACTCAAGCTTGTTGGATACAAGACGACGAGTAGCATCAAAACCTCCAACCGAAAAGAACCGGCATAACCTCCAACATCGAAAACACCATAGAAGATGCGAGTGAACTCCGTTTTCGATGAACTCGAGCTTGTCACCAAGATGACCATAAGCTCCAAAACACACAAAGAGAAGAACCAAACAAGAACCAATAAAGATGATGCAAGGATGCAATGGTTTGAGCTCTCTACGAACGATACGATCAAGCTACTCATCGAGAGCCCCCTAGATAGTACGGCAATCGATCCTATAACCCGGCCTCCCAACCACCACTATGAGACCGGTAAAATAGAAAACCTATCAAGGGCAAACCTTTGTCTTGCACATAGTCCACTTGAGCTAGATGATGACGATCTTGACTTCCTCAAGTTGGACCACCTTCCTTGATTGTGTTGGCTCGATGAATACTAGTTGATTGCTTCCCCATACTCCACTATGGGTGAGCCACTCTTCAGCACATCTTCATAAATCCATTGTTACCATAATGGACGACAAGCTTCAAGCATTTGATCTCTTCATAATGCTCCACTTGAACTTGCACATCGCCACCTAACCCCACAAAGAACTCTCACGAAAACCATTGGTTAGCAAACAAAGCGTAATGGACAATGCTTACCATACCATGGGATCACTTGACCCCTCAATACATCTTGTATGCTTTGTGTGTTGATCAACTTGATTCATTCTTGACTTAATCTTGATCAACCTTGAATCTTTCCAATTCTCTTCATTTGGATGATGTCTTGAAGGTAGACATGAATTATCACACAATCTTCTTCTTCAAGATATGCTTGCAATAAGCTCAACACTCACGTGACCAATCTTCAAATAATTCCTTGAATATCACCTTGGTCGACACAAACTCTTCTTGAAACCAACACATGTACTCCAAGAAAAGCCTATGGACAAAACCTTCAAATATAACTCAAGGCAACCATTAGTCCATAGAGATTGTCATCAATTACCAAAACCAAACATGGGGGCACCGCATGTTCTTTCAGCCGCGCGCTGCTCACGCCGGAGCAACGTCGGCTGCCCGAGTACGCCGCCGACTCTCCTAACTGGGAGGCTTGGTTCGCCCTCGAACACGAGGAGCAACGGCGCTCAGGTGTCGATGTCGTCCCGCCGCCGTCCCCACCGCCGCCCCCGGAGGTAGAGACGGAGGACATGGAGGCGGAGGCGGAGTACCAAGTCGCCCTCGAGGAGGCCCTACAACACGTGCAGGAGGCTAGCCGCATCGAGGAGAACGTGCACTGGGATGGGCTGGAGCAAGCCCTTGCCCTGTCGGCGGCGGGGGACTCCGTCCACACCCCGCTCTTCGTGCCGCCGCCTCCACCGTCGCCGCCCGTACAACCCAAGCTGGAGCCGGAGCCGTCGCGTAAGCGCTCCGCGCCTCCACCCACTTGGCCGGAGGAGGCCTACTCGTGGACGGGCCAGTACCACGAGTGGGTGAGCGCGCCTCCCGTCCACTTCGCCGCGACACCGGAGAAGGAGGCGGCCCACCTCGAGCGATGGGAGGAGCACTGGCTCCGCCAGGAGCAGGCCGACGGTGAGGAGTAGATGCGCTACGAGGCCATGCTCCAACGCGACACGGAGGCGCTCCGACTCGAGGAGGAGGAGGAGGAGCGCGCACGGCTTGCCGCAATGCCGCCGCTCCAGCAGACGCCGGAGGAGGCTGCCCTGGCAGCGTACCAGGCGGCGTTCGGGTGGGCTGGCCCTGCTTCGGTCTTCATCGACCTCACCAACGACAGCGGCGTTGAGGGTAAGGACAAGGCCGACGACGTCTAGGGCAGCGTGCGGGACGGCAGCAGGCGGGCGCAGACTTTTTTTAAATGTTTTATTTAATGTTTATTAGATTTAGGTGGACTTTGGCCAGCGTTTGACCGGCCACTTTATGTTTAATTATGTTTATTTCGTGCAACTTGTTTTTTCCCATGCCGGCACATTTGGGTAGGCCTCCCCGTTGGGCGGTCAAGCTGACCCATTTTAAAATGCGGACGCGCACGTCCGCCTGGCCGACCCAAACGGACAAAAAGCGGACAAAGCGCGCGTCCGTTTGGGTCGCCCCGTTGGAGTTGCTCTTAGTACAGCAGGAACATGTTTGGTCAGCAGATGCTGGGGGGGGGTGATTTACCACCTTTTCTTCGTGTTTATTCTTCTTGATTTTTACTTCCGTTTTCTACATTTGTTTACACAAAAAAAATACATAAATCATTTGAAAAATGTTAAATACGTACAAAGAAAATGTTTCTCATGTATATAAAAAATTAATTAACAAAGTTGATCATGTATTTAGAAAGTAGTAATCAAGGACTGAAAATTTTCAATAAAGTATTTTTTACTCAAGCATTTGAAAAATGTTAAATATATATATATTGTTTTGTCATGTATACGGAAAACATATACAAAAAATATACAATATGTATAAAAAATGTTGATCGTGTATTTAAAAATGTTAGTCAAGATTTTGAAAAATATTAAATCTGTATAGAAAAAATGTTTCTCAACAAAAAGTTTTGACAAAAAATACAGTAAGTACGAGAAAATGTTGATCATATATTTAAAAAATGTAAACTGTGTATAGAAAATGTACAACATATGGTGAATAAAAATAGTAATAAAACATATATTTTAGAAAAGGTACTTATTAATTTAAAAATATCAAACATGTACAAAAAAAGTCCCTAATGTATATCAAAAGTGTGCATTGTGTGCGAACAAAATATTTATTCCCATTCAAAAATGTTCCCATGTATTTGTATATTTTTGACTATGTATACAAAAAAGTGTTTGAAACTTGTACGTAAGAAAAAAAATATACATCATGTACTTAAAAAACAGTGAAAAC